>NW_004524699.1:4739867-4751213 GCF_000260255.1 Octodon degus | reverse complement strand
ACCCACCCACCCACATACCCACCCAGCCATCTGCCCATCTGCCTTTCCACTCATACAACCACACACACACTCAGCCAAACTACCCTTCAACCACCCACCCATCCATCCATCTAATCATCTATCCATTCATCAGTCACTATCAGCCATACCTGCCCCTTCCCCATCTCTCCCATCTCTATTCCTCCAACCCTCCTTCTGTCCATCCATCCATCCATCCATCCATCCATCCATCCATCCATCCATCCATCATCTGACCCATTCACACTATGCCCTCCATCTCTTCCCTCCTGACCTTACTGAGCACATGGTGGCACAAGCTGTAGCCCTGGGATCAGATGGTGCCAATGGGTGACACTGTAACAGAGCAAGCACCCAGGGGCCCAGGCTGCAAGCTGGCTTAGGAGCCATAGCTCTCAGTGCACTCCCATGGGGTTCTGGAGGCTGCTGCCACTGGGGACTTGGGGGTCCCTCTCACCATGAAGCCCCTGACCATTTTGAGCCTTTGTCCCTTCCTCTGAACAAGCGCTGTGGTCCCTGCTCACCTTATACCTGCTGTCCCATTGCAGACCCGTGCGGCACTGGGCAGGGGTGACCTGGCCCAGGCAGAGGAGGCATCGCGCAAGGCCCGCCTGCTGGTGCTCTTCAGCCTGCTCTTCGGGGTCTTTGTGGCCACCAGCTGGGTCATCTATGTGGTGGTGGCCCTCTACCTCCCCTGAAGCTGTGCTCCTGTGGGGTTGCCGAGGGCTCATAGCCTGGCCACCCCTTCTTGTGGACTCAGGTCCCTGTGGGATCAGTGTCACCGCAGCAGGCAAAGGAGAGCATAGGCGTGGCAGCTGTCCTGAAGCCGTGGCTTCTGTGGTGGCTGAAGGATGTCCCCCCCAGCCGCCTCTGAGGTCTCCGTGGGATCCCCGCCTGGCCTTGACCTTAAGAAGCTGCAGTGGGAACAAGTGCTGGGTCTGCAGAGCCATCTGGAGGGACTTGTCACTTCCGACCCCGGGTAGTGATGGACCTAGCCTGGGAGAGGACAGGCAGGAGCTGCCGCTTCCCCCCTGCTAGTGCTGCTGGGGGGCGGGCAGGCAGGGACAGACTCCCTCCTGCTAGCCACCAGGGCTCCGTGTGACTTCCAGGGAACACTGCCTCTTCCCGCTCCCTTCTGGTGAGCAGCCCACATCTGTCCACAGCTGGACTGGGTTCCTGGCCCCTCCGAGATGCTGTGGGCAGCTCTGCTCACTGCTCACACAGAGGCGCGATGCTACCAGGCCCATCCTTCCTGGTGGCTTTGCTGGGACCACTGCTCAATCCTCCCTGCCCATCTTCTGTCCCTGCCCCTGCTGCCTGCCCTGGGTCAGGTCCTCGACACCCATCCAGGTCGTGTGGGAACAAGATGCAGTGGCATCTGCTGGGAGAGGGGCGAGGCCAGTGGCCACAGGCTGTAATGCCCGCTGTGTAGCACCAGGAGGCAGGATGGGGCGGCCCCGGCGTGGGCCCCACTCCACGGCCAGGGCTGGTTCAGAGAGGCTGAGCCAGCCACGAAGAGGAGGAGGAAAACCTTTGTCTAAGGATGGGCACATGCCAAAAAATACCCACCACAGCGCTTCTCACGGGACTTTTTTTTCCCTGGCACTGGGGACTGGGCCCAGGGCTTCATGTGTGCACACATCTCTTAAATAAATAAATCAGACGGAAAAATCACCCAGCCCAATAGGCCTTGGATGTTAAAGTGCTTGAATCCCGAAGGAGCTGATTAAAATGCAGATTCCGCTCCTTTGTGAAACTTGAAGTTCTGTGTCTCTAACGGGCTCCATCTAGGGGGCTGGAGAGAAGGCAGGTGAGAGGCCCTAGCGCTGTTCCCAGCCGGCCGTGGGAGCGCGCACCACGCTGCTGCCGTCCCAGTGCTCGCGACGCAGGACAGTTGCTGGGTGTCAACGTCCGGCAGCCTGTACTACATAGTGACACCCTGTCTCAAGAAAGCCAAGGGGCTGGGGAGATAACTCAGTAGAATAAGGGCTTGCCTGACAAGCACAAGAGCCCGAGTTCAATTCCCAGTTCCACACACACACACACACACACACACACACACACACACACAAAAGAAATAGAAAACCAAAACCCAGCTCCTCCCTAGACTTGATGGAGCCAAACCTGTCTTTTCCTTTACAGAGGGTGCGTTGAGGGTGGCTTCACTGTAAGCAGAGGTCCCCACTCAGGAAGGTCCTCCAGTTGGCTCCAGTATCTGGACACCTTATTGGCTGACTTCTAAGTTCAGCTCTGTGCTCTATTTAGCTGGTTTATGAGCCACTATGATGTCCCTCACGGGACTCCCTGTAAGGCTTGACTCCGGGCAGCCAGGTCCTCCTCCTGCCCTGAGTCCTGGCCGTTTCATCTTTCTGTTTGTTGGAGACGTGTCTCCCCATGCCAACCTGAGCGCTCGGCCCCCTGGGCAGCTGTGACTAAGGCGCCGTCACCGGGCAGCTTGAGCACCGGCGATCGTTGGCACGTATGAGGGACTTCATTGGTATTTGTAGTTTTCGTGGTGCTGGAATTGATGCCAGGGCCCCACTGTGTGCCAGGCAGGGGCTCTGCAGTGAGCATGGGGCCGTGAGTGCTTTCTCATCTAAGGGCCAATTGGGATCACCTGAGTTATTTTGTTTTTCAGCTCTCAAGTTTTTTAAGTATGAGGGATTTTGAACCCCCTCACCATGTAGTCCAGGCTGGCCTTGAACTTGTGGTGAATGCACACTCCTGCCTCAGCCTCCCAGGACACAGTAAGCTCTGCACTGTCCTAGCCACACCTGGCTATGCCCAGACCTCAGCCGAGAGGAGATTCTGTGCCTTCAAGTTTGGGCCTGTGCTTTTTTTTTTTTTTTCCTGTGGCTTGCTCAGCCCACCCTCTGAGGGTAGGGC
This sequence comes from Octodon degus, assembly GCF_000260255.1. Classification (NCBI taxonomy): domain Eukaryota; kingdom Metazoa; phylum Chordata; class Mammalia; order Rodentia; family Octodontidae; genus Octodon; species Octodon degus. The sequence continues at coordinate 4,748,309 of NW_004524699.1, read as the reverse complement.
TGGCGTGGCATGTGGTGCTGGGGATTGAACCACAGTCCCTGTGCACTTGCATAAGCAGGTGCTTTAGACCACTGAGCTATCTCACCAGCCACTGTTCTTGTTTTTTTTTTTTGTTGTTGTTGTTTTTGTGGAACCGGGGATTGAACTCAGGTCCTTGAGCTTGCCAGGCAAGTGCTTATTCCACTGAGCTATCTCCCCGGCCCCAACTGTTCTTGTTTTTTGAGACAGAATTATACTATGCAGTTCAGGCTGGCCTTGAACTCAAGGTGATCCTCCTGCCTCAGCCTCCTGAGTGCTGGGATGACAGTTATGTGCCACTACACCAGGCCTAGGGCTGTGCTTCTGCATCCTGGGTCTGCCTGGTTCCTGTTGGACACAAACATCTGGAGGCACAGGACGATGCTGATCTGGTACAGTGAGAGCCAGCCGGGATTCAGCAACCCAGACTCTTATGCCAGCTTCAGGGATGGTAAGGACAGAAACCAGCTCAAATCTGTGAGGCTCGTAATTTAGGGGCCGGGGTGGAAAAATAGCGTAGCATAGTGTAGTGAATGCTTTAAAAAAATTGGAACAGCAAAAGGCATTTTGCGGCAAATCCCTTCGAATCCTCCCACTCATTTCAAACAACTCTTCCCATCGTCCTTGCCACTTTTTTTTTTTTTTTTAAATCTTTTTTGTTTTTGTTTTTTGAGACCAGGTCTTGCTATGCAGCTTAGGCTGACCTTAAGCTCATTTTGTAGCCCAGGCTGATCTCCAACTCACAATGATCCTCCTGCCTCAGCTTCCTGAGTTCTGGGATGACAGGCCTGTGCCACCACATTCAGCTCTCCTTGGCACTTTTTTGCAGCAGCTCTGGAGTCCCCTCTCCTGAGGGTCTTTCGCTGTGCTGTCCTGGTGGCCTCGATGGCCTGAGTCCATTCAGAACAATTTTCTTTGGGTAGGTGTGGTGCATGCCAGTGTTCTAGCACTCAGAAGGTTGAGGCAGGAGGATCACGAGGTTTGTATGTTTTTTTTTTTTTTTGTACCAGCAGTTGAACTCAGACCCCTGAGCTTGCTAAGAAGGTGCTTGTGCCGCTGAGTGTATCCCCAGCCTGCTATGAGTCTGAGGCATCCTGGGTTACACAGTGAGTTCAAGGCCAGCCCAGATTATATAGAAACACCCAGTCTAGAAAACTTGGCAAGGAGCCAGAAGTTACCTAGTGCAATGTCCAGTGAATAAGGTGGACGAAGACACAATGGTGGGTTTTTACGAGCCTGCGCTTCCGCTGAGTGACAGCCAACAGCAGCACTATTTTTTTTTTTCTTTCTTTCTTTTTTTTTTTTTTTTTTGGTGGAACCGGGGATTGAACTCAGGCCCTTGCGTTTGCCAGGCAAGTGCTTCTTCTACTGAGCCACCTCCCCAGCCCATCACTGTATTTTTGATCACAACTGGTGGACACTTGGGAAAGAGGACTCCAGGGCTGCTGCAGAAGCCGCGATGTGCATTCACAGCCAGAGGACAGTCGGAGGGGATTTATGACACTCTTATCATGGTTTTATGTAAACATCTACCCTAGATTTCAATCACACTTGTGTTATGGGTCACCCACTTGTGGGGACCTCTTTGAGCTCCCAGCTCAGGGTACGGTGGATTCTGAAACCGCATTCTGTTTTTGAGCCAAGGTTGCACTACGTAGCCCAGGCTGGCCTTGAGCGCACGGTGGTCCTCCTGCCCGAGGCTCCCGAGTGCTGGAGTACAGGCATGTGCCTCCAGGCACGGCTCCAGGCCCCTTCCTAACGTTTCCCTGGTGAGAGGCTCTGGCCTGTCTCTCGGCGGCCTGGTCTGGCACTTCTGGCTGGCTCCAGTGTCTTCCAGCCCTGGCAGTCCCCACTCATCCTCTCCCTCCCTGGCAGCCGGGGAGGAGGGCCTGGACATCTGTACAGCTGTCCCGTGGGAGCTGCGTGGTGCCCGCAGCGCCACGGAGGACACTGTCTTACACGTAAGCCTGCGCTGCGGAAGGACTGCGCCGCTGCCGGGCCGGGGAGAGCAGCACCTGAGGGATGTGCCGCCTCCTCCCGTGAGCACCTCTCAGCACTACAGACTTCTTTTGTGGGGCGGGGTGCCTTCCCACGGAGTCAATCCCCAGCCCTCAGGATTTTCTGAGCCAGGCTCTCACCAAATCAGCAAGGTGCTCAGGCAGGGCTGGAGCTCAGGGTCCTGCTGCCTCAGCCTTCCAAGCAGCGAGGGTGAGGCACGTCCTGGTGCCCGGGCCTTCCAGGATGCACTGCAGCCTACGCCTGCCCACGTGAGGGGGCTCCACGTCCGTCTCCTGCCAGGCCCCTGGGATGACACCAGGCTGATGAAGTGACAGCTAGAGCCCCGCCCGCTTTGACTTAGAAGGAACCACTGGCAGTCCAGGGCTGCGGAGGCAGCCTGTGTGACGCTGAGCATTTCCCTTCTAGTCAGTTAAGTTTTAATTTTAAAATAAGAACCATAAATGGGTGTTGGATATTCCTTTCTCTGAAATCTCCTTTGTCCTTTAAGACAATGTCTCACTATGTAGCTCAGGATGACCCGTCTGCCTCAGCCTCCTGAGTGATGGGATGATGGGGTACAGGTTCTTGCATCTTTTGGGGGGATGTTGCATTTTTAATGAGGGCTGCTCTACGACTGGGGTGATCGGAGTCAGCTCCATGGGGTTTTCCTGCTCACTGTCCCCGAGGTGTGGAGGGCAGCTGGGGCCATGCAGAAGCCTGCGCTGTGGTGGCTGTGACAGCTGAGCCTGCCTGCACTTGCCACCCAGGTGGCCTGAGGGACAGTCACTTACCCATGCCCTGCTCAGGACTCTGCCCCCGACTCCTGGCTCTTGGGGAGAGGCAGTGGGAATGCGGGGGGCATGCAGATGTCCAGACCAAAGTGGGTCTCCCACCGGCTGGTCACAGGTTGGGGCTGGAAGTGCAGGCCCCGGGGTGCTTGAGGTGACCGGGCTGCAGCACGGAGGGACATGGGGAGGGCCAGGCGCTCTGGTTCCTACTGTCCCTGCCCAGCCTGGTCCAGGTCTCCAGACACTGCTACCTGGCTGAGAAGACTTCAGAAATCTGGCATCGCCACTGATACACTGCACTGACCCGTCACTATCTGGCCCCACCTTGCGGCAGTGGATGTCAGGTGACATTCTAGTCACCGAACAAACTGAGCTGGGTGTGGTGTCACTGCCCACTAATTCCGCTGCTGCAGAGGCTAAGGCAGGGCAATCACTACATCAAGGCCAGCCGGGCAACACTGTGGGACCCTGTCTCAGTGTAGAAGCTCAGCCTTTTCTGGGTGGAGTCACACACCTCTCATCCCAACACTCGGGAGGCTAAGGCAGAAGGGCCACCTGAGTTCGAGTGTCATAGACACTTTATCTCAAAAAACAAGACTCCAAAAACAAAAACCGAGGACTGTGGACATGGTGCTGTTGTAGAGAACATGTGGGTTCTACCCCTGTACCACAGTAAGAAAACCCCAAACACCTAACCAAAACCAGAGAGGTGTTTTCCCCTCTGCATTTTGGGGGCAGGAGCCCGTGCAGGGTCGGCTTCTTGGCATGTATAGTCGGCTACGGCTGGTCTGGTGGGTGGGCTTCTGACGACAGCTGACTTCTTTAACACCAAGGGCTGCTTCTTTGTCCCTAACCCCCAGTACTGGGCATAGAAGCCAGGGCCTTCACACTGAACTACCTCCCAGGCCTTTTTAGTTTTTATTTTTGGCCAGGGTCTTGCTAAGGGATTGAGTTGTTAGCCTGGGCTCAGAGTCGCGGGCCTCCAGCCTCCACGAATGGCCCACCATGAGCTTGGGACACAAGCACGCCTATGTGCCACTGCGCTTGGCCTGAAGCTCTTCTTCAGGTTGTGAATTTGCTCCTTTGAGGAGGGTCACATGAGCACCTGGCACCCAAAAGCTGTTGGCAGATGTACACGTGTCTCAACCAAGACTGCGTGGCCCCTAGGGCAGATGCTGTCCTCGCACCCACTCCCACCGAGGTCCCTTGGTGCACCCGCTGTTGTCGGGACAGGGCCTCTGGTGCCCAGGGCTGCACCCTTCCCCCGAGCCTGCTGCCTGTGCACAGGGCCCAGCGGGGAGGAGCCAGGTCAGGGTGGCCAGCAGCACTGCCACACGGCCCTGTGCCTTTGGTGCTATGGTCTCTACTGCAGGCCACCTGAGTCCCTGGGCCCGGGTGAGCACGTGGGTTCCCAGGACCTGGGTAAGACCCTCTGGGACTCCCTGTGCTCGGTCCACAGCCACACTGGTCCCTCGGGGCTCAGGGGTCGTTGGTCAAGCCTGGGGCTGGCGTGGCTGAGCAGCCTGAGGTCACGGAGGGGGCCCAGTGCTCTCGCCCACAGAAAGCTTCCCAACCACACTCAAGCCCTGGGCGCGCATAGGCAGATGGGGCCAGGTCCAAACTGTGGACCAGTGCGACTCCATGGCTGTCTCCTCCTTTATGGGGACAGACTCAAGCTGGCCACGGCGGCAGCTGCCCCAGGCACAGAAGTGGGGTTGAGTACTGAACTCAGAGCCTCCCCCAGCCTCTTGCCACCCCTCCTGCTGTAGTTCAGGGTATGGTCTCACTGAGGGGGAGGTTTTGGGGTGGGGACCCCAGGATGCGACATGGCTCTGGGAGCATGCAGAGGGGCAGGGGACGGATGGCCTCATCTTCCCTGGGTTCAATGCTGTGAGGGGACACAGTGGCTCTGGACGCGAGGATGAAGGCTCGCTACATAGCTACTGTGCTGGGTGCCACTGTGGAGGTACCCTTCTTCAGGGATCTGGGGTGAGGACCAGACGGCGAGCCCAGAGGCAACATTCAGGGAAGGAGCCCAACGGCCTAACTGCAGACAGCAGGCTGGGGACAGAGACTGTGACCCAGGCCTCGGGGGCCAGGGCTGTGCGGGCAGGTGGCCTGCGGGCAGCGTTCATCTGTATTTATTTTTCTTTCATATAAAAATTACACATTTGAAATGTCGGCAGGAAGACACCACCACCAGACCACGAGTGGGGTCTGCGACACTGACACTGGGGAGGCCATGGGGCAGCTGCAGCGCCACGGGCTGTAGAGCCGACGTCAGGGCTCAGGCCGGGCTTGGGGCGTGCCCTGGCCCGCTCCACGGCACTGCAGAGCCGTCTGCCTGTCTGCAGTGGGTGTGACGCCCCCCGACCAGTAAGTCATACACAGATGGCCGGCCGGCCTCGTGCGCTGAGCGGCCACTGCCCATTTCCTGCTCCTTGCCTGGACACTTCTGTTCAAGCGCCAGCTCCGATCCCACCTCCCCTTGGGCTTGGGTGGACAGCTCCTGCCATACAAGCACCTGTGTCCACTGGCTTGGCCTGTGCCAGGAGCTTCCCGGGGCTCCCAGAAAAGAGGGCATCTCATTCCCATAGCCCGGGCCCCCCATGGGGGTGAGGCAGGAGGAGGCAGGGCTGAAAGGGGAGGACTTCCAGGAGAGGGCACAAACTAAAAACCCACACAATACTGTCAATACACCGCGACTGCACACGCACACTCCTTAAATAATAAAGTGACAGGTTCTGGACAGCCAGCGGACAGCTGCCAGAGGGGAGCCTTGGGGACAGCTCACGCATCCCCTCCTCCCTATGTACAGGACAGACAGAACAGCCAGGGGAGGGGAAACGGCCCCACCTGCCAGGATAAAAGCTGCTTAGAGATCTGGGAAGGGCGCAGGGTGCCTGGCGGGGAGACTTCTGCAGTGTGCAGGAGCTGCTCTCAGCCCAGCCTTCCTTCCCTTACTTGGGTCGGGGAAGTGGAAGTAGGTCCTGGCACTCCTGACTGGGTGGCTCCGGGGTGGGGGCACCTTTGGACCCTGGCCGCTCACTGCCCCAGGAGCCAGGTGTATACAGCGGTTCCATGGGCACCTGGCCTCCGAGTCGATTGTCAACCTCTGTAGGGAGGACTGGCACCCAGCCTGTCTGTGCCAGGCTCCTGAGGGGGGGGGGCGGGGAGGACAGGAGGGTGTTAAGGCACGCAGCAGGGAGCGCAGTGGAAGGTGGCCCTCGCCAGTGTTTCTCTGGTGGCCCAGTGCCCCCTCTCTTCCCCTTGTCCCTGCTCCCCAGAACACAGAGTGTGGTCCTGGGGGCCACGCTGCGTACCAGCGAAGGCTGGGTGGGGAGGGGTGTGCACAGCGCTGTAGGGCTGCAGCCAGCTCCAGGGTTGCTAAGCACCACCTCTCACCAGGGCCCGAGTGCAGGTGCCTGCCAGCCTGCCTGCCTGCCGCCGTGTGCCCTCCTGCATCAGGGACAGGGTGGGGAGGGGAGGGGAGCCAGTCCTGGCCGCCTGCCGCTCCGCTCTGCTCCACTCCCTCGGTGCTGCACCTGGGCCAGGCTGGGGCTGCTCTTGCAGGAAGGAAGCCGTGCCGTGCCGGGCAGCCTGCGTCCTCTCTGGGGCTCCTGAGCATCTGGTCCGGACAGAAGTTGCTCCTAGGTTTTCTCTTCCCGGTCTGTTTTCCTCCGGGTTATGTTCCTGGGCTTGATTTTCAGAGAGAGTTCCCACAGGGCCTCCTCAGCCAGGTGGTCGCTGAAGTCGTTAAAGAAGTTGATGATGTCATCGTTCCTCCGAATGTCGTAATGCCTGGGGGGGCAGCCACGCCCGCTCAGAGGGTGTCTGGCCTTGGGCAGCCCCATGCCTCAGCAACTGCCGTGCCAGCGCCCAGCCCCGGAGGCTGCTGCTACCCACCCTGTGGCACGCTGACATGGAGACAGGCTGCGCTCTGAGCTGCAGCACCTGGGCGGCCACACCTGGGGGCTCCGATGGCCCGCTCGGCTGCTGCTGTTCTGGAGCCAACGAGGCCGGGGGGTTTCAGCTGCCCCTCCCCTCACATCCTGGGCCTGCCCAGTGGCCCACCCCCCATCCTGTGTCTGTCCTAACTGCCCCCAACCCCCGTCCCGGCCACCCCATGGCACTCACGCCTGCTGGAAGCAGCGCATGCTGTCGAGGATGTTGAACTGCTGCCAGCGCTTGGAGAAGTTCACCTTGCCATCCACGTAGTCAGGGTTGCCAAGGTGGACGAAGGTCAGGTCCTGCAGGATCAGGCCCCTGGATGATGGTGCAGAAGCCAGTTACCGCTGGAGACTGACCCGGAGGCTGGGGGGTCAGCTGAGAGGCGGCTACCAGGACCAGCCAGCTCACCATGAGCAACTCCAGCTCATGCCACTGAGAGCCCAGCACAGACCAGAGCAGGCCCAGGGAGCTGACTCCCACCATGCAGACTCCGTACGGCAACCCTCGCAGGTCCCTAAGTGCCACTGCAGGCCATGGGGCTCTTCCAGGGAGCGGCTATGCCCGCAGGGTGGGGCAGAACCATGGGACGCTAAAGTACGACTATGAGATACACAGTGAAACAAACAGAACCAGCCACGGGCAAAGGCAGAGTGCCTTCATTTGTGGGCACGGAGACTTGAAAAGGGCTGCTGAATCCCGAGGACAAGGGCCAGGTGGGGAGAGGGGTAACCAGTCCTAAGGAGAGGGGAGGGCAAGGGAGCAACCCTGTGTCCTGGCCCCGCCGAGAAAGCTGCCCTGCTGCATTTTCCCTTGCGCCCAACTCCACCCTGGCCCGATGTGGGTGGCACTTTCTATACCTCTGTAACCCAGGGCTCCCTAGGCTCCTGTGGCACAGTGGCTGTGCAGCCTGGCTCAAGAACCTGGAAGATGAACGGTGCCATGTGTGGGCAGAGGAGTCTGGCACCCAGCCCTGGGCGAGGTGGGGAGAGAGCCTGAGATCCCTCGTCCTTCCCTACTGCAGGGACTGAGGGGCAGTGGATGCGAAGGACACACTGGGCGCGAGGCACCACACTCACAGGTATGGGATGCATGGGGGCTCCACCTCCGAGAGGGCGGCCCGGTAGGCACGGAAGGAGGACGAGCTGTCGATGAGCGTGCAGTACTCAGCCAGGCCCTACGCAGGAGGAGGGCGGCCGTGAGCGTGTGCATACATGCACACGCATGCACACACACGCACATACAATGTGCCTTTCCTTCTGAGAGAAACCCCCCTCTGGCGCCTGCCCTGCCCCTCCCGCTGGCCCTGTAGCACCCACCCCACCCACTGCAGAGCTAGGCAGACCCAGGAGCTGGTGGGGAGGGCAGGAACCCAGGTGCCCAGTGTGGCACCAGAGCCTTCCCCGAATCCCTCAGCACAGGAACAACGGGCAGGACAGGGGCCAGGCGAGCACAGCCCTGCACCAGTTCTTGCCCCCACCTCTGAGGTCTGTTTCTGCCACTCCAGCCTGCGGATGGGGGCTGAGTCCAGCGCCGAGAGGATGGCCAGGTAGGAGTTGAAGTTGTTCAGCTTCCTCAGGTGCTGTGGAGGGAGGGACCGTGAGGGGACCGTGCAGTGCTCCCCACGGGGCCTGGGGAGTCCGGGCCTAGCACGAGGGGGTGCAGCGCTCCCCACGGGGCCTGGGGAGTC
>NW_004524699.1:4688312-4739397 GCF_000260255.1 Octodon degus | reverse complement strand
GCCTAGCACTAGCGGATGCAGTGCTCCCCACGGGGCCTGGGGAGTCCGGGCCTAGCACTAGCGGATGCAGTGCTCCCCATGGGCCTGGGGAGTCCGGGGCCTAGCACGAGGGGGTGCAGTGCTCCCCATGGGGCCTGGGGAGTCCGGGCCTAGCACTGTCACCTTCATGATTTTGATGAACTTCAAGAGCAGCCGCTCCCTGTCCTGTGCCTTTTCCTGCAGCATGATGATGGAGCGGACCCTGTAGGAGCAAGGACAGAGCCGCAAGGGCCTGTGGGCTGCTGGGCCGAGCAGGGGGGACAGCGAGGCCACATGCTGGGAGCCCGGCCGACAGCCCGGCCTCTGTTCAGGGCCCAGGTCCCACAGCATAGGCAAGCAGCCTGGGCTTCCGTAGCAGGTAAGGGCCGACCAGGAGCACCCCCCCAACCAGGTGGAGGCCAGCTGACAGCTGATCAGGGCCCACTGTGCAGCCAGCCGCTGGGCCTCCTGAAACCTTGCAGCCACCAGTGCAGCACGACAGCAGAAAGCAGGCGCTGCCTTGCTGGTGCCCAGGACCCTCAGGTGTCCTCAGGCCTCTGTGGCTTGTAGGGAGGCCCCCATGCTGCACCAGCCTTTCATCCCGACAGGGCCTCTGGGTACTCAGTAGAAGACCACATGCACCAGAGGCCAAGCCCAGGCCTGGGCAGCTTCCACGAGCCCCAAAACCATAGCACCCCAAACAGTACCAGGTATAAGTACTGAGCATGCTTGCCAGAGTGGCTGCTGAGGCAGAGCTGTGGCCCGAGACCCTCTCTGCCCCCGTAAGCAGACCTCAGAACACCACAGGCCTCTGGCCATGGGGCTGCACTGGCCAGGTCTGCTGCAGCGGGGATGTGGCTAGCTGGCTCTGGCCTCAAAGCCACAGGCCCAGGCTGCGAACACCCTGCAGGCCAAGTGAAGGCAGAAGGAAAGTATTAACAGAACTCGCTCTGCTCTCAGCTGGACTTCTCTGTTGGTACCAGAGTGAGCCCCACTGTGCCCGAGGCTGCTGACAGCTGCCTGGCAGGCAGAGACCAGCAGTGGCCAGTGCAGGGCCTCTGGGCAGGCACTAGGAATCTGTCCTGGGGGTGGTACGAATCGTCCCTGCGGCTCTGGCGCCTCCCCCGCTAGTCCACTGTGTGCCATGGGCAAGCTCTGCGGAGGCCGGAGCCCCCGGCGCTGCCGTCCGCTCACCAGTAGGACATGTTGTTGAAGTGCTCTGTGAACTGGGTCAGGTTGGGGCTCTTCTCCTCATTCTGCTCTTTTGCCCAGAGCAGAACCTCAGGAATCTACAGAGGGCGACAGAACAGACCCTGCAGCACTGCCCTCGTGAGCAGTGTGCTGCCTGGTGCTGCCGCTCTCCATACCTCTATCTTGTAGAAGAGCTCAGCATCCAGCAGCGTGAGCTGCTCGGCTATCTCGTGGCTGTGGAAGTCGTGCAGGGTCCCAGGCCTGGCAGACAGAGGCGGAGGAATGTGGTCAGGCACTGCTGCAGGCTCCAAGTGGGGAGCGGAAGGAGCAGCCCCTGGACCTCATACTGCGGCAGGAAGGCAGGGGCGGCCACCAGCTCATTGCTTGTTAGATCCCTGGGCCACAGGCTCTCTAAGATAAGTCTGTTTGCCTCTCTGGCCCCTGCAGGGCACTCTGCAGCCCCAAACTCTAAGTCTCCTCTGGGTGGCTCATGACAACAGAGGTGGCGTGGCCTGTGGAAGGTCAGCTGAGCAGCATCCACCACCCTCGAGTGGGACAGAGGGGCAGGTGGGAGACTGGGCTGTGTCTGGGTTCCTGGGAATGGGTAAGTGGCAGGGAGGTCGTGTCAGCCCCCTCAAGCCCATGCAGCACAGGGCTGACCCCAGCCTGAGCATGCCCCCCACCTCCCGTCCTGTCGGGCCCTAGCCTCCCACCCCATGCAGAGACCCCGGGGTGAGGCCCAGCCACAGGGCACCCAGGGCTGTCCTGAGGCACCACAGGGGATGCGAGGCCGTGGCCCATAAGCAGTCTCCTCACCTGGCCGCGACGCCCCTGGCTGCCAGGGGCTGGTCGGAGTTGGCACACCTGAGCAGCTTCTTCTGGTCTACCTTGTCCAGGATGTTCTTCCGCAGCACGCGGGCCAGGCTGAGCTCCCCATTGCACACCAGGCGGAAGACCAGCTCCATCAGCAGCTTTAGGATGTCCTCTGTCAGCTCCACCAGGCTGAGGCCCAGGGCACAGGGTGAGGGGTGGGCACAGGGTCACCTAAGGGCCCCAGCCAGGACCCCCTTCCCCCCACAGCTGTGGGGTATGAGGGACCTGTGGCAGCTGCTCACATCTGCAGCAACTGTCTTGCTAATGTGTCCCTGTCATTTGCCCAGCACGCACAAGGCCACACTGGGACCGCACAGGCCCAGGCTACTAAGCACACAGTTGTGCTGTGTGGAGTCCCCGTTTCACCCAAGTGAGGAGACACTGAGGAGACTGCATGGCCCTTGGGCAGGCGCAGCCACTGTTTCCTGGTAGCAGGCTGGCACCCTGCATCTCGCACTCTGACGCTGCACACCTGGCACCAGCTGCCCAAGGCAGGTTTGTTCAGGGTAGAGAGAGCACAGGCCACGGAGGAGATGGCCACGGACAGGCATGGAAATACCAAGGGCTCAGGCATGGCTGCCACCTCTGCTCTGGCCAGCTGCCACCTGGGCCCTAGGCTAAGTGTGTGGCTGTAGGGGACCTGGCCCGGACGGGAGCACAACGTGGCCCTGGGTGGCCTGAACACCTCTCACCCTGCTCTAGCGGGACAAGTCACTCCAGAGCCTCAAAGCAGACAGGAGCTGCGTTGCGGGGTGGAGGGGGTGGGGGCTCCCCTGCACCGCAACAGGAGCAGTGGGACCAATGCAGCCACATGATCCCTACAGGGAAGGCCGCCCTGCCCTGTGGCCAGTGCCACGCTGTAACCCTGGGCAGGCAACTTACCAGAGCTCGTCCACTACCCGCACCAGTACGAAGAATGTGTTCTTGCTCACGCGCTTCTTGAATGTGTCAGCGAAGGGCGAGAACTTCTCGTATGTGGAGCGTGGGTTAAGGAAGGGATACACATGGTGGGGTGACACTCGAGGGAATGCTGAGCTGCACGTGCTTAGTGCCTGGCAGGGCCCGGAGCCTAATGTGTGCAGCATCAGGTCCCAAGGCAAAGGGGCAGCGCTGCCAAGCCAAGCTCTGCCCAGACCACTGGCCCCGAGGGCTTTTCCTGAGGGCTACCATCACCTCTCTGCTAAGTCCAGGCTTCCTGCCTTCCGAGATGCAAGGAGGCTGTGGTGGTCCCCAGGTCCCAGGTGGGAGGGCTCCTTCCACCTTTCCTGAGTGTCCATCCTGGGACTGTCCTCAGGGCACCCTCAGGGAGGGTGTGCCCGGTATAGCGGGGCACTCACTGGCACCGCGCCCCCCTCAAGGCCACTGCGCTCCTGTGAGCAGGGGTGGGAAGGGCTGAGACCCTGGGTGTGGGCCGAGCCTCGTTTCCTGGCTTATGTGACAGGAAGCCAACCACAGCCCACACATGGTACGGCAATGACGTACGAACAGCCTTGGAGCTGAGCCAGAGCACACATACAGGAGCATCACACTTGGTAAGTATGGGGTCCAGCCCCGGCAGCATGTGCGGCGGGACGTGAGGCTGGTGGGGACCCTGACTCCTGGTGAGAAGCGTCCACATCTGTCCTGTAGACCCAGGGTTCTCAGGGCACCCAGAAGGCAGGCACGGGGTGGTGCTCAGGACACCTTGCCTGAGGGACAGTGACTGCCCAGCAAGGCTGGGACTGGCCTGGAATAGGCAGCGCCCACCACTTTCTGGAGCAGGGGAAGGGGCTGGCCAGGAGCCCAGCAGGCTTGGGTTTGAGAAAGGCAGCTGGTGTGCAAGTGCTTCCATCCCCGCCTCCAGGGGTCCTCGCTGCCACCTCTGCAGCGCATCACACATCCCCAGGTTCGGGCTGTGGGGCAGAGCTGGCAGGGAGGCAGGCCGATGGCACCAGATGAGGCACAGCGGCCCACTGCCTGATCGGCACGAACGGGAGGGGCCGCGCGCGCGGGCGCTCGCTTCCGGTCAGCGGGCGGGCGGGCGGATATCGGTACTGCAGCTTTCTGATGAGCTCCTCGGGGCTGACAAAGGTCCGGTAGGTGGTCAGGAAGGCCTCGCAGTACAGCACCAGGTCTGGGGGCAGCAAGGCAGGGCAGAGTGGGCCGGTATCAGATCCTAAGCTTGTCAGTGGGAGCCGGGGGCTAACCTAGGGGACTATTTGGATGGCAGGGCTTGCCACTGCACGATGGGACCCCAGGGCTGCGCCAAGTGCCACGGAGACTGGGCTGTAAGCAGCTACCCCTTCCCTTTGGAGCGGTCAGCCCCAGACACAGACCCTCTGCCTGCTGTGTGACCCATCTCCCAACCTTCTCTTTGACGTAAAATCAGGACAGCTTATTTTTGAACGTGTAGTTCTTCCTCGCCGCCCAGAGAGCGAGCGATGCAGGCGTGCCATGTGCCTGGCTAATAGGCCTGCCTTCTTGGCCTTCCGGAACAGGCCTTGGAAGCAAGATGGGAGAACAAGTCGCCTGTTCCTCCTGCCCTCCCAAAGGTCAAGGCAGGAAGGCTGGTGAGGTCGGTAGGCCTCGGCCTGTGAAAGTCATGTGCTGGCCGTGATGAGGCTTGGGGACAGGACACACAGCTTCCCAGAGCCTCCTGAGCCGCATGTCAATTGGACCCAGTGTGCTCAAGGACCAGGAAGGTGTAGATGCTGCCCGGAGTACCTAGGTTACCCTGTTCAGCACGTTGTTCCCCAAGGCGCTGGCCATGGAGCATGCACTAGGTGCCAGCGACTGACTTCACCCTGTGGACCACCCTAAAGGCTTTGGGGAGAAGGCTCTGGACACCATGCTGTCCTGAGGGACTCCATGCCCAGAGAGCTGGCTGTAGGTGGGCTCTACCTCTTCCACCCCAGCAAAACCAGACCAGAAGTTCAGATCTGCCAGGGGATACTGGAGCGGTGAGGAACACCAGGGCCCATGGGACTGACTCCCCGTACACCGCGGACACAGACAAACCTTTCCTGTCCGTCTCAGTAGCATGAACCAGCAAGATGTCCCCTGATCCTCCGCGCACATCTGGCCCGTCGTCACCCTGGAGTATGAACAGCCAAGGAGGGTGTGAGCTGGGCCGAGATGACAGCCACTAGTGCAGGGACAGCAAGTCCCCCGTTCTCTGCTCAGCAGTGCTGGGCTGTGCTGTCTCTGTGGCCCATCCACGGCTCCATGCTTGGCAGATACCGTGGGCCTGGGCACATTCCTCAAGGACATCTTGGGGATATGACAGGTCAGAAGTACCCAGAGTCTCCCTACACTTCTGCCTGTTCACAGTCCCTGGTCCCCAGAAGCCTGGGGGAGGTGAGGTCCCTTTTAGCGACACAGATCACGGTCCTCTGTGTGGCCCCCATCATGGGAGTGCAAAACAGCAGATGCTTCATCTGCTACTGCTCAGGTGGGCAGCAAGGGACCTCGTCTCCCCTCCACACGGTAACAGGCATTAGCCACCTGGCCTAGAGCCACACAGTGGGAAGGCCCAGGATGGCGGCAGGCCAACACTATGGCCCAGTGCCCTGTTACTCTGAGGGGGACAGAGCTGACATCCTGCTATGCGCTGCCTCTCGGGCTCCTGAGAGGATGGGGCGGCTGTGCCTGCGAGCTGATTTCCCTGAGGAGGGGCCCAGCTGCCCAGGTTCCCACCCTGCCAGCCCTGCTGGCCCAGGGCTAGGTCAAGGGCGGCCTCTGCCTTCTTGCCATCAGATGACTGCCATGAAGGGGCCCGGGCTTCCTGGGAAGCGGCTCCTTGAGCCTCAAGGATGAGGCGGGCTCCTGTAGCCCTGCTTCTGCTCTGGAGAAGGAACAAGGTGCTATTCCCACAGGATGCAGAACCTGGAGGCCTGGGTCAGGCCTGTGTCTCCTGGGTAGAGGCTGCCGCGAGGCTCCATCAGCAGCACGCAAGTGGCACTTGCTCTGACAGCATCTGCAGGACCTGGGTGCAGCCATGGGACTTTGGGACCCTGCCACGTGCGGTCAGCACATTTCCTCCTGGAAGCCAAGCCTGGCTCAGGTCATCAATGGAGACTCCAAGGTCACAAAGACCACCTTAGCCTTGACCCTCCTGACTCCCTGAAGCCAGGGAGCCCTCACCTCTTGCTTGAGTGTCAGCCTGGCCATAATTTCATTGTGGTCGATGAGGGACAGCTCATCCACTTCTTCCTCAGACTGAGCTGACTCCAGAGCATCTGGTGACTTTGGGATCCTGGAGGGAGAAGTAGGGGGTGTGGTGAGTGTCATTCAGGCCCCCGCGCCCCAGCCCAGAGGCTGTGGCCGTGCTGGCATGCGCAGGCGTACGAGGCATGAGCATGCCTCTTGATGGCGGTCCTGACGACACTGTGATGAGAGGCCAGGAGCTCAGGTGGCCCCCACACCACCGCCGCCGCTGACCATCCATGAGGCCTGGGCTGTTTCCTGCCTCCTCACTCTCCGTCTTATCCATAAATGGAAGACATGAGGCTGGGGGTTGGCAAGGTCCCATGGGGCTATTTATGGTGGCTGCAGCCATATCCCCTGCGAGGACACTCTATGCATGGTCAGTGTTTAAGGAGAGGGACAGCAGAAAGGCCAGCAGGACGGAGAAAGTTACCACCAACGCCATCTGCTAAGTCTTTCCAGGGCCTCTCTGTTGGGCCTTTAGTAGCAATATGAAAAAGCTGTGACCAAGTGGACAGCGGGGACAAACCCTCTGTGCTTCATAATGCTGTGCAGGACACAGCAGGCAGCTGGGCCCTGACCTGAGGGGGCGGTGAGCTGGGTGGTACAGGTGATGCCGGCGCAGGGCTGCAGGCGGGATGTTCCGCAGCTCTTCCGGTCACTACGCTGGCTGGGCACGGCCAGTGCTAACGCTGGCTGGGCCACAGAACAGGAAAGTGCTGGCACACTGAAAGGCAATGTGGGTCCTGGCTGATCTTACAAAAAATGCAGATCTGCAAGATGTTTCTGGGGGAACAGGGGCTCTAGAACATGATCTGCCTGTCACATGACACCAGGGATCCCCTAACTTCCTCAGTGCATCAAGGTGCTGTAAGCGGGCCTAGCTCTCCAAGTCAGGATCTCACTCTGCAGTCTGAGCCAGCCGCCAACTTGCTATGCAGCCCAGGCTGCCCTTGTGTTTGGATCTTCCGGCTCAGCCTCCAAAGTACTGAGGTTGCAGGCCTCTGCCAACACGCTCAGCTTCAGCTTTGGGGAGCCAAGTGTCACAACATCTGTGCCTGACATTTGGCCATATGATGTATGCACAAGTGTACAGAAACATTGGTGGTTTGTGGTGGGTGGCCAGGTGGGGTCTGTTACAGGCCCTGGGATGCCTTGGCTTCTGGATGCCCAGTGAGGCTGGCTGGGATCTGAAAACAGCAAGGCTGTTCTGGACTTCCAAGGTGCAAGGAATGCTGGGTGCAGCGTCCGCAGCTCTGTGGAGTGTGGCCATTCTCTTGTTTTCCAGTTTACTCTCAACTGTGCCGGTGACTTGGCTTTGTGCCTGCCTCGCAAGTACTCTACCTCTGAGCTCCTGGCCAGAGCTGAGCTCCATTTCCAGCCTAGTGTTTATTTTTACGTTTTAAAAGACAGTCTTGCCAGCCCAGGCTGGCCTGGAACTCGCAGCGACGCTCCCGCCTCAGCCTCCCAAGCACTGGGATTACAGGTGTGTGTCACACTCAGCTAGTTTTTATTTTTTATTTTGTACTTTAGGGAAGGGTCTACAGGGTGTTCAGGATCTCACTACTAGATTGCACTTGTAGTGATCTGCCTGTTTACAGCCTCCCAAGAGCTGGGATTACAGGTGCGCACCACCACGCCCAGTTTCTAGTTTTAATTTTTATCCTATTTAATTTTAATGTTTTTAAAAAAACTTGGGACAGGGTCTCATGAAGTTGCCTGGGCTGACTTTGAATGTGTGATCATTCTAAGCCATCTAAGTAGCTGGAATTTCTGGCATATGACACTGTACCCACTGACTTTTCTGTCTTGTGGCCATTACCAGCCTGAGCAAGTACAGTTTTGAGAGTCAGAAAAAGGAAGACCTTCAACACAAACACACAGGCCTCACCGCAGGGACACACAGCCCTCAAGGGACTGGTCACTCCCTTGTCACTTCCTACCTCTCGCCATCTCTGCTGTCCTTGCCAGGGGTGCCACCACCCGCCAACAGGTCCCTGGAGTGCCCATCTTTCCCGGCTGGCGACTCCTGTAAAGAGAAGGGAGTGTTGGCTTTTGGACAGATGGCCTGTGCCTGGGCTGATCTGTCTCCCCAGCGACCTGCCTGCAGATGGCTTGGAGGTGGGTCCCTACGGAGCAAAGCGAGGTGGGAGCAGGTTAGTGAGGAATGCATGGAATCATAGGTAGCACGAGGCCCCTCAAGAGCAGCACCCTGCCTTTGGAAGGAGAGCTTCTGCCAGCTGCTGCCTGGACGAAGCCTCCTGAACTACCGCCCAGAAGAAAGGGCTGTCCCCAGCCAATGCTGCAAGGCTCAGGCGTGGGCCTCTCCTCCCTGACCCGAGGAGCTGTGGCCCTGCTCAGGGGATACCAGGCCAGGGGCTACGGGCCTGCTCAAGGCCACACAGCCTGTGTGGCAGAACGTGGGTTTGAACCAGGGGCACCCTGGACCCCACTGTGTGCAGTAGAACTTTACCATGTCCTGGTGAGGGTCTGCAAGCTGTACCACCTGACCAGTGACACGCATAGATGCAAGCCTCCCCCTGAAGTCCCACTCAGTGACAACACGATCCTGTGATGTCCCCAGGGGAACCAGGGTGGCGTGGGTGCAAGGAGCATTGCTGGGGGGGGGCACTATGCAGTGAGAAAGTCAGTGCTCCCTGTGCCACTGTAGGGGGTGCGGTGGAAGGCCAAGCTGGACGACACAGGGGGTACAGGTCACCAGCAAGGACGGGGTCAACTTCCCTGCAGTGAAATTACTCAGGGCTGTGTGACCTGCTGTGACCCCTGGTGCCTGGTGGCAGCAGGGACCAACCCAAAGGAGTAGGTGTGCTCTCCAGGGCTGGGCCCGTGCAGCCAGTCACTGGGAAAGACTCTGGTCCTCGGGGACCTGGCTTCTTCCCCACAGGCTCCTTTTGCTCAGGTTCCCAGGGACAGTGACCTCTGTGCTTCTGAAGTTGTTCATGTTTTATAAAGCTGAGTGCTCAAAAGACCACTGTACCTCAACTGCCATGAGCTGGGCAGCAGCACAGGGAGGGTGATGGCGGGGGTTCCTCTCAGGAGCAAGGAGTGTGGGCTCTGCCAGGCTCCCCAGCTTGTTTGGGAGTGGCTAAGGGGGCATGCCAGGCAGGGGGAGGATGGAGAGGGAGCTCAGCCCTGCAGAAGGGGTGGGAAGAGACACCAGGTACACTGGACATGTGGCCCAGTCCTGGGGTTGCTGGAGGTGGCACGGCACAGCACCATACCTGTGGAAGCAGGAGGGGAGACCCAACCTGCAGGCCACAGCCTGGGAGCTCCATCTGCACAGCTGGGAGGGTCTCAGCTAAATAGAAGCAGGCATCAGGGAGCGGTCTTGGCTGGGGCCAGCTGTGCCAGGCCAGGCCACATGCAGCAGGTCACCGCCCGAGGTTACTTACTCCTCGAGAGCGAGGCAGCTCCGTGCTGCTCTGGCCAGAGGAATACAGACTGACGTATTCACCCTCACCAGCTTCCTCGCTGGCCTTCTCACTCTGGAGGAGACAGGACGAAAGGGAGGACAATGGGCCAGGCCTCTGGTCATCCCAGCTCCAAGGGCCATGTGCACCCAGACCAGGATGTGGACTCAGGAGAAAGAAAGGCCAGAGGCTGGAGTTTGCAGTCCCTTGTGCCTCCCTGGGGCTAGGGGCCAAAGCTACTCTGGCTATCTCTGGCCTCTGCTATCCTGCTAGGGGACCCAGGCTTAATCTTCCATGGTATTGAGGCCCATTCCGGAGCCTGTCCAGGAAAGGTGGCCCCGTGGTAATGGGGGGACCATGGGGCCCTTGGTAAGGTGGGAAGAATGGGTACAGGCAGCTCACCTGGCTGGGGAGTGCCCCTGCCTGTAGCACCCTCTGTCCTTCTTCCTGTCCCTGTGACCTGTTCTCCGGCACTGGGAGCAGCACACAGTGCCAGGGCCACCTCACAGGACGGCAAACCAGCCTGTCTCCAGGCCACCACCTCCATCTGTCACTGCCACGCACCGAAGGGCTCGCCCCTTCTCACAGCCACAGAGTAAGCTCGGGTGCATGCTGCCTCATCCTCACAACTCCCTCTCTGAGCAGTCACTTGTCCGCTTGTGAAAAAGCAGATTTCTAGTGTGGGAGGAGCTTTATATCAAATACTTCACTCTGCTCTGGAAGCAGACGGCTACCGTGGCACCCTGGATCGGACGCTGTTGACCCAGCACTGCTGCGACGCTGGCCCTGCCGTCATGGCCTCGATTGCCGGCCAAGGGGACGGGGTTGGCAGGGCCCTGCAGACGCGTGTGCCGGGTGCTCACCGAGTCAGTGAAAGAACTTTCGGAAGGAAGGCAGCCAGGGTTCCCATGGAAGCTGCTCTCCTGGGAAGGTGAGAGAGGCCCATCCACGGTGCGGGCAGGTGGGCTGGCCACGGTGGTGCCCGCCAAGTTGGAGCTTGGAGACGGGTGGACAGGTGGGAAATGTGGAGAGGAAGAGGAGGTAGGTGGAAGGACAGGCTGGACGGAAGCTTGGTGGTGAGATGCGAAGTCCTGCGAGTAGGACCTAAACACAGACTTGTACTACAGAGTCCAGGCGGAAACGAACACAGACAAGGATACAGGAAGGAGAAAACAGACAGACAAGAGAAAAAGCCGTTAGGTTAACAGCAGCTGCATGCTGAGGGGCTGCTCTAGCCAGGATGGATGGGCATGCCATGCAAACCCTGTCCCCGAGATCCCCGGAGCCAACACTGGCTCTCCAGAGAGGAAAGGCCTGGAGGCTGGCACTGGGCAGAGGGCCTGGGCACATGCTCTGATGCTGATGGGGTCCACATGCTGCTCGTGGCCATGACCCAGCCCCTGCCCCGTGCCCTCGGGACACGGAGAGCTACGTCCAACGTTGCAGGTACATTTACCCATCTCTTGGATGCATCTGGTTTATCCTCTAAGATAAAGAATGCAACTTGTAAAATAGTAGAATCCCTCTGGAGTCCTTTGGGAAAGAGTCTAATCTTCAAAAATGGTCAAAGAGCTAGTTATGCCACCAAGATGCCAAGGGTTGGCATGAGCTCATTTCCTTTTTAACCCAATTATTTTCTTCCTTTCTTCATTTGAGGTAACAGGGTCTCACTATGTGGCTTGGACTCATAGTGATCCTCCTGTTTCTAGCCTCCTCAGTGCTGGATTACAGGCATACGCTACCATGCCCAGTCCCAGTTAGCACTGAGGGCAATATGGGACAGGGGACTGAACCCTGGTCCCTGCACTTGCCAAAGTAGGCGCTTAAGTCTGCTGAGCTATGTCTTTTTGAGATGGGGTCTCACTACACAGTTCAGCTGGGCCTTGAATTCACTTTGTAGCCCAGGCTGGCCTCAAGCTCCCAGGGATTCTCCTGCCTCAGCCTCCTGAGTGCTGGGATCACAGGTGTTGCCACCGTGCCTGACCTCGGGTTTGTTTTTAAACAAACTCAATGATCTTACAACACTTCTGAAGTTACCCAGAGCTACCAGGAAAAACTTCCCCAATTGTCAAGGGACAGCAAGGTCTGTTACCTACCTAAAAGATGGAGCCTACAACAGCCCACAGCTTTTCAGCCCAATGAACACAGCCTAGCTGGTCTGTCTGGCTGCCCAGCCTCGACCCCAATCATGTCATCATAGTTTTCAAAGGCCTGCTGACACCCTGCCAGCTGCCCCGGGAATGGGAGAGCAGACACGGAAAGGACAAGGCCTCACGCGCTCATCCCTGTCTCTAGGGTCCTCTGTTTCTGTGGGGCAGTGAGAAGAGGAAGCAGCAACTGAGCTTCAAACTCAGGGGAGGCCAACGCTCAGCAGGCCTCAGAGCTCTGGAAAGCTGTGCTTTAGCCTTGGGCCCTGGTGACAGCCACCCGCTTGTCACCATGCACTCGGCCTTTCCCTGCTGGGGCCCTGACCCGTGTTCTTACCCCAAGGGCCCAGTGGCTACTGGTTTTTATCAGATACATGGCGCTAGGCCCAGGCTCCTATTTTTTTTTTTTTTTTTTTAACCAGGGATTGAACTCAGGACCCTGCGCTTGCTAAGCAAGTGCTTATTCTGAACTATCCCCCCCCCCAACTTTTTAAAAATACTCTTTTCCTGATCAACCTCACAAGCTCAAGGTCAAACCTAGCCCACCAGAAACCTTGCTCACTTACGCTGGTCCATCTGGAGAACTGGGGTGCAGAGTCCCGCCTGGGACCCAAGCGGTGCCGGTGCCCCATGCTCACCCAGACCCACTGCCAATGGTGTGGTGCTGGGTTACTTGCCAGGTGGCTGAGGGTGAAGGGCTGGGCTTTCCAGGATTCCACTTCACGCTTGGTGGATGTGTCCCAAGGTGAGGCTGTCTCCTGGGTACTGGGGGCTGCTTCAGGGAGCAGGGCAGCCCTGCTCGGGCAGCAGCTCCAGCCATGGGCAGACGCTCGACTCTGCTGTCAGCTGCTGCCTCCCCGCCTCTCCTTGGCACATGTCTGCCCACTTGCTGCCACCTAGCGTAGGGCTAGCCTTCAGCGTCACCGTGTTCACCAGCGCTTCCCAGCAGGCGGGCGGGCGGATGAGCAGTAAGCACTGACGCACACACGGAGAACCTCGGCCGTACAAAGTGATGGGGAGAAGCTGCCTGCCTGCCTGACGGGGCAAAGGGCCAGCACGCCGCAGCTGGGCCAGCCCGAGTGGACATCCCCATGAGCGGCCCTGTGGGGTGAGGCCCAGCTGGAAGTACTGGTGAACACAGTGACGGCTGGACAAGGGCCTGATCCTTTTCCCTGTGTGTCCCTGGGCACATGACCTCAGTTCTTGA
Organism: Octodon degus; assembly: GCF_000260255.1. Classification (NCBI taxonomy): domain Eukaryota; kingdom Metazoa; phylum Chordata; class Mammalia; order Rodentia; family Octodontidae; genus Octodon; species Octodon degus. Next base: position 4,726,345 of record NW_004524699.1, on the reverse strand, counting down.
GGAAAACAAGGGCACCTGATGTCTGGCCTCAGTGCAGCAGGCACTCTAAGTGCCTTGTCCACGACAGCTATCCCTCCTGCTGGCTGGGATACCTGACCTGTGTAGGGCCCTTTAATCACAGGGCAGAGGCATCTTGCAGGGGCCCGGCACATATCAGGGGGATGAACAGCACTCAGACACTGGCTGTTATTAATCAAAGTGCCTAGACCACTGCCTGACCTGCGGCTGCGCCTCAGCTGTGTGTTGGACTGCCTGCCCCAGCTCAAGTTCAGAGAAGGCTGGCGGAGGCCAGGAGAAAGGGAGGCGACTGCAGCCCAGCTGGCATCTGTGGGACCAAGGGGCCTAGTGCCCCACCCCTCTCTTGAATTCTGGTATCCCAGCTATGCAGTCCTGCTGGAAGCACAGCCAAGCCCAACAGAAGACACCTCCAGGGGCAGGGGCGGCCATGCAGGCTGCCCTCCTGCCACTGTGCTGCATGCCCAGGGGCTCCGCACTCCAGCAAGCGCTTGGAGATCAGGCTCTGCCCTGGCAAACGCGCCGGCTGGCTGCTCCTGGCCACACCACCCAGCCTGGCCTCTAATTTAGGGCCCGGCTGGTGCGGGCGTTGCTCTGGCTGAACCGCAGCACCTGTGCGCAGGAATTTGTATTTATAGCCACAGTGAGACTCTGGGCTGAGGACTCAGGAGCACGGAGGGCTCCTGTGTGACAGCCACCAACATGGGCAGGAGACTTGAGTAAAAGCTCAGCAGTTACAAGCAGGGCAACCAGCCCCATTCACACACAGCCAGGACCATGGTGGCCACTGTCACGGGGTGCTCCTGCGGGGCAGATGGGTCCCAGGCACTCTGCTGTGCCTCCCTACAGTAGGGGTCTATCCTGTACCCACTCCGCTGGTGGCCTGGGGAGACTGAGGTGTGCTCCAGGCCCACCTCGGCCCTTACCTGAGCCCACAGCCCTGGAGCACCCCCCCTTTCTTTTGTGGAACCGGGGCTAAGCCCACAGCCCTGGAGCACCCCCCCTTTCTTTTGTGGAACCGGGGCTAAGCCCACAGCCCTAGAGCACCCACCCCCCCGCCTTTCTTTTGTGGAACCGGGGATTGAACTCAGGCCCTTGCGTTTGCCAGGGAAGTGTTTATTTTGCTGAGCCATCTCCCTGGCCTCACAACCAGCTCTTTTGACAAGATCTGATTTCAGAGTTTATAAAAACATTTTGGTGCACTATTGCCTGCCTGTAATCCTGGCACTTGGGAGGTTAAAGCAGGAGGATCCCCAAATTTGAGGCAAGCCTGGGCTCCACAGTGACCTGCATGGAGGCATGGGGTGGCAGGGGCCGGCAGAGGTTGGTGGGTACCCTTGTGGGCTAGCCCGTGGGCCACTTGTTGAAGGCAAAGCCTCTGGAGGCGGCCAGGGGCCTGTTCTCAGCAACACTGTGTCTACCTTAGGTCCTGACGGGGATATAGGACTGGATGGGCCCTGTGCTGCCTCGGCGGGAGGCAGATCTCCCAAGCAGAGCGGAGTCCTCGAGTCATGTCTCTGCACTGCTCTGGCAGCAGGAAGCCCCAGGTGCCAGGCACAGGTTGGGGTGACCGCCAGGCTTGGGAAAGGCCCTGTGCGCAGGTGGACCCGCTGAGCAGGGGAGGCTGAGATCACCCCTCATCTGTGAAGAGCCCTGAGAAGCGGCTCTGCAGCATGGTGCAGCTCCCTCCTTGCAGCGCATCCCATCCCGCACCACCCAGCGCCGGCCAGGCTCAGGCCTAGCCAATCTGCCTTCAAAGGAAACAAGCTGTTAAGCAGTTGAGCACTCTACATGGCCACCTGGCAATGGGACAGTCCCCTCTAGGACACCGGGAGGGCACTGACCAGGCCCCTCCTCACTCAGGTCTCCTCCTCCCCGGCCCGGGTCTGGGAGTCTGGTGGCAAGCCTGCCTTTGCATGAGCTCAGGCTCTCCTTTGCTGTTGCTCTGTTAACTAGTAACTATGTACGGACAAAAGCTAGGGTCCCAAAGCTGAGTGCCAGGTTCGGGCCTGAGACCTGCCACGGGCCGGCTGTCGCTCCAGAATGGGAGAAGTGTGTATGTGGGTCACTGTGAGAAGGGCCAGAGCACTGGCTGTACTGAGAAGGCGATGACACGAGCCACGTCAGGCCCTAGTAGCCCTTCCTGGTTTAGACAAACTCTCTAGTGCAGTTCTTTAATCATTCGAAAATTCTAAAATCAAGGATGTAAAAGAACATGTTTTGCCTTGGAGAGTTCTGGGCAGTGGAGGAGAGCATAAAGGTAGAGGGCATCTCTTCTCCCAAGAGGGTCACTGTGACCCAGGTCACAGAGCCTCCGGGGAGGCTCGAGTCTGTCCCCTGGCTCTGGCATAGCACCAGCTCTCTGTGGAGAGACTGTTTACGGGTCAGAAGGCAAGCAAATGGGCTGGTGAGATAGCTCAGTGGACAAAGTGCCTGCTTAGGCAAGTGCAGGGACCCTGGCACCACATGCTGTGCCAGCCTCGCCCCCAGGGTGGGCTGAGGGCCACAGTCCCAGTGCTGGAGAGGCTGAAAACAGGAAGATCACTATGAGTCCAAGCTGCATAGTGAGACTCTGTAATAAACAAATACATTGAAGAAAAAAAAATAACAACAAGCAAGCAAGCAAACAGTCCTGGCAACCTAGTGCAGCTATTTCTATGCCCTTGGATTTCAGCGGTGTGGTAGGGGGACGCTCAGGCCCAGAGCTGTAGGGAAGTCTGTGCATGAAGACCAGGGGTGAGCACTGGGACGAGAGGCAGACTCCCGTGTGTGTGGAGGGGGGCACTCCTTCCGAGGGGCAGGTCACCTGCTCCCTGACCAGGCTGTGGCCCTGAGCATTGAGGGTGGGGTCAAAGCATACTGGAAGCATGAGCAAGGAGTTCTCAGACCTGTAGCTGCAGATGGCAGCGGAAAGTTCGGAGCAAAGAGGAGGCCTCTGGGAGCCCCTGGAGCTGAGGCAGCCAGTCCCCACCCCCAGCTCTCAGCTGTCCCCAGTATGCAGACGTGTGGTGCACGGTGGCAGCCTGGGTCTCAGGAAGGGCAGCACAGGGAGGACGCACCATGCCTGTGGGAGCAGCGGTGAGTTTCAGGCTGACACAGATGGCAAGTAACCCTGCAGCCAGGGCCTCTCAGGTCTGCAGAGAAGGAAGGAGGAAGACCGCAGCCAGGCTGCCTCAGGGGGCGGGAGGCTGTCGGGGAGCAGCAGTGTCAGGCCAGACACTAGAAGTGCTGGAAAGAACACTGTGGGCTGGGGAAAGTCTCCCATTCTCCCTGTCACTGCTCACTGCTCTGCAGACATCAACATTCTCCAGCTGGGCTGGCCAGACAGCTCAGGGGATTAAAGCTCCTGCTCAGGCAGACGCAGGGCCGGGGGGGGGGGGGGGGTTCGATCCCACGCCTGTCGTACTGGCCCCACCCCCAGGGCGCGCTGAGACAGCCATTGAGACGGGGCACGGTGGCGCGAGCCTGTAATCCCAGCGCTTGGGAGGCTGAAAATCAGGAAAGATCACTACGAGTCCAATCTGTGTAGTGAGACCCTGTAATTAATATATATATATATATTCTCCAGCTGGCTCAGCCATGTGGCAGCACCATGCAGCCCATCCCCAGCCAGCACTGAGGCACAGCTGTCTAAGGCTCAGACCCTGTCTGAGGACTGCACTCCCGAGAAGCAGTAGGAGAATGAGGAGAAAACCCCTGGCATCCGCCACCCATCCCCCGGGCAGACGAGGGAGCTGGACGGCATGCTCGGGTTCACATTGCAGCGGGGGACAAAATGTGAAGGTGGGGCTCCAGGAAGGTCGAGGATAGAGAAGAGAGCAGGTGTGTGTGAGAGGACTCTCTGCAAGGAGGTTGGGGACATGGTCACGGGCTTGCAGCGAGTGGGGCTCACAGGACGACGCCAGCGTGGGCCCTGGCTCTGCAGGTACAGTGCTTGCCTGGCTGTGGAGCTGAGTGGGAGCACACTGGCGGCCTCGGTGGGCGTGGGCAGCGTGGCGGGACCCGAGGGCTGTGTGTCATGAGCACGGCTCACACATGCCAAGCTGCTGTGACACCATGACACTTCCATCTCCTGCCTGGCAGCAGAATACTCAGAGCCACACAAGTGTGAATGCACTTTCCTGTCCTGTGCTGGGCCCTGGGGACCCAATTCTTGATCTTGGGGAGCCCGAGTTTGGCATGGAGAGGAGTCTATGGACTAATAATGGCCAGAGACCCCGAAATCAGAGCCGGCCCTGTAGGCTTGCTGGGCTTGGAACCCCGGGGTGGGGGTTTAAGGAGCCAGTGTCCCACCCCGGAGCCCCCACTAGCACGCGTGCTCCATCAGACTGGGGGAGCCACGTGCGGGACAGCGGGTGCAGACACCCAACTTCCCTCTGAGGAGCCCGTGCAGACCATTCCACATGGCCATGGAAACCCAGAAAGCAGGCAGGCCAGACGCCATGCTCCGGAGCAAGACGGCTCCGAGAAGCACCGAGGAAAAACCTAAGCATATGAAGTTCCAGGGCTGGGGACAGCTCAGCAGCACACCTTCTGCCTGGCAAGCGCAAGGTCCTGAGTTCAATTCCTGGTACCAAAAAACCACAAAAACAAAAATGAAGCTGTATCACGTATGGGCACAAATGCTCTAAGATGAATGTGATTGCTATTGTACTTAAAATATACCAATAAAATCTAATTAAAAATAACACATACTGGTCCCTGGGCACTTTGGTCACACTGGGCCTGCCTGCTGTTTGCTTACGCAGGATCACTCGGAAGCCAAGACAGAGAAGAGGTGTGGACAGTGGCTTCCAGCACTCCGCCTCTCTAGGTGAGCTCAGCCATTGCTGTCTACTAGCAGAAAGGCAGCCCGAAGAAGACAGTTGCAGTGGAGGAAGGCACAGGAGCCCGCAGTGCTGTGATGGGACATCCAGGATAGGAAGTGACTTGCAGGGTACACGGCACACTGAGGTCAGCCAAGGAATCGAGACAGGCCAGCCTCCCAGGCTCCTCTTCTCACTACCTCCTGCCTCCCAGATTGCACATTCTCTGTCAAGCTGCTTTTAACGGGTGTTTGTCGGCTTTCCAGAAGACTGGGAGCTAAGACCCCACTGAGTGGGCGCTTCCACTGGGCAGAGGGGAGGGCAGGGACTGCCCGGTGCTCCTACCCAGTGTGTGGGCTCAAGGGACGGTGGGGCCCACAAAGTCAGCGACCGAGTCCAGGTATGGTGGTACATGCCTGTAATCCCAGTGCTCATGAGGCTGAAAGCCAAGATGACCACTATGAGTCTGAGCTATATAGTGAGACCCTGTACCATATACATTAAAAAAAAAAAAAAAAAAAAAATCACTGCTAAGAACCTGAGAGGTGTCTTCAGATTGGACCCAGTTGCATTCCTGGGGTGCCCCTCAGAGCTCCATGCTGGGCTGGACATGGGACGGGGAACCAGAACAAGGAGACTCAGGAGTCCAGAGGTGCTAACACTAGCAATTCAAAACCATGTCTGGGCTCAGAGAAGAATCTAACCAGAGGAAATGCCAGGGCCCCAGCAAGCCGCGTCTCTAGGGACTCAGAACCTCAGAGGACAGGGGCTCCAAAGGCTTACGGCACCGGCAGAGCTTCCTCAGCCGCTCAGCCCCTCAGCACCTCCCTCGCGCCGGTGCTGAGCACGCAATGCCGTGCACAAAAGGTGCTGGGATATTCTGTGGTTCAGGGATGGAAACCCCAACACAGCTTTCTCCAATCAAACCTAAATGCCCTTGGTTTTTCTGTAATTCTGTGGTATATGGTGCAGTCTGTTTGTACCCCTCTAAGGGTCACATGCTCAAAGGGGATGCACAGAAATTCAGGATGCCCATGCTCCTGCTCACAGCTGGAGCAAGAAGCAGTCAAGAGCAAGGGCCACCTAAAAGCTATGTGCGTGATGCGTGGAGCGTGATGGCTGGCGTGCACAGGCAGCATTCAGCATTTCCAGCAAGCCGGGCTGTCCGGGGCCCAGAGAGACCTGAGCACACGTGGAGGACACACTCCACGGTCCTCACTCTAGCCAGGGCTGTCCTGGCCCTGGGCGTGGACTGAAATCCTGGTAAAAGGGTCTGAGAGAAAACCAAGCCAGCTGGGGTCCTTGGACAGCTCTATCAGGTCGCCCCATCCACCTGCTCTCCATATCCGGTGGGGGATGGCGGTGCAGGCAGATGAAGTCATTCACTCCACTGGGACCAGAACATGGGCCAGAACCAAGTCCCTTTCCTCTTGTAAGCTCACTATGTGCATGGGTGCCTGGGGGGAATTGTCAAACCCTTCCCATCACAATCCAGAGACAGATATGGAGGCTGGGAAGGAAGAGCAAGCCACTGTGGCCAGAGTGATAGCAAGGGGGCAGAGCTGGCTCTGCCTCTGCTCTGCTGCTCAGGGCTGCATGGAACAGACAGTCAGGAGGACAGCGGTCACCTGGCTCTGGCCCGACGCAGCCTGCAGTGAGAACGGTGGCTCTGTCCTCATACACGGACAGTGACTGGAACCCACTTGTGCAGGCCTGTGCTCTGCACTGTGGCTACAGCACCTCCTGCTGTGGGGCAGGTGGGGCCTCACCTAGGGACACTGTGTCATCTAGGAGCTTAGGCCGCAGGGCACCTGGCACCCATCTCTGTGTTCCTTGGAATCCTGCCAGTTGCCAGAGAACAAGCCCAGGCCAGTCTGATGGAGGTGACAGACAAACCAACTGTCCCGGTGAAGTCCTAGAGGTGGCAGCAGATACAGCCCAGATCAGCCAGGCCTGGGCCAGATTAGCACGATGTTCCCCTGGCCTGTGCCCTAGGCAAGAACAAGCAAGTGGTTTCTGCTATTCTAAGACACCAAGCTTGGGGCATCGGACTAATAACTGAGAATATGGTCCTCAGCCTCAAGCTGTCCGGGGCCTGGCTTCTTGCGTAGGACATCACAAGGCTGATCCCAGGCCAAGGAGGGCTGAAACAGCCCTGTGCTGGACACCAACCTGACTGCTTCTCTCTCTGTACTCCTCCTGGTTCCCCAAGAGCTCCCACAAGCCCTCCCTGGTGCTTCCCGCTCACCCCGTGCAGTCTGCAGGGGCAGGGCCAGCTACATCTGGAGGGAACAGCAGGGAGCGACTCACCGAGGGCACGGGCAAGCTGCCGTGCCGGCTGAGAAAGGAGTTAGACATGGACACACTGAGGCCCTGAGTGGCACTGCCGTCATCGGGGGTGAAGGCCACTTTAGTTTGCTGGACACAGTGGGAGACAGAGGAGAAGGAAGAAGCAGCATAGGAGGCCTGCTGGGCAGAAGGGCGAGAGAGAAGGCAGGGAGGAGAAAGCAGAGAGTGGTCAGCGCGGAAAGCCCAGCCAGGGGCTGCTCCCTGGTCCTGAGGACTCGCTGTACACACCAGAGGTCAGGGACATCTGCCAAAGGTGGCCTGGCAACAGAGGACCCTGCTTCACTTCCTCAAGATGGAGTCAGAAGGTGAGCACTGGCCAGAGGACAATCGGACTGGAGCCGCACAGACCTGCAGAGATGCCGGGCTCTACGCCCCTCTATGGGGATCGAGCCCCTGACCACCTGCTGGCTAGGGCTTGCCAGGGGCGGCTCCTGGGTGGGGCGGCCAGCAAGCACGATGACGGCAGGCAGCTCCGTCTGCACCACGGATCCGACTCCTCTGGTGTGTGCATGCCCCGTCATGGATCAAGGTGGGATGCTTGGCCTATGAGCAAGGGTTGGGCACTGGGCACAGTGTGGGCCTTAGGGTGAGTCTCTCTGCCTCAGTTTACTGACAGTGGGATGCCAGGCTTGTGGGAGCTACATGGAGGCGGCTGTGCCAGCCTGGCGACTTCAGGAGCTGCCAGCCACACCCTGTCCTGCCAGTGTGGCAGTTCCCTCAGAACAGCCACCGAGCACATGCCTCATGTGCTGTCTGGGGACACCCATGAGTGCACTAGCAGCTCCAGTGCCATCTGGCTCGGCACAAGTAGGCTCTGACCAAATGCTTTGGGTTGGGGAGGTCTCAGGCCAAGCCTATGTCTCTGCGTAAGATCCTTTGGGAGTAGTCTCAGAGGAGCCTGGATTCACATGTTGTGCCCTGTACCGGGCAGGTGAAGAGCTGAGACTTGGAGCAGCCTGGGACCCGGCTTATGAGAGACAGGGTTGACCCCAAGGCCTCCGATTCAAGGGAGACCAGGCTCGGGTCGGCCAGAGTCCATGGAAGGATGGCTTGGCTCAGGACTCCCTGACCAGGTTGAGCCTTGGTTGGTTACATAGAACAACCAGAGCTATTTGTCCTAGAGTTTGCAGCTGCCTTCCAGAGAGGACAGGCAGCATCTTCATGCCCTTGCAATGGACTAAAAAAATGGCCTTGTTCAGAGCAGCAGGTCCTTCTCTGGTCTGAAAGCCACCAGATGAGGTGGAATAAGCACTACCCTTCCTGGGCAGCACAGCTGGACCAGAGGCTCAGATCCAGGTCCAGCAACTGGTAGCAAAAAGCAAAGGGCTGGAGGAGCCAACAGACTGTCCCCAAAGCCCCCAACTGCCTGCCTGTCCCCACCTTGCTCCCCAGCAGGACCCTGACACAGGTGTTTCAGAGGATGGGGCCACAGCACTGAGCAGCTCTGTTCTCTAGGGGCTGTCTCTGGCCAGGGGTGGGGTGGAAGCCACTTCAGTCAGGCAGTTATGGAAATGGAGTCCACAGACGGCTGCGCGCAGACAGGCCCTGTGCTCTGACTGAGCCTCTCCTTTCTAGGAGGTCTATGTTGGAGTCAAGAAAGAAAGGAAAATACAGGAGATCATCAGCACAGAAAGCAGACATTCACAGCACAGCCTGTTGCGGCTGCGTGGCGCCTCTCAGGAAGGGGCAGGCTCTGCCAGGGTGGGTGCAGAGGTCTGGTAGGACTGGGAGCGCCAGGCACCCTGCAGCACCGGGCAGCAGGGTGGGGTGGGGCTGCTTACCAGCTGCCGCTGCTTGGGGGGCAGGGCGGGTGGCGGAGCCAGCTCCTGTGTGGAGTCCCCACCACTGAAGGAATCGTTGAAGCCATACACCTCCATGAGCATCTTATTTTTCTGCTGGTAGATGTGCTCACTCTGCGGCGTCTGGTAGAACACGGAGGGCTGAGGTTCCGAGTAATCCTCCAGCAGCTGCATATAGGCTAGCACTGCAGGCACAGGGGCGCTGGAGTCGGCAGGGTGGAGGGGGCAGGCAATACACAGGGACTCTTGGGGCAGGGTACCATGCGGGTGACACTGAGGGTGTCAAGGGTCATTGTGCAGAAGTCCTGAACTCAGAGCATGCCCCAGGCAGGGCAGGGGGGTGGTGGGTGGGGTGTTCGGTGGGACCTCAGAAAACAGGCTCAACAGGGTCCCCTGCCTTGCTCCACCAGGAGGTGCTGCATCCCTGGGGCCTCAGGAGCCAGGGCAGGGAGCCTAGAGCGAGTCTGCCGTGCAGCCGTGGTGCAGGGAAATGCTAGCCGCTGGACCCAGGGTCCCATCTAGCTGTCCTTATGGGAAGTCCAGCCTGTCGTCCTGCGTCCTAATGTTAAGCTCTGCCTCTTGCATAGCTGCCTGCCTCATGTGGCCCCAGCAGGCCAGGCTCCAGTCCACGCAGGATGACAGCTACCAGCCAGGGGCCTCCCCGCCTGGAGACGTGAGAAGTCGGAGAGCAGCTTAGCTCCATGGGCACTGCTCCACAACGCTGGTGTGGCTCTCTATTCCTGATGTCAAGATTCGAGATCTGAGCTCTGCTGCTGTCAGACCCAGGGGGTATGGGCGACCCTGTGTACAACTACCTGGTGTCCTTACAGAGCAGGGAGGGTGGCCTGGAGCCAAAGCCTTTCCTTCCATCCCTGTGTTCACAGAAGGACTGCCTGTGGCAGAGCACCCACACACTGGCATCCTGACACTCTGCACATGTCCCCTGGCATCTACAGCAGGGACAGTCCCCATCTACATATAGGGTCAATGCTAGGGGAAAGAGGCTATTGGCCTCTGGACACTTGTTTAGGAGCCTGTACCAATGGACTGACTCACAGAGGAGCTAAGGTGACAACTGAAGCTGGGACACAAATGTCCCCCGGGGTGGGAAACAAAGACGTAGGTCAGCACGGAGAGGGCAGGGCTGGCTCAGCCACCACTGAGCTGGTGTTCCCTCAGTGGCCATGTCACAGTGCCACAAGCACACGGCAGGTGGAGCTGGAATTAAGATGCCAAGAAAGCAGCACAGCAGACCATTGTGGGAAAACTCTTCTGACCCCCAGAGTCGGGGCTTCCCGGACAACAGAAATCAGGCAATCTAGAAGGGCAGAGCCAGGGGCTGAGGGAGATGGCACAGGGGCAGGACATTTCTTCTGGGCCCCTCAAACACTGGCTGGGGCAGAAGGTGGGGCCCAGAAGGAACCATTCAACTCCTACCGCGTTCCTTGAGTCCGCTACCAGTACCCGGTTCACTGGTGTGTGACAGACAGGTGGGACATCATCAGCCCTGGGGGGAGCCAGCTCTCCCTCCAGCTGGGGACCATCCAACTGAGGCCACTGCACCAGATGGGCCACACCCACGAGGAGCCAGGGACATGGTGCCACCTTGGCAGCTATCACCCTCCATGGCCCTCTGGCCTTGAGGCCATCCTGTGGGTCCGACAAGCTGGGGCCGCCCTCCCTGGTGACCTCTGGTCTACCTAGTTTGCAGCTGCGCTCTTCTGGGGCCTGGGCTGTGGGCCATTGTGACTACACACACCAGGGAAAATCAGAGGTGCCAGGGCTGCAGAAAGGCAAAGACACAGGATGCAAGATGCCTGCAGGGCAGCAGGGTGGGGCGGAGCCAGGAGGAACCGGAATCCCCCAAAACCTCGCTTAGTGATCCTGTTGCAAATTCACATCCAAAAAATACCCAACTGTACATACTCAGGCTTCCAATCCACCCTGGGCCTGGACATACATCACCTAGCGAAACATGCCAGACGCCGGGCATTCTGAGCATGCCGCCCATCTCTGGCCCTGTGCTGCCTGAGGGGGGACAGCATACACCTGGCATGGACCCAGCATGTCTCTACACAGGGACTCTTGGAGAACTACGCTACTTAGTGGAAAGTCAGTAAGCCAGGCCAGTTCTGCTTATATCCACCTCCCTCTGCACAAATGTTGTACAACACTGTCCTGTGTGCTGTGACATTCTTCCCTTTTGTCACTGTGTATTCAGGGCCAACTGACTGCCATCTAAAGAGGAGAAGCACTTGGGCTCTGGGGGCCAGGCCTGGGGTTTTACAGAGACCTAAGAAGAGGCCAGCTTATCGGGCTTTAGGGAATGACCACCAGGAGTGACAGCCACCTGGGATGGTGGCACTGGGCTCCCCGCAGGGCCACGTGGGCAGCATCCAGTGTCCTATGAAGCACTGTCTGCTTGGGTTACAAGCTAACTGCACACAGCACCGCCACGCTCAGTGGGCAAGTGTCTCCCTGCCCAGGGCTCGACATGAGCTTACTGTGTTTGTTCTTCTTTTCCGGCAGAGGAGGTGGCTTCTCAGGGTCACCTGCTGATTCAGGGGTGGTGAAATCACCCACAAACTCCAAGGGTGCTGAGGAACCTCCTTGCTGGAAGGGCACGAGAGCGATGGGCGAGTAGGGGATGGATGGGGCCAGCGTGGAGCTCTGCAGGTCGTCCTCTGAGATGTTGTCGTACTGCGAGGGGTGCCGTTCATAGGATGCCCTGCAGCTGGAGCTGTCCGTGGTCTGCGAGGCTGCGCTCCTGCGCTTCTTCTCAGGCAGGGCGGGTGGGGTGTCCGTCTGCAGCCCTGTGGCTGTGGGGCCCTCAGGCTGGGGACAACTGCCAAGTGGCAACTGGAAAGGATGGCTGAGAAATGGAGATCCAGACTCCCCCAGGGACTCTGGCAAAGGGCTGAGGTTACAGGCCACCTGCTGAGGTATCTGGTCTGCGTTGGAGAGGTCTTGCTGCAGGAATTCGTAGTCGGGGTCATAGTGATCTGCAGCAGGGCACAGCTGCCTGTTAGCCGCAAGGCCCCAGGGACACAGCGAGGCGGCTTCTGCCCTGCCGCAGCTCTGCCCCGTGGAGACCCTGTCCCCAGCCCATCTTTCTGAGCTCTTGGCCTCATTTGCAGGTAAGGTGATGGAGGTGTGGACCATAAGGGATCTGGCCGCATCACTCGGCTAATGACTTGAGCAGCACTCAAGGCCAGCGTCTCCCAGCCCCGGGAAGCTGCTGCGCTCACCTAGTGTTTCACAGCTTGTGTTCCGGGAGCACTGCCCACTGTCCCTGTCCAGAGAGGAGAGCTGCTCATCAGACTTGCTGAGCTTGCCCATGCTGCTGCAGGGGGACAGGCGCGGTGACTCCCCACCATAGGAGTGGCTGCCACCTGACAGTCGCCTCTGTGTGTAACAGTCTACATCAAAGTCCTTGGGAGAGAAAGGAAACAAGCTCAAGGGGTTTCTGGGAGACTCCAGCAGAGCCTGGGCAGGGCCATCAGGACTCTGACTTGGAAGGAGCCGCCAAGGTCAGAGCCACCACTGCCATCAGCACTGAATGCCACGCACAGACAGAACAGCACCGGGGAGAGACTATGCGAGGGATGTCCTTGAGGGGCCGTCCTGTGGCTCTAGCCATGGGGATGTCCACCCCTCCCTGGAGAGGTGACCACCTGCAAACTCTGCCCCCACCACCCTCACCTACCCCTACCTGGGACTGGGGCTGCGTTACCTGCCGGTTAATTCCAACAGGCAAGCTAGAGCCACTGGTGGCTCGACTCATTGGGGCCACCACAGCCACACGGGTTGGGGATGGCGCCGACTGTCTTTTCTTGGGTGGCAGTGCTGGTGGACTGGAAGAGACCAAAACATCCAGGCAAACCAGACAGCACAAACAAGGGCCCTTTAAGGTACTGGACACAGGAAGGGCCCCTTCATTACCAGGCTTTCCATACCTGATTTTCATACCTTAGCTCCAACCTGCCCCTTTCCACCAAAGTAAAATTATAAATACAAAAAGAACAAACCCCAGAGCAGTCCTTTCCTGCTCCCTCAGTGGGGGTGAAAATGCAAGCTACTAAGGAGCACTCCAAGGGGATGCAAAGGCCCTGGGGGTTGAACCTCAGAGTGTCTAAGGAATGAGGATTGAGCCCCAGCTTTTCCTATTGGTACCCCCACACCGTCTCACAAGCAGAGCAGATGCTAGAGAAACAGTCACCTGTTATCCACCACCCGGATGCCAGGCAAAGGAGGTTTGGGGGGTGCAACCTCTTCATCTGCAGCATCTGGGAGCACCTCGGCCGCTGGCGACACCCCTGTCGACTTGTTTAGAATCTCCATCTCTCGGTCAGTCAGGGGGAGCTCAGGCTGGCTGGAAAGAAGAAAGGAATGCGGGGTCACAGGAGTTCCGAGAGAGTGAGGGCATGAGGGGCCTGTCCCTGATGAAAATCACATCTTGGCTGGGTCCCCCACTCTAAGCCTTGGGCTGCCCATCAGGACGGACTCTGAGCTAGTGCTCTATGCTGGGTCCTGTGGCTTTAAAATGCCTACTGCACCCTGGCCTTTCTCTCTTGATGAAGCTGATAATAAAAACCCAAAGGGCCCTTGAGTCAAGTCCCTAAAATCAGAGCCCTTGGCCATCACTCAGGAAGGGCCAACTGGCTGCAGGTGGCTCCTTCCCAGGACACTGAGGTTACAGGCCACCTGCTGAGGTATCTGGTCTGCGTTAGAGAGGTCTTGCTGCAGGAATTCGTAGTCGGGGTCATAGTGATCTGCAGCAGGGCACAGCTGCCTGTTAGCCGCAAGGCCCCAGGGACACAGCGAGGCGGCTTCTGCCCTGCCACATCTCTGCCCTGTGGAGACCCTGTCCCCAGCCCATCTTTCTGAGCTCTTGGCCTCATTTGCAGGTAAGGTGATGGAGGTGTGGACCATAAGAGATCTGGCCGCATCACTCGGCTAATGACTTGAGCAGCACTCAAGGCCAGCGTCTCCCAGCCCCGGGAAGCTGCTGCGCTCACCTAGTGCTTCACAGCTTGTGTTCCGGGAGCACTGCCCACTGTCCCTGTCCAGAGAGGAGAGGGAACAGTTCCATGGGACACGACACTCATGGGGGCGAGGAAACACCTCACATCAATGTAGGCTCCATACACTTTAAAGCAGCAGGAACTCACTCAGATTTCTGACTGAGATGGGGAGCTGGCTCCCTCTCGAGACCCGCAGCCGCCTCACGCCCCTTACTTGCCTTGCTGCAAGAGCCTGGGTATACTCACCCATCAGGTTTGCCGGCTGGGGAGCTGGGCTTCACTGGGCTCGTTGGAGATGGCCGGCCCTGCTTCTCGATGGTCAGCCTGACCAGCTCCTGTACCCAATGAGAGAGACGCAGTGACACCCCAAGCTGTCCCCAGGAGGCCGGTAGCCTGCCTGTCCTCCAGCCTGAGCCTCACATTTGTTGCTACACGTTTTCACACAGCCTACCCCAATACCCTAAGGCTATTTGTCTTAGGTAAGGTGCACAACTTCTAGGAAGTCCCCTGATCTCCAAAAGCACCTTTGCGGCAAGTCAAGAGGTTTCAAAGGCAGCACGGTACTTACTTCCTCTTGGAAGGGAAAGCGCAAGGCCCCTAGCCTGAAATGACTGAGGTCAGTGCATGCGCTGAATGCCCAGTAGAAAGAGCTCTCCAGCCGCGGGGCAGGGGCGACCTGCACTTTCAGTTCTCTAAAGCCGTCCGGATGTGCGAGACGGTGCAACCAAGGCCTAACTGGGTCTCGATGTACTTCTGTCTCCACAGCGCTGCCTCTGCATCTTCTGCTCAGCTCTAGAGGGAGGGCACCCTGCTCCTATGTGGCCGAGGAGCACACCCGGGGCAAGGCAGTCCTCACGCGCAGTGGGAAGATGATGCGCCAGGGCTGGTGTGACCCAAGGGGCTTCAGAGTTTCGGCAGGAGCCTTATTTCTGAGTTACAGAGAGGCAGCGATGGCCATGCGTGGGAAACATAGTAACAGGTCCCTGAATCAAGGACTGCAAGCTGCTGGAAACCAATGCCACCCACAAGAGCTGCACCATAGGGTCAGGCGAGGCACAGTGAACACTGTTCTCAGAGCAAAGAGTCTTTCAGAGACAGCAAAGAAATAGCAAGGGGGCTCTTTAGAGCTGGTGTGTTGGTACTGCCCATAATCCCAGTCCTCTGAGAGGCTGTAACAGGAAGAACTCAAATTTGAGCCCAGCCTGGGCAATTTAGCAAGACCTTGTCTCACAAAGTAAAAAGAAAAAAATCAAATAGGCTAGGATCAGCCCAGTGTGAAAAGGCTACGGATTCAGTACCACAAAATAAGCACAATAAAAATTCCCTCATGAATGTAAACACCATCAATAGTCACGATCTTACAAGATTTTTAGCTTTGATGGTAGTAATAAGATAGAAACTTCCAGACCCAATAAAAAACTGGGCATTGAAATATATTTCTCAAAAGAAATATAAGTGGTCAACAAGTACAAGAGAAAGTATTTAATATTCATGATCATTGGAGAGCTGCAAATCAAAACAACACTGAAATTCCATCTTTCCCCGGAAAGAACAGCTATCAAGAACTTAAAAAACAACACTGTCAAGGCTAACGGAAAAGGTTCCCTTTGGCTGGGCTTGGTGGTAGATGCCTATAATCCTAGCACTAAGGAGGCTGAGGCAGGAGGACTGCATGAATTCAAGGTCAGCCTGGGCTACATAGTTCAGTTCAAAGCCAGAGATAGCTCAGTAGTCTAAGGAGCCTGCTTGGGATCGGGGAGATGGCTCAGTAGAATAAGTGCTTGCCTGGCAAGTGCAAGGGCCTGAGTTCAATCCCCGGTTCTGCCATAAATAAATAAATAAATAAATAAATAGCGAGCCTGCTTAGGCAAGCACATAGGGACCGAGCTTCAATCCCCAGCACCACATGCCATGCCAGTCCCGCCTCCAGGGTAGGCTGAGTTGGCTGAAAAAAAAAAAAAAAAAAAAAAAAAAAGCCAGAACTTCATAGTGAGATCCTATCTCTAGGGGGAAAAATTGTTGTCCTCTCAAAAGAGTCAAAGTCACCATATCATAGAGATTCATGTATTGCACGTTTGTAGCACCATCTCACACCAGTCAAGTCTTGGAAATGGCCTATATAGCCACTAACATGAATGGCTAAAAAAATGTAATTATGCAGTGCAGAACTACTCAGCCAGAAAGGATAAATTTGAAACACTTGTAGGAAAGTGGACCTCCTTGAAACCACAATGTTAAGTAAAAGAAGGCTGACACAGAAGGGTTAATATCACATGGTTTTTCTTAGGTGAGTAACCCAAAATATAAATCATTTAAATAGTAAAATAAAACTGAACTGATAGGAAATAGGGAGGTAGACTATTGTGTGGACAGGAAGGGGATTTAGAGGGAGGGGATGGGCCAGGACAGGAAGGAGAAATAAAAATGATGAAGACACACAAAAATGTATTTATACTAAGATACATGTAATTACTACGTGTCACAAACATACACGAGCCTGTAATCCCAGCACTACGGAAGCTGAGGCAGGAGGATTGCTATGAATTTGAGGTCAGCCTGGGCTACACAGTGAGACCCTGTCTCAAAAAATAAGACAAACCAAAAGAACTCGTTCAACAATCTCAATCCCTAGAAAACAAATCAAACATACCAATAAAACCCCCAGAAACTTCCAGAAAAATTCTGTTACTGGTATCACAGCTGGAGACTCGTGGGGCATGGTGGGAGAGTTTACTTTGGGCGGCAGGCAATGCCCATGTCTCCACTCCACCTTAGCAGAACATCAGGCCTTTGGGAGCAGGACAGAAGGACAGTCACCACGAGGTGAGACCAGTCCCACAACCCAGGCCAAGCATTAACAGGTACGGAGTAGGTAATTCCTCAGGGACCCTGATGAGGTTGCCGTGTGGCCATCAAGAGCACAGTCACAGAGTCACACCAAGAATCTGGTACTCTATACAGGAAGATGCCGTAGTAACGGCGAGGGGAGACACACCCCTGGGAGGCAGGTTCCCTGGTGTGCCGTTTTGGCAACAAAGCCCAAGTGAGGCTGTCCAGGACAGGTGTAGAACACCCTCATACTTCCTGTGTATTTTCTTCAGAGCACATTCACTGCAGAGGCAGAACCTTGTAACGGAGGCAGGCCCGCCCCGCTCTGAGGCCACAGAGCTTGTTCTTGGAGGACATGATAGTGAGGTCGGAGAGCCTGGTGCTGCCAGGGCAGGGGAGCCCACACTTCTTGTCAGCAAATGCACATACTCAGGAACAGCTCGCTAGCTGGTGACACAGAAGGGACACGATGGGAGGATGAGAGTGGCAGTAGCTGAGGGGGGCAGCCTCCTGTGCCTGCCAGCTGGAGAGGGTAGATCAATAGCCCGAGGACGGTGAGGTCAGAGCCCCCTCTCAGGGCCAGAGAAGCAGAGCTGCCGAGTTGAAGAGCAACTGCAACCAGGTCTCCATCTTTTTGGAAAGGCAGCTTTGACCTTGGCTAATGAGCAATGGTGAAAAGAATCTCAGAGCTCCAGGCACAGGTCTGAGCATGCTCCCACGCTAGGATGATGGCAGGATGGCGGCAATGCGCCCATCCTGTCTGCAGGCTGAGGCTGGGGAGACTGGTAAGGGGGCAGCAGCTTCCGCTCACCACCAGCCTTCCTGTCCACTCACCAGGCCTGGGTCCCTACGTACAGGGAACGGAGCGCGCTTGCGTCCAGCACCTCCTCCCCCATGCTTGATTCCTGAGCAGGACTGCCAACCTCGAAACAGTCAGTCTCAGTGCAGGAGATCCAGGAGACGGGAAGCTGCGCGAACCTGTGTGTGCGCGGCCAGCCAGGGAAGCGCTGGCTCGCTGAGGCCCAGCACTGGAACCCTCGGGGTGTCTGGGAAGCGTCCTCTACATACTCAATACTTCATTTCCATGCTCACTCCCTCAGGGGCCCAAATGGTGCCAGGACTCTCAGACAGAAGCAGGACTTGTCCTCTTCTTGCCCTACAGCGATGACAAGGCAAGGCCTGAAGCCCAGAGCACTGTGGCACGAGCCCTTTCTCCAGTGTTTCTTCAGTGCCTAGGGCGGGGTGGCCACCACGTGTGGCGCGCAGGCAGCGTGTGAGTTCACAACGCCCCACCCAGAGCCTTACGTGGAGAGCAGCAGAGCTTCCTGTCCACACCCACGTGGCAGTAAGCAGCGGCAGCAGACGAGCAGCGTCTCCTGCTCAGACACAATCGGGAAGCAGCAGGGCGCCTGGCACTGAAGGTGCAGGGTGGTGACTCATGCCAGCGACAGGACACTGGCAGCTGAGGTGCCCTCAAGTGCCACCCACAGAAGGGGGCCAGAGATTAAGGAGAGGCCATGCCAAGCAGGAGGGGCAGTCTCCACTGCTTGTAATACAGCTGGGGTGAGGATAGAACACTTGCAGTGTCATCCTGAAAAAGGTCCTGACGAGGCCTGCAAAGGACTGCGCTCCCCGTGGGCGGGCCCATGTGTGGGGACAGTGGGCCACTGCCTGAGGCTACAGGAGCACTGCGGCGGCGGCACGGAGCTGAGCCCGCTGCCCCAGCACACGCTCAGCTCACAGCGCAGAGCACAGTGGGAAGAGGCTACCACTGTGCGGGAAGGAGGGCTCACTGCAGGCCACATTAGGAGTTTAAAAAACGAAACAATAACAAAACCCCCAGAATTCTGAATGCATGAAACAGAAATGAATATCATTTTTTACTTACAAAGGTATATCATGTACAATTCTTATAGGAAAACTTTCTGCTGTGTATGAGTTGTTTCTTTTCCTCCTCTTCCACTCTGTCTTCTTTCAAGCAGGAGAATGCTTAAAAACCCTTGGCATAGCATCAGCTAAGAACCTAACCAACCACACAGCCATGCAAGGAAGAATTTTAAATGACTACAAAATGACCACCCATTCCTACAGGATAACTGGAAGGATAAAGAATGGGGGCTTTATTATTACAACTATATAACACGAATATCTCACTAACTTTTATCATCATCATCATCGTCACATCATCACTTTGTTGCTGCTATTTGAGATGAGACCTTCCTCTGTAGTTGTGCTGGCCTGGAACTCACTGTGATCCTCCTGCCTCATCCGACTGGG
Source organism: Octodon degus (assembly GCF_000260255.1). Taxonomy (NCBI): domain Eukaryota; kingdom Metazoa; phylum Chordata; class Mammalia; order Rodentia; family Octodontidae; genus Octodon; species Octodon degus. Next base: position 4,707,247 of record NW_004524699.1, on the reverse strand, counting down.
TGTTGGGATTATGGGCATGCACCACAATGCCTGGCTTCTAACCAGTTTTTAATAATTGTATTGATAGTGGCTGGTGACGCTATTTCTTCTGAGACCACTGTGTCCTATAACTGATTGTGGTGGTGGTCCCACAAGTCTTTGAATATGCTAAAAATCCTTAAATTGCACCTTTTAATGGGTTAACTGTGTAGTATGGAAATTCTATCTCAATAAAACCATTATCAAATCATCTCTCTTCTCCCTGCACGCAAACACCTCTATGAGACAAGCTGAGTGTGGAGTACCTTTCCAGCCCTCAGCATGAGGAAGCGGAAGAAGACATGGGTGCTCAGGCGAGCCCTGGAAATGATGCGGGACGCTTCAGCAGCCATGGGAAGGGGTGCGCCTGAATTTCTCCTTCAGAATGAGGGCCACAAACCCACCGTGGCACGAGACACACAGAGCTTCGAAAACCAGAGCTCAAATGAAGGGGTCACCTTTACATAAAGTTGGCAGGAGAATCTTCCCGCCTGACCTCTGTGTTACCACCTCATGACCCTGGAGGGCTTGGTGGGTGTGGAAGCGCTGCCGTACCCTGTGGTTAGCAGCATCCCCATCGTAAGTAAGGACACCCCCAGTGAGGCCTGGCCCTCACTGAGGAGGCAGTGCTCTTTCCACACGAAAGGCCGGCTCACTTCAGACTCAGAGGCCATGAAGTATGCTAAGTGGCCCCACACAAATGCTTTTCTCCAGCCAAAACCAGGTGGTCAGATTTTTAGGAGCAACAATTTTTTTTTTTTTTCTTCTTTTTGAGACAGGGTCTCGCTCTGTGGTTCAGGCTGGCCTTAAATTGATAGCCATCCTCCTGCCTCAGCCTTCTGAGTGCTAGGAATATGGGCATACGGCACCACTCCCTTCCAGGAGCAATGATTCTTACAGGCCAAATCCAGACCCTTGGGGCAAGAAAAGTTAGCTCAAAAATAACAAGAAAAAAGAGTACACTGCACAGAATGCGTGAGGCCTGCAGGCTCACGCTGCTCCCTGGTCAGCCCCTTCAGAGCCGGTGTGCCGGCGTAGGGGCAGCAGGCGCCTCGCGGTCGGAAGGACAAGACCCGGCAGCGCCCAGCAGAGAGGACTGGTGGCACCGTGCTTCTTGTGTGTGCTCCTCACTCTCCTGTCCAACATTCTCCCTTCTGTAATGTTTGACATGGTCCTAGTAAAGCATTTTACTTTTTTTTTTTTTGCAGAACCGGGATTGAACTCAGGCCCTTGTGCTTGCCAGGGATTATGATTTTTTTTTTTTGCTCCGAATGCCCTCAGGGGTGGTTTGGCTGGCTGGAGTGTTGTGGGGATCGAACTACAGCAACCTGAGGCTGAAAGCTTTGCCGAAGCAGCCACTTAAAGAACTGAGCTAGGGCCAGGCCCCCCTCTAGTAAAGCATTTTAAAGCTGCCAGGAAGAAGTGCAGGAGGGCTTGCTTGGAATGCCAGTGTGCTGAGCTCACACCTGTGGCGTCCGCCTTCCTCAGGGAGCTGCTGCCAGTTCTGCAGCGAGGCTCTGGCCAATGACATGGAAGTGACAAATTTGCAAGGCCCTCTAGAAAGCCTCCTTAGAGAAAAGGCACAACTACCAATTCCCATGGTCCCTGCCAGCTGGGACAGTCATGAGGGCTAGAGGCAGAGGGGCCGCTCTGACTCACCAGGTGGGATCCACATACATCCCTCACCACTGAAAATGTCAGAGCAGCCTTTTGCTGTCTCTCTCTGTATTTCTTACACATGAAAGTGGAAAAGTTCATTTAGAGGTACCAGCATTGAACACAGGAAGTGCTGAGCTACACCTCCAGCCTAATTTTTCTTATTTTATTTTATAATAGGGTCTTAAGTTGCCCAGGCTGGCTTCAAACTTGGGGTCTTCCTGCCTCAGCCTCCCAAGTAGCTGGGATTAAGGGTATGCACTGGCACATCTGGTCCAAAGGTGTTTTTTTTTTTTTTTTTTTGCAGTACTGGGGATTAAACTCAGGACCCTGCTCTTGCCAGGCAAGCGCTTAGTCTACTGAGCTATCTCCCAAGCCCCTCAAAGTTATGTCTTTAAAAAATCACTACAATTTTGGGTTTTCTAGCGCTGACCCAATGAGAGAAAATATTCTTTGTAGGCTCTCCGGGTGTGCAGTCCACTTCTGGCATGATGGCTGAACGGCAGTTTTTGAGATGGCTCTCTGTAGGCACAGGCACGCACCTGGCTTGGGCATCCTTACAGGCCTAAGAGAGCGGAGTGGGGTGCAGAGTGATGCGTCTGAGGAAATTCCCTGGGCAGAGTCAGGAGGGAGTGAAATTGGTCAGGTGGCCCTGAGCCAGGGTCACTACCAAGGGCTGGAGAGCGAGCCAGTCCAGAACCTAACGTTTCCATGGCAAAGGTGCCCACTCATCACATACTCACTCTGTGACTACATCAGTCTGCCTCAAGCATGGAGGGCAAGTATTTCAAAACCTCCCTGGACTCAGAGAAGTGAACTGGCCAATGTCACTCAGCTAACAAGTGGCATTCATGAAGGGGTTGAAATGGCAAATGACGCTGCTCATGCACGGACAAAAGTAACCTGGTTTTGAAACATTTTTTCACACACCGCCCCCATCTCCCTAACAAGTGATGAGCCTGAAGCTGCTGCCAGAGCCGCCTCTGTGCACAGGTGCTGCTGTGCCTGACACCGAGATGCTCCTCCTACTGTGGGGCGGCACAGCAGTCCCGGGCTATGTCATGGCCAGGTCCAGAGGAATGCGGCCAGTCACAGCCTTGCCACCAACTGCTGTTCAGCTGCCCTTGGGCTCCCACCCGGCACGCTGTAATTATTAGCGGGAGTAGCATGCAGAAAGCATCCAGTAAACAGGGCTGCCATTCCTAGAGGACTCAGCGGTGAGTGCAGTGGTGTCCGACCCTCCCTGTCTTGACTGACACTGGCTAGAGAAGCTTCTGCTAAGAGCTCCGGGCGCGGCCTGTTCTCCAGGCACTGGCCTGCTTCTCCCTGGGGGAAAGGCTCTGGTCACACTGGTGTGGCCCAGCCACCTGTGCATGCTGAGCCCACACGCCACCCTCCGTTGCTGCTGCCCACTACAGCTGTGGGCTCTCGTTGGTGGCCCTTGGTCCTTTCAGGTGGCAAGGGCCTGGGCTAGCTTTGCTCACCACTGTCTCCAGTGCTGCCACACAGATGTTTTTGTTAAAGCATTTCTCAAACAAACAAATAGCTGAACTTCTACAGCTCCTCACCATGAGGAGCCTTGTTCTATCTAAAATACTTTTAAAACAATTGTGGAAAAGTTACTTGCTCTCAGACACTGGTAAGTAAGCTCAAATTCTGTTAACACGCTCTCTCTTTTTACCCAGGTCACTGTGAAAACAGAGAGACGTTTTTCTTTCAGCTGTCCTTCACCTGACACCACAGTGCTATAAATTCCACAAAGAATCTACCTAGAAATTTTACAAAGCTTGTGTAGACTCAGTCTCCCTCTTTCATCTGTCTGAGTTTGTTTTGAACATCTCATCAGAATCAGTTTGGGAGAAGGAGATCTAAACAATGTACCTGTAAAAAACCTTGAAAACAACATTTCCAGAAGACCAGCCAGGAACAGCAAGGGCTCCGCTGAGGAAGTATGACTTGGGACACAATGCACCCTGCCCTGGGAGAGCAAGAAGCCTCCGTGAGGACCTAATGGGGTGATGGAAGTGACCGTGCTCCAGATTCCAGAGGGCACTGTCAGGTCCCTTGGGCCACACCCTTTGGACTCACTGCTCAGAGAGTAGACAACCCTGTCACTTACTGGGAGCAAGTCACAGCAGCCTCCCCTTATGGGGTCCCTTTAGAAGCTCTGGGTCATGCCAAGCAATGCCTTTCCAGCCCTGCCTCTGAGGCTTAAGCCCTTCAAGGTCCTTGTTCTGTTTCCCAGGGCTCCTGAGGACTGTGGCACCAAGGGAACCCCATCGCCTAGATGAGTGGGCAGGAAGCTCTCCTGACCTAGACTAATAACCTTAGCTATAATTTCAGGTTGCTGAGTGAAGAGGAGATAGTCCCACCTGGGCTGAACTCATACAGCACACGGCACGCACCGCTATCAAGAATGACAGAGATCAATCCTAGTTTGTGGACTTGGCTCAGATCTTCCGGCCACACCGTGGGGGCTGCACTTTACTATACCTGGGCATGGTGAGTCCAGCAAGGCACTGGGCAGCTAGGGGAACTGTGAAGGGCCACAGGCTGAGGGGGGGCTGGTGGCCAGGCCCCATGCCAGCCCCTCTGCTGTGCACCGCGCCCCTGCCCCTGCCCACAGTGCTGCCCTCCATTCTCTCCCTCCTCAGCCAGAAACTCATTTCTTAATGAGGGTCTGCCCTCTAGTCCTCGGCTTCTCCCCTGCTGTGGGTCTCAGTCTTCGCTATGGGCTGGGCCCTGAGCAGTAACTAGTTCTACAGCAGGCTATCTCACACAGATACAGCCCAATTCTTCCTCTCCTACCCAGCACCCTGTAAGTCTCTAGAGATGGACAGAAGCAGCTGATCCACGGGGAATTCTGCTAACTACTGATGCAAAAACAGCCCCCAAGCTAGGCCTGGTGGCATGCACCCGTCATCCCAGCACTGAATGCTCCAGGGCTGGGGGACGGCATCGCAGTGGGACAGAGCATGCCCATTTCAGTGGTCTGGCAGCACCTGTAGACCCTGCACCCATACCTTCACTCCATCCAGCACAGCCTTGATGACGCCCTTCACAGTCGTTACCATCTCCTTGTCCTCTGAGTTCACACCTTCCAGCATTACCTGGTCTGACCACCGGATGAGGTTGGCGAGACTCTGGTATACTCGGCTGTAGCAGGACGACAGGGCTGAGCTAGAGCCAAGAGAAAAGAGAACGTTAAAAATGAATCTAAAGGGGCTGAGGAGATGGCTCAGTAGAATAAGTGCTTGCCTGGTAAGCACAGGGGTCTGAGTTCAATTTCTGGTTCTGCCAAAAAAAAAAAAAAAGAATCTAAAGCACGATATCACTTCAAGATAACATGGGGCCTGGTGAGATGGCTTAGAACAAGCTTAGCAAAGCACAGGGACCGCGGTTCAATCCCCGAGCACCACATGCCAGTCAGCCCCGCCCCCTGGTGGGCTGAGCTGGCCACACACACACAAATAAAATTAAAAAAAAAAAAGATAACATGGGCACAGAACCAGTTTTTTGGGGGCCAATGTGCATTTATCAATATATATTTTTCTTTTCTTTTCTTTTTGAGACAGGTCTTCCTGTGTAGCCCAGGCTGGCCTTGAACTCTCAGCCTTCTGAGTGTTGGGATTACAGGCATGCAGTACCACACCCAGCCAATATTTCCTTCAAGAAGATCCATGCTTCCCTTTTGGGGTAGTGTAGGGAATTGAAACCAGGTGCGCCCCGCCACTGAGCTACACCTCCAGCTTTTTTTATTTTGAGACAAAGTTTCCTAAATTGCCCAAGCTGGGCTCAAACCTATGACCTTCCTGCTTCAGCCTCCTCTGCCAGGATTGCAGGTGTGCACCATCATGCCCTGTTCCACACTTCCTTTCAATAAACAACCTTTTAAAATTTTTATCTCCCCAAAATGTAGAAATTCTATCACAAGCTCTTCCAGCCCCACATCCCTGCCCAAGACTCTGAGGCCATGTCTGGGCAGCGCCGGCTCCCCTGCTCCAGCTGAGTACCACTGACTGGGTCAAAACCCATGCACTTCTTGGCACAAATCAGACTAAAGCTACTTAGGAGGGTCGTAAGGAACCGGCCAGTTTGTCTGTTGTTTCTTTAATGGTGCTGGGACTCAAACCTAGGGCCCTGCCTGCACAGTCTCGGTCCCTGCACTGTCTCCTGGCTAAGAAATTGTAATGGGCACAGCCACACTTGAGACAGAGAGAGCTGTGTCTATTAGACACTCTTCCACGCCCACCCAGCTTGGAGTCGCTGGCAAGGAACATGCTCATGAAGGGAGTTCTGAATGGGGCGAGGTGGCTGGACGAGGTGGTGGGGGTGGGTGAGGGCTGAGGGCATGTGCATATACACCAGCGAGATGTGCCTGCTCCAGCTACATCGTGAGGCCAGGACACAAAACACAAGCCTGAGTACCTTGGGATGCTTCAGAGATGGGAAAGAGCAGCCAAAGCACATAATTTTTACATCTTCCACCTATTTTTAAATAACTAAGGACAACTTTCCTCTGGAAAGGGTTACCTTTCTATTCTAAACCACCCGGGCCAGGTGCACCCAGCCAAACACTCACACATCCAAGTTCAGCAGAACTGCAGGGGAGGAGCCCAATGGCCAGTTTCATGGAAAGAAAGAGAGATACTGCTTTATCACCGAGAAGCAAACCAGGCTTTGCTGCTGAGTTCTGAGAGCCGTTCATCAAAGCTCAGCCCCATAGGGCTGACTGAGCACTAAGGCATCTTGAGAACTGAACAGCTCCCCGAAATGCTCCTGCCAGGCTCGTACTTGAGATTTAGCTCATGCTACTGAACTCTGTAGACTGAACAAGCAGCATGGAGCAAGCAGCTCACTAACCTCACAGGAGAAAACTCACTTTAGCAGGAAAGACTCAAACCATAGCTTCCCTGGGCGAAATCTCCACCTGCCTGGGGATCCCTGCCAGCATGTCACCATTCGTGCTCTAATGGAGTCCCTGGGCTCTTCTGGCTGACCACCAACGCAGCTGAGGACTCTCTTGGCAGGACCCGATGGCCTGCCACAGGGCGCCTAAGTGATGTCTGGTGACTGGCAGGAGGTGCTGGGAGAAAGGTGCCCGATCAACTGGACAGCTGCCAATGAGCAGCAAAGTGGTGGCTACATTTCACGGCAGTGGAGACCTGCCTTGGGCACCCTGCGGACAGCTGGGTAGACTCAGGGGATATGAAAAGTCCCCTTTCCCAGTGTGCCCCAAACCCAAGAGCTTGCGAGCCTCCTGGGGCAGCAGGCCAGGACTCACCTCTGCTGGACCCGCGGGTCGGTCTGCACCAGGGGCAGGATGGCCTCCAGCACCTTGCTGGCTGACCCCGGGAGCATCTCCAAGACCTTCTTATCGATGGCCATTTTGTCCACAATGGTCTTAAAGTAGCGCAAGGCACTGACCACTTCCTTTTCTTTCTCTTCTAGCCAGCTTAGGTTCTGAAAGGAAATGTTAAGCATAAGGAGGGAGGGGAAGATTAAAGGGAGCTGTTTTGAAAAAATAAAATTTCCTGTAATCTGGCTTGAGAGCACTGGGAATTGAACAGGCTGCAGAAACCAAGCTAGTGGCTTTGTGATGGCTGGGACCAGCAGGCCGAAGCCAGGCCTGAAGAAAGTAGGGGTGATGCTCAGCCCCTTCTGGCACCTGGGTCCCTGACAGTCTCTCCTCCCTGAGCTCGCCAGCCATGCCCAGACAGCAGCACCGGGCCCATCCGGTGGGTGAGGTCTGGTCTGTGGCCAGTGGGGGAGGCAGGGGTCACGCCTGGTGCACACAGTGAGGCAGGTCTAGAATCACCCCATGGCCCTCCATGGAACCACACTATTGCTATTCTCCAGGGCCCCAGAGCTCAAGGCTGGGAGGCCCCACTCGCTCCTGGCTTTGCTTTCCCAGCACAGCCCCTCTCCCCACTCTTTCCACCCTGACTGCAGGACAGGACCCTTTGTTCCTCTTCCCCAGCCTCCCTCTCGAGTGGCCCCAGCTAGTGGTCAGGGGTGGGCAATCGAGGAGGACCGACTGAGTACAGAAGACCACAGGGCACGATTTCCTTCAGTTTAATGGGTGACGGGCCAGCGCAGAGGAAGAGGGTGTGTATGGGGAAGCAGCCACCCGGGCTCTGCGGGGCCCAGGAGTGTAAAGAGACGCAAGCAAGGCCAAAGGAGTGAGAAGGTACCTTCCAGGAAAAGGTAATTGAAACAGTAGCATTTAAGTGCATAAACATGACATAAATATGAAAGGTGGTTATGATTTTCTTTTGTTTGTATTTTTGAGACAAAGTCTTGCTTTGTATTCAGGCTGGCCTTGAACTCACTATGTAGCCCAGGCTGGCGTCAAACTTGGAGCAATACTCCTGCCTCAGTCTTCCCAAATGTTGAGTATAGCATGTGTCAACAAGCCTGGCTCAAAAGTGGTTAGGATTGTGAATGCTAACCTTCCTTTTAAAATGATAGCGGATACTGCTTTAAATAAGAAATTCCATATTTCATAGGAACATCAATAGAAAAACTACAAATGAACAGGATCAACAGCTTCCCCTGCCTCCCTCCAAGTGGCCTTCAAGGTACACGAGAGCAGCTTCCCTGGCAGACAACCTCCCAAGTTCCTCATGGCTCTTCTGTGGACTCCCCCCACCCCCGAGGCGTCCTGAAGGCCCCAGAAACAGCCCAGGGAGAGCGCGCCCCTCCTGCTGTCGCGGGTCCTCTGCCCTGGCCCTGCCTCTTCTCACTACCTGATGCGTTCACTCCCTACCTTCTCTGAGGGGCCAGGCACTGCTTCCCCACCTACTGGGCAGGAGCGCGGCTGGGCAAGAAGGCCAAGGAGGCAGGCCATGTGATGCCCACAGAGCTAACCAGAGCCACAGTTGGTCTGGAGGAAGAAAAGACAGATGCTGCCATCCTGGGACACCAGGAGTGCCAGAAGCCTGCAAGAATAACACTCAGCACAGGAACAGGAACCATTCTGAGATGTGTCTCTGCATATGTTGACCCAGGGGTGGGGGGGTAGGAGGCAGGGGAGCACTCGAAAGCCAAGGGACTTCAGCGGGAATAGACTGGCAACAGACTCTTCCTGTCCTTACAGAGAACAAGGCAGACAGGTGAGAGCTGGGCCGACCAATGACTTAGCTAAGTCATGCAGCAGCCAGTCCACTCCCAAATACAGTCTCGGGGGCTGCACCTTCCCTCAGCAGCTAAGCTGCAGCCCAGGTCCAAAGGGCTCTCAGGACAATACCCATACCCAGAACTCACTCACTGTGGCTGTACTAAGGGTGCTCGGATACAGAGCTCACAGCAGCCCTGGTGTCCACCAGCACACCCTCTGGCCCCTGTTACCCACAGTCCTCATCGTTTTGTCAAGTCCAGGAGGCCACCAGTCCTGGGAGGACGGGCCATGCTGGGCTCCCTCCCTGCCTGTGTCACTACCAGGTCAGCACAGAGTGGAAGGGATGTGAGTAAAGATGGCTCCTACCATTTAACAAAGCTGCAGCGAGCCAGAGCCTATGCATCTGCTGGCAGGAGAGAATGGAAGCTCTGCGAGGGAGAAGCGAGGCCAGCGCACAGCTGCTGCTTGCTGGGAATCCCAAGGGGCCCGCTGAGCTTGTGTTTTGTGGGTGCCCTCTGGTCTGGGGCCACAGCACACCATGGGGCAGCCTCGATCACTTCACAGGTTGTGCTGGGTCTGGAACCTGAATTTGGTCTATTTGATGCTAGAGGTTGGGGAGTTGAGGGGAAAGGACACTCAAGATGTCCTGGAAGAAGCAAAGAAATACACTAGTAAGCCCCAGTCCCCAGCGCTATGTCACAAATGAGTAGGAGGCCCACATGGGAAAATCAGGGACACTTTCCTGACAAGTGTCAGTGTCACCTTGACATGGCTGTGGTTTACAGTCAGGGCAAAAGATCTGGCTGTCCCCAGCCACTTGTCCACTCGCATCGCAGGTGGCTGTGCAGACCGCACGGATGTACAGTGCCACTCAGGACCCTGCCAGGACAGCGCACCACACGGCTGGAGGTGGGGGGCTCGCAGAGGGCCGAGCCTGGCCAGGCAAGGGGCCCAGCCCAGGCTCCCCCCTGATGTGCTCCACAGACGGCAGAGCCTCCGCAGGCCTCTGCGCCACCTCTGGATGGCCCCAACTCCATCCTGCGCGGCCGTTAGCTCTGACGCTGTCTGTGGCTAAAAGTCCCTCTAACACTGCAGCTCGCAGGGGGCTCGTTCATAGCACCGAAAAGTTCACACAGTGCCTCTGCATGGATACAAAGGCCACACAATGCGACGGGAGAGCAAGACCAGCCCGGGCTACAAATGAGCTCAGCTGCACAGCGAGGCCCTGTCTCAGGGCCGGAGAGACGCCTCAGTAGAGTAAGCGCTTGCCTGGCAAGCGCAGGGTCCAGAGTGCAATCGTTTCAAATAGATTAAAAAACAAAAAATTAAGAACTCCGGCTGGGTGTGGCAGCACATACCTACAACCCTAGCACTCGGGAAGCTGAGGCAGGAGGACTGTCTGAACTACAAAGTGAGATCCTGTCTCAATCTTCCCCCTCCCTAAAAGAACTCTGTTTCAGTAACAGGGTAGTTAGTGTTCATCAGCTGCATAACACTGATGGCTGGACAACAGCCCCGGGGTAAATGATCACCAGAGGATGAAGGGTCTATTTCTCAATAAAGCTTATTTTATTTTGCTTGTTAAATTTATTTGCATGTATAGTAGTACATCGGGATTAATGCTTACAACTGTGAGGTGCTGAAAGTAAACTCTGGCTTTCTTTATTGAAGGAAGGGACCACAGCGAGAATTCAGGCTCTGACACAGCAGCCTGCATTCAGATCTAACCACTGCCTTTTTGCTGTGTACGCTGGCTCAGTGCCTCACTAAAGACGCAGCTTCCTTTCTAGTAAAGCGGCCTCTCCCTGCCAGGGAGTGAGAGCCAGTGCAACGCGCCTGACGCAGGCTGGGCGAGGCCCCGCCAGCGTGGGCGACCCCAGTGCCCTGGCTCTGAGGGCTCCCAGTCTTGCAGGCAGACGGTGAGTGCACCTCTCGGTGCGCAACATGCTCCTCTCCTGAGCCACTGCCATTGCCTCGGCTGTGCCCAGCGGGAGACTCGCCCCCCTCCCCGACCCTGCTGGGTCCAACAGCACACCCAGCCCAGACCCAGCCAGGGACCCTAAGCCTTCATCGGGCTCTGGTGCTCTCTGCAGACAGGGAGGTTTGGACCCACTCTGCTTCTGTCCACAGCCCCACGGGACTCTCCTGAACACTTCAGCCCCCAGCTGCCCCCCAGCCAGACACAGAGACTGCGAAAGGTGCTCTTCCAGCCCAAGCCACAGGCCAGGGTTCTGCGTAGAAGGCAAGGCAAACCCCAGCGTTCTTAAGTCACACTGACCTTCTGCCTCTGAGACCTGGAAGCCACAGCACTGGTGGACATAAATTCTACTGCCTGCTGCTCCAGATCCAAGGGGATAGGGTAGCCCTCTGGTAGAAATCTGTCTCTTGCCTCCTGGAAGAGAGGAAACCTGGATTCCTACAGAGCTTGAAATGGCCGTTGTAGGTTGCAGGGAGGGTCAACGACAACCAATAGCTGTTTCGACACATCTGGCTTGGCCGGCCCTGCTGGCGTCACTCGTCCTAGAGGGCCTCTTTGGCTGGGCTTGGAGGGTTCTCCCATTAAGGGCACAGGCCTCTGGAGCTGAACAACGGGCGTTCTGGATATCACAAACCTCCCTGTGTGTGAGTACGCCCCAGGGGAGGAGGGCCGTAGGGTGCAGGCGGCACCCAGGGTGTGACCACGGCCCACGGCTCACCGAGGGAGACAGCAGGGCAGGAGAGACCTCCTAGCCCCTGGCTGGACTCTGGTGCAGGCACTCACCATCCTAAGGGCCCTATTTCAGGATACAGAAGGCCCCGAGGGCTGCACTCAAACACCCAAGCTCACACTACCAGGTGTGGCCGGGGAGGGAACACCCAGAGGCAGCTTACTTTGTTGGCAGGCTTCTCCGGGATCTTCACGGACACCTCAGTTGGCTTGCCCTTCTTCGATGGCGTCCTCTTGATTTTGGGAGAGTGGAATTTGTCCATCAGCTTCATGGTGAAGGAGGAGAGGTGAGAGCGCTGAGAGTCTGAAAACAGAGGGCACCGCTGTGAGAGGGCAGCCACGAAGCTGTGACCCCTGAGCTCCCAAGGGCATGGAGAGGCCCCGCCCCATCTCCAGACAGCCGGGCACTCGGGGGAGAGAGAACAGACCCAGGAACACATCCTGCCTTCCGGACTCCAGCTTCTGCAATTTCTAGCAGGGCAGGTTGCTCAGAATTGTGCACTTAGAAAGTGGCCAAGACGGGCAGGGAAAAAGCACTTGTGAACACATCTAAGTGTCCTTCACGAGCCCACAGGATGGCCCAGCCAGGGTCCAGGGGGCCTCACTGCAAGGAAAGCGTCCAGGCAGATCACAGCAAAGGGCATAAGAACTAGTGCTCCTAAGCTGACTGCCTCATTCTTTGGGGCAAGAAACTGCACCAAAAAACCAGGCAGGGGGAAAGGAAAGAAGGGACAAGAAAAATGAAAAAAGAGAATTAAAGGGAAAAAACGGAGGCAAAGCTTTTGTAAATAAGGAGAAGATGGGCCAGGGAGGTAGCTCAGTGGCATAAGCACCTGCCTGGCAAGCAAAGTCCTGAGTTCGAAAAGAGGGGTTGAAGGGAGAGGAAGGGAGTAGGGACAAGAGCAGCAAGCTGTATTGTGTAGAGGTCCAAATGCCCTATGATGCATATAATCACTGTGTATAGCTAAAGCGTACTTTCCCCCAGAAGAAAATGAGTAAATAAATTTTGACAAGCCAGCTCTAGAGCCGGCAATGGGGACTGAACTGGAAGCAGCACCCCACTGCCATGGGCAGGGGCAGAAGACTGGAAGGTCTCCCCGCAGGTCCCAAGGAGACCGGAAGTCCGCTCTCGTCACTCTGGCCTGACACCGCACTCTGTGGGGTGAGAGACAGAACAGAAGGCACCCTGATGGGAGGGGTGTTAGGAAGCTTCCTCTGCTTGCACACAGCGTGATCTTCCATGCGGTGCACCTCAAGCAATCTGCACAGCTGTTAATACCGGGGGGAGGATGGCGCTCAGGGCCGCAGTGCCTGCCTACCATACAGGTGGCCCTGGTTCAGTCCCCAGCACCGCAAAACTAAACAACCTACAAATGTTTACAAGTACTATAAGTACTAAAAGTTAGTAAGGTCCCAAGATGTGAATCAATACATAAACAGCAAACATATTTCTATACAGTAAAAGTGAACATTCTGAAATGGAATTCAGAGAGTTTCGTTTGTAATATCACCCAAAAAGAGACATTTAGGCACAAATTTAACAAAAAATGTCAGGGGCTGGGATATAGCTCAGCAGCACAGCACCTGCTTGGCAAGCATGACTTCAATTCCCAGGACAAAAAAAGAGCAATATTTACACACCGAAAACTACAAAATATTGCTGAAAAAAAAAAAATAGAGACGAGTTAAGGAAATGGAAAGGCATGTCCACGGCGCAAAAGGCTGACACTATGCTTCCCGTGCTCAGTGAGGACAGCTCGCAGTCTCTGAGAACTCCAGCCGGCGCTACCCTGATGCTAAGTTCAGTGGAAAGAAGGCAATTCGAGAGCATCCCGAGCAGGCTGGGAGAAGCGGCTGGACGACTTGCACCGCCATTCAAAAGTGAACCACCAGAAAGCCACACTACTTGAGGCTCTCTCTGGTGCTGGCACAGAGACAGACGCACGGCTCAGTGGCACCGAACTCAAGGAGCAGAAATAAACCCACATGTCTGGCAACTGGCTTTGAAAAAAAGGCCAGGAATACTCAGCAAGGAAAAGAAGAGCAGGCGCAAGAAACGGTGCTGGGAAAGCCAGACAGCCATGAGCAAGGGTGGATGTGGACCCTATTTTGTATCACATACAAAATGAACTTACAATGAATCAAAGACCTAAACGTAAGAGTTAAAGCCAAAACACTGGAGTGCTTGTGGCCTGGGATCCGGCCATGGCTTCTAAGAGGGGACTTGGGCAGACCGAGCAGCAAAAGTAGACACACATACAGTGAGTTTCATCAAAGTCAACAATGTTTGTGCTGCAAATGACAGCAACAGGCGGTGGAGAGACAACCTGCCAGGTGGGAGAGTATCTGTAAATCATGTGTCAGACAAGGGACTTCTAGACAGGAATTAGGAGAACTTGGCTGAAGATGTAGTTCTGTGGTAGGACATTTGCCTAGCACACATGACACCCTCCCTGGGTTCAATCCCAAGTACTGAAAAAAACAAAATAAAACAAAAAAACCAGGACAAAATAAAAAATATTTACAACTCAACAATAGATAAGTGGCCCACTTTAAAGTGAATAGAAACCACAGATACTTCTTCAGAGAAGATGCACAAACTGGCAGTGAGCAGAGGGAAAAGACGGCCACCTTCACTCTGAAGGGAAATGTGGATCAAAGTGTAATATGTCACAGGTAAGCGAGAGAGACAGGGAAGCCAAGTGTTGCTGAGGATTGGAGGAACTGCAGGCCTCCCCCACTGTCAGTGGGGGTGTAAAACGGTGCCGCTGAGCTGGGAAGTATCTGGCAGTTCCTCATACGATTTCCAAACAAGGCCCAGCAATTCATCCCCAGGTATACATTGCAGAGAAATGAAAATCTAGCTCCAAGAGACCTGTACCAAAAAGTTCACAGCATCATTTTTTTTTGCGGAACCGGAGATTGAACTCAGGCCCTCGTGCTTGCCAGGCAAGCACTTATTCTACTGAGCTATCTCCCCGGCCCCAGCATCATTTTTTTCTTATGTCCAAATGTTCACAAATGAATAAAATGTGGTGTATCTATGCAATGGAATAATATTTGGCCATGAAAAAGAGACTATACACCGACACATACAACAACATGAATGAATCTGGAAAATACTATGCGAGGTGTGGTAGCCAGTCATGAAAGACCACCTGTTGTATAACTCAATTATTTTTTATTTTAACTCCCCCAAGGATTGTAAATGTGCTGTTTGTGTCTGTTTCCGCAGTACAAACATGGTACCTGGTCTATAGATACTCAGTAAACACTCAAGAAAATGAACAAATCAACAAAGTGAACCCCCCCCCCCCGGGGTTTTTTTTTTTTTTTTTTTTTGCCACTTTTAGCAACAGCAGCAGTTCACAGAACATACTTAATGTTGGCTCAAAATCAAAGAACAAAACACTATCCTGTAAAACAGAAGGTTTTTTTGTATTTAGTACAGGGTCTACAGGGTCTCACTACACAGATCGGACTCACAGTGATCCTCCTGTGTCCAGCCTCCCGAGTGCTGAGACTGCAGGCATGAACCCTAGGGCGGGCCCACCATGGCATGCCCCCTGCCCCGTCACTGAGCCTGCCTAAGCAGGTGCTTTAGTCTGCTGAGCTATCTGGTCGGCCCTGGAGTTTTAAAAATAAAATAGCACTCCAAAATTTCTAGCAATTTATTACTTAAAAACAAACAACTATGAATAAGTGTCGTATGACCCCCCACTAACAAAAAGTAAAGGACACAGCACCTCATACTGCAGGACTGGGCCTGCCTGCCACTGCTGTGTGCGCCGTACACGGCAGAGTCCACTCCCTGGGCCAGGGCTTGGCAGCTGCCAGGCAGAGCCCACAGCTGAGCCTGCCCTCTGCAGCGATCAGGGGCGCAAAGCTCTCCGGACCGACGGGAGATGGCCGGACTGACACCACTTCACAGCTGGGTGCTGGCAGGTGCCATAAGAGCTGCTTCACCCACCGGGGGCGGCTTGGGGGTGGTGGCTGCAGCATCCCTGGGACTCTGAGGTGGCGTTAGTACACCTCTACCCCACCCCAACAGGTGGGCCTCACTTACCGTCCAGGCTTTCTTCTTTCTGCTTTAACATTACCTGGACTTCTAGTTCCACGGAGGCTAAAGGGAACCCTGGGGGCAGCCCGCATAGAGGGTGCCCTTCTAACTCTCAGTGCTTTGTCTTGAAGACAGGGCTGAAGATGTGTATCATCCTGGAAATGGCCTTGGAGTACAGGGGACACTGCTGGGGTCACATGTGCCACAGCTGCCCTTGGGATTTGTATTCCCTGTGCTAGTGCTATGGGGCATGATGCTCACTTAGCCCCAGCTCCCCTCCAGCCATACCTGCAGAGGGACACAACTCAAACGCAACAGCAACTGTGTGGCCAGCATTTCTGGGACATCTGTAAGATGATGTCATCTATTCAACACTTTCTCATAAAGTCGGCTCAGCACAGTGCATGCACTGCTGACCTGTCCTTACTCCACAATGGGCGCGTCAGATGTGAACACCGCACCCCACCCAAGCTCAAGCCAAGGGGAATCTGGGCTTGCCCAGGTGCCTGGTCCACAGTACCTCCTAGCACAGGGAGCTCAGCCCGCTAGTCCTGTGGACGGGTAGCAAGGTGGCCCACACACTGAACTCTTAGTGCCTCTCCAACCGCTCACCGAAGAAACACTCTTCCTGTACTGCCCGGGCTTGGGCAGCTTCACCAGCCATGCCCCTGCTAGACCTCAAATCTTTTCACCCTGGAAAGGTGTAGGAAATTATGCTGCAGAGCTCATAACTGTCTTTTGAAGGATTTTCCAAGAGTGAAATTACTACAAAATTTTGAAACTTCATGCATACGCATGAGTCACAGAGGAGGAGTCAGATCCATACACCTACCACCAGGACTGTCAGAGAGAACTCTACGCGGATGGCAGGCTCTGCATCCTCACTACAACTGCAAGACAGCCCCGCAGAGTGTCTCTGGGGCTGCAGGAGCACAGCCCCGCGCTCCGAGGAGCCTCACACTCTTCCCTGCCTGCTCTGCAGCAGCCCGCCCTCTCACAGGCTGACGGACCTATGTTTTCACTTTTGGGGCTCCTAAACTTCCTCCACATCTCCTAGGGACACAGGCCCATGTTCTGAGTGGGGCTGCTGGGCTGTGCACTGGGTGTTACCTTCCAGACACCATTGTGGGACTCCATGTCACGGCCCTGCCTGCAAAGACGGCAGACCTGCCTGCGCCTAGGGCAGTGACAAGCGCCACTCCCCAAGCTCTCCTCCCTGGTGGGACAGACCCCTCCACTGGCGAGTCTTGGGGTGACCTACATGTCTGGGAGAGAGACTTGGAAGGTCACTGGCAAACGAAGCTTCGCGGCTCGCCGCTGGCCAGGGTGGTGTTTACTCCCATAAAGGTCAGACTGCCCCGGACTAATCTGCTAGTCATTTGTTCCAGAGGAAGGAAGAGTAACTCACATGACATCACATACTACTTTGGTGTCAATGCCCATGGTGTCACCAACAGCCACTGTCTCGGGCAGCACATGGGCTGTAGATCCTCTCCTTACAGAGACAGTGGCAGGGCGGAGGGCACCACGGCTGCACAGAACCATGTCCCAAAGCAACCAGTTTCTCCCTCAGGGATCTGCCAGGAGCCAATTCCTCAACCCTAGACTTCCTACTCACCCTGGGCCAGGCCCAATGACCTCTGCCTGTTGCTGGCAAATGTGCGCGTCAATTGTGTTTCCTTCAGATGGCGCTCGGCCTGGCAGCTGGGGTCCCAACTTAGCAGTGGGCCTGTTGGGGGCTTAGCTTTGCCCTGTGAGGGAGGGAGTCTCTAAGTGCCAGCCACTCAAGATCACAAGGTCAAGGTCACAGAGAACAGCATTTGCAGGCAGCCCCAGAATGATGGTGGCCGAACTTGAGAAACCCCAGGGCTGTGCGTTTGCTTAGAGACTTTACAGACAGTGCCTTAATCAGCACCTCCCACTTTCCAGGCGCCTAAGACAGCTGGAGTGCACAAGTGACAAGAGGACATTAGAAAGATTGTTATGGCCGCAGGGGGTGGGCCGCAGCCTGGCTTGCTGTGACCTTGGCCACTCACCTGGACCTACTTTTCCCAACTTCTCTCCCGCCTCTCCCTGCCCAGTGAGCAGGCACAACAGCAGACCCTTCCTTGAGTGCTAAGGGAATTAGTGTGAGCCTGTGTCGTATGTGGAGCCGAGGGACCCATCTGCAACAAAGCCTTCATAAATGCCAGCCGTGATTGTCATCTGATAACGTCACTGTCTCTGCCAGCACTTAATAAGGCAAGAGCTAAAAATAGCCCAAGCTAAGCCGGGCCAAAAGCAACCTGGTGTTTCATTTTTTCCTAACAATTTCCACATTACAAGATCCTGCTTTGCTCGATATAGAACTATTCACATTAGAACAGAAGGGAAGCATGACTTGAAGTTTTGTAATAGCAAAGGCTCTCTGACATGAAAATCTGCTTGTATTATATCTGTTCATAAGTGCTGATGCCTCCAGACACTGCTAATGGAAATACCGAGTGTAGCATTATTCTTTCTCAACAATAAAAGTTAAAATGACTTCAGAGAATTCAAGTGTTCAATATATCAAAATCCTCCTTACTCTGAATATGACAGAGTGCAACGCATGTCCTTGCTAGCTCTTCAATGAGCAGTACCTGGTGGACACCCTCCCGCGTGAGCTTTCGAGGGACTGAACTGTGATTGCTGGAGGCGCTGTGCTGTCTTCTCCAGACGGACAGAGACTTCTGATTCCAGCTCTCCGCATGACGCCGGCGCTCTGCGCCCTTGCCCAGCAGCACAGGACCCAGGAAGGGGGCTGTGAGGTTGCAGAGGACAACAGCAGGAAGTCTGAGGAAGTGGGCTGGCTGCCCTCCTGCCGGCAGAGCCCAAGAGGAGAGAGGTGCAGGGAAGGGCTGGGCCCATGGGGCCTGCCACCCGACTGAGCCAGGCTTCTGCTCAGATCTGGGCTCCAGGCTCACAGAGCCGCCGGCTTCCCTCTCCTTGCATAACTGGGAAGGGTTAAGGACACGCTCAGAATTGCAGGCACCTTCCTAGAGACGCAGATGATACCTGAATCTCCAGCAAACACCTGCCAAGGTGTTTTACACCATCTGCCATCAGGAAATAATAAATTAAAGCCACACAGAGATACCATTGCACACACACTTGGGTGAAAGAGAAAACGTGTGGCAATAGGCCCCGGCGAGGATAACAGCAAGGCAGCCTACCTGCCACTGCTAGGCGCGCACCCAAGAAAAGCCCGTGGGCTCGCAGGAGCTCCGTGGCAGCCACCCCCTCCGCCTGCAGCAGCACTGGCCATGCGACCCACTGCTCTGACCCTGGGCTGTGGGTTGGCCATGCGACCCACTGCTCTGACTCTGGGCTCAGGGTTGGCCATGCGACCCACT
>NW_004524699.1:4674755-4688202 GCF_000260255.1 Octodon degus | reverse complement strand
CTGGGCTCAGGGTTGGCCATGCGACCCACTGCTCTGACCCTGGGCTGTGGGTTGGCCATGCGACCCACTGCTCTGACCCTGGGCTCAGGGTTGGGAAGCTCACTGGGCTTGCACAGCGAAGCTTACTGCCCAGAGACCGAGGTGACACTTCAGGCTCCATCTACAATACCTTACTGTCTACTCTGCCAACTTCTAGAATTCAGGGAGAGAAAAGGGCTCTACGTAGATGTACACTGACACCCAACAAGGATCAAGTCTTCCTTGTTCTGGACATTGGCACTTGGCCCAATAACAGGCACACAGTGGACACAAGTAACTGTGCTTGTTGGAGAACATGCAGAATCCAGGAACGAATCTGGAGCACACCAACTATGATGTCCTTTGCTCTGGGGGTGACAGGAGACTAGAGATGCGGATGGGATGGTCCACGGGACTTCAGATGCAGTTTTACACAGTACAAACCAGAGGTGGTGACTCACGCCATTGCCCTTGACAGCATGCTGATCTGGCCACTTGGGTTAAGAGCAGAAACAGTAAGAAAAACGGCCTTCTGTCTGGTCCTTCTAGGTCTGCAAAGGCAACAGGCTCTCTGGGCCAGGATGTGCCGCAGGACCTAACAGAGTCATGTGCACAGTTTAAAAATAGTACTCAGTGACCCCAATTTACCTAAACTGCAATGATCTCAATAAATCCCCAGTAAGGCTACCACAGAGGCGCAATCTCACCTTCCCTGCACACTGCCCTGCTGTGGGCTGTGTACTTCTGGCACCCCTGGGCCCTCACCGTCCATGCCGGGGGAGCTCTCGCCCACTGTGCAGGTCCTGGGAAGGAAGCGCCTGAGCCTGGCAAGATAAAGCAGCCTTGGGGTGTGTAGTTAGGATCCCCCAGCACTTGCCAAACAGCCCCTGGGTGGGGCCGACCCTAGGAGGCTTGCTCTACACGGCCAGAAGAAGGGTATAAAGGTAGGGCCCTCTGACTCCACACAGGGACCTCTGCGCCTCAGACCTGGAGGTAGGGACCCTGGCACTGAAGGTGGTGCTCTCCTGCTGTACTAGCACTATGGGAGGTGGGTACAAGGAGCTGCACCCACTCCACCGTCCTGTCTGTGTCCGTGAGCCCCCTGGGAGGACATGTGGGGTAGAGCTCGGCCTGGGGCCCCACTTCTCTTCCATGTAAGATGGGAGTCAGGGGAGGCTATAGATAGCACTTACTGACGTCACGGTACTCTACCCACCTTCAGTCAGCTTAGGAAGGCCACGGTGGGCACCCAAATGCTACCTACCATGCAGTGGGTAGCGATTCATAACAAGTGGATTTACCAAAAGGGAAACTCAGCACCTCCACACCTCATGGGACTTAGGGCCATAGCCTGTGGGAAGCCAACTCTGGCCCATGTGCATGGGTGACCTCCAAGAGCCCCTGCCCTCTCTGCTGGGCAGCTCCAAAGATCCTACCCTGGAGAGTCCATCAGCCCCCAGACTCTCCCCCATGACAGGTAACCAGCAGTTGCTATCTCCAAACACTCTCCGAGCAGCACCCTACGGTGCTCCCTGCGACCCTCCCTACCACTGCCAGATGGGAAGCTTCCCACTATGCCTGGCAGGTGAGCAAGCCAGAGGAAGTGTTCAAGGACCTGGGCCTCGGTCATGAGGTGGAGCCATGCTCCGCCCTGTCTGAGTGCAGACAGAAGGTGACGGCAGCGCCAGGGGTGTTGGGGACGCTCACAGTTCACTGTCCACGTGGCCTACACCAAGGAAGCATTTTTTTCTCCCACTACCACCCGGGAGGGGCTGACATCCAGGTTACAGTCACAGGCTCACAGCTTCTGCAGAGGCGGATGAATCACTGTTCCAGTTTTATTTCCAGATAAAATGAGAAACAGAAAGACTCACAATGACAGAGGAAAAGTTTGTCTTGAGCAAATGTCGCTGTGCAAAGGGCCAAACGCAGTACAGGCTGGGGTCAGCAGAGCACAGGAAGCAGAGTCCACCCTGACCTTTGTCCTTTAGGTGGAGCTGTTTGGAGCTGCCTGTCCCTTAGGACCAGGGTCAGGCTTGGGGAAGAGGTGGCAGCAGCAGGCTGGCTGGGCAACCAAACAACCTTGTGTCTGCTTGGGCTACTGCAGCTTGCCCTACAGTGTCTGTGCCACAACACTGCTGCCTGGCACCGGGAGGCCGACTCACAGGGGGCCAGGCAAGGACAGCACAACCTCCATTCCTTCCTTTGTGCTGTGCTCTTTCGGGTCCTGAGTATGCAATGCTACCAGGCCCCGCTCTGAGATCCTGCTGTCAGTGCGCACGTAACTCATGCATTTCCTTACTGGGTGGCAGGAAAGGAGCTGGGAGCCACTGCCCCAGCAGCCTGGAGTGCTGCAGGGCGAAGGCCTGGGCACAGAGGGAGGGATGTGAAGAGAGGGCACCAGTGACCCTTCTTGGGGACCTCACACGAGGCAGGCAGGCACCACGCCCAGGAGGTGCGAAGGTGGGGAGGAGCCCCCAGCAGAGGGCTCGGGCCTGGGGAAGACCTGGGCCAGCTCCCTCCTCGGCAGTGGCTGCAAGGCATCAGCCCGACAGGAGGAAGCCCTGCTCTGCAGGACGGGCGTGCATCAGAGCCGCAGCCCACAGGCCACGCGAGGCTCTGGAGAGGCCTCGAGGTTCTGGGATGAAGCCCAAGGAGCGCCACTGTGCCCCAAAGAAGGCTGAGCTTGGAGCACCTGTAGGAACCCTTGAAGCTATAGTGCTAAAATGAAATAAGTCAGACACGCAGGATTAGATATCATGTGGTTTCTCTTATACGAGAAACCCAAAGCATAGACAGCAAAATAAAAGACAGATAACAAGAAACAGGGAGACAGAACTTTGGCAAATGGGAAGGGGACCAAGAGGTGGAGGAGGTGGGGAGCAGAAGGGACACAAAATGAGGACAGGTGGCACATTCACCAATG
The DNA here is from genome assembly GCF_000260255.1 of Octodon degus. Lineage (NCBI taxonomy): Eukaryota > Metazoa > Chordata > Mammalia > Rodentia > Octodontidae > Octodon > Octodon degus. The sequence continues at coordinate 4,685,258 of NW_004524699.1, read as the reverse complement.
CCCCAGGATGCCTGTGGTCACTGTGTGCTGCAAAAGTGCTAATAAAAAGAATTAAAAAGAATCCTGAGGTGAAAATGTGAAGTCAGACTTAGGCAACGATGGAATGGCACTGACGTATTTTTATTTATTTATTCTATTTAAAATCCCCCCCACCCCTGCCCGGAACCGGGGATTAAACTCAAGCCCTTGCACTTGCCAGGGAAGCGCTTATTCTACTGAGCCATCTCCCCCCCCCCTCCTAAAAATTTTTTGTTTGAGACAGGATCTCACTATGCAGCTCAGACTGACCTTGAACTCACTTTGTAGCCCAAGCTGGCCTCACACTTGAAAGGGTCTTTGTGCCTCAGCCTCCTGAGTGCAGGACTACACACATATGCTCCCACACCCAGCAGCATGGCACTGGTGTGGGGCCTAAAATCTCAGGCAGTTCACTCGCAGGAACCAAACTCCGAGTCCTCACTGTCCAGCCCTGTGTCAGGCACTTAGTTCCACAAGGCTACATGGCCACAGCCAGGACCATCACAGCAAGCACCCCCCGCCCCCCATCGGGCTCCCTGGACCTGGTCACACAAGACCCTTGGTAGCCTTTGGTGGCTAAACTTGCTGAGCTCCATAGTCTCAGACCAGTGCTGAGTGAGCAGGGGTCACCTCAGGTAGCACAGAGAATGCAGGTGTGGAGTCGGGTGGGTGTCTCAGGAGGAAGTGGGCCAGGGTCCCACCAAATGCAAGGTGCAGCACTCCCCCTGGCTCTGCACCATCACCCTGGCTGCTCACCTGGCTGGCATGGCCCCCTGTCTATGCACCCTGAAAGTCAAGGTGTCGCTTGAAGCTGTGCTGGACGCAGACCAGTGGAGGAGACATGCGGCAGTATGCTGGGAAGGCCAGCGGGGCACTGTGCACAGTGGGGCACATCAAAGGCCTGTGCCAGGCTGGAGGAAGAGGCCACTGTCACCCTGGCTCCCCACCTGGAAGCTAGGGCTCTAGGTGGAGCTTCTATTTCTAAACGATCGTTGGGGGAGAGCCCAGTACTCCAGGGAGGCCCACTTTAGCTGGCTCAAAACCAGAAGGGGCTCTCCGAAGGCGAAAGGCTCCCCCTCACCACAACTGCACCTCACACGAAGCATACCGGCCAAAAGGCTATCAAGTGTGTCTTTAAAACAGCCACCCATGCAGGCTAACACTCCTCCACCGCCCTCCAAGCGACCTTCCTTCAGAACTCCCAAATCTGCCTCATGCAGGGGAGTACTTCCAGAAAAGTGGGGTGGGGAAGGCGGGGAGGAGAATCCACCCTCACCAAGTTCTGGGGCCAGAAGCAAGGCAGGAGAAATGTTCAAGCCCAGGATTTCTCAAGGTCAGCTGGGAATATAACACACAACCTCAAAACAAGTAGACAAAAAAACACACATCAAAGAACAAACCCTTAGCTGCCGCGGCATGGAATCCTCAGAGTAGTGGGCAGCTCCCTTTCTGGACAAGGACTCTCATTTCCCACTGTTTTCTCTCTCTCTGGATTTTTTTTTTTTTTGCAGAACCATGGATTGACATGTTTTTTTTTTTTTTTTTTTTTTTTGAGATAAGCTGTAAGTGGCTAATAGTGGCTAAGTTAGGAACTTGCAGTCCTCCTGCCTCAGCCTTCCAGAGTGCTGGTACTGCAGTCCTGTGCCACCATGCCTGGCTAGGTCTCTTTTTCTTTTGAATAAAGTCTTGCTATGTAGTTCAGATTGGCCTTAAACTCACTATGTAACACAGGCTGGCCTTGAACTCATGGCAATTCTGTCTCAGACTCCTGAGTGCTGGGACTACATGCACATGCTAGATCTTCTATTTTAAAAAAGCCCTTTTCTTAGGCCAAGGGCTAGTACCTGGGCCGCCAGGGAGAACACATATAGCCCATGGGGAAGAAGGCATACAGCTGTCTTCTAACCTGTGCAAGCTTGGTATCAGAATGTACCTGACCATTGAAACAATGTTAAAAATGGAGTTCAGGCCCTCAGCGCACCCCTGGCCAAAGCACAGCTTAGCCCGGGGGTCCAGACGTCCTCTGCTGAGACTGTGTCTACAGGGGACGGGGTGGCCAGAACACAGGCCCTGCCCACAGGCGCTTCATGCACCCACAGTGCAGGGCACAGGGGCCTGATGCTGAAGACAGGAAGGGATACTTGGGTCCAGCACAGTGGCACCTGGCTGCGAGGATGGAGAGAGCAGGGGCTGAGCAGCTGACCGTCATCCTAGGGCCCTGGTCCTGGAGGTGGGGCTATCCACACTGCTGACCTCGGCCACAGGTCACAGCCTATCAGCAGCCCGACCCCAAATCAGAATGGACTGAGTGTAGCAAGGCTGAGTGCTGTCCTAAGACTTCCTTCGGTTCCCACCAGCTCGGAGGCCTCCCCTCCTGGGGAGAGAAGTGGGAACCCTCACTACTGCATGCCTCAGGTGACGTCTGCCACACATACCACAGATGCAGCCTGGAACCAAGGCAGCAGGATGCTGGCTGAGCTTCCTGCTGGAATGAGGGCTGTGCATGGTGAGGGTGAAAGGTGGGCAGCGGGAGGGACGAGGGGTGAGGGGCCTACAAACCTGAATGCAGTGATACGTGTCTTCTATAGCACAGCCAAGCCCATCTCACCCCTCCACCACCTCACTGGGTTAGCTTCATGACAGACCCATGTCCCAATCCCTCTCTCCGTGGGTGACAGTCAGTGTCACAGCTCTGCAGCCTGGGCCAGGTGACTCCAGCAGCTCCAGTGTGAGGGAGGAGGCAGAGCTGTAGAATTTCCCATCTGGAGCCTCCTGGGACAAGCGCACCTGTGCAAGCAGCAGGGGAGGCTAACGACAGCAGGCCCAAGCCCCTCACGTCCCATAGAAGGCCTGACGAACACAGTGACATGGGATAGATGTGGGGGTGGGGGCAGCCCCAGCTACCAAACCCTGCCCAGCTGTGTGTGGCCCGTGAGGGGATCAGCAAAGCAGGCCTTCCCTGGCCCAGGTGGGATGCACCTCTCAGCCAATCAGTGGGTCACCCAAAGCTGCAGCCAAGTGGTTGGAGAGCAGGCTCCTTCCCCTACTTAAGGACTGGCTTGTCCATACCTGGGCTTCAGTGTTGGCTCAATACCTACCCTGGGCTGGGAAAAATGTGCTTTTTGCTCCTCTCACCCAGGTAATTCCCCAGAGCGCATGGGCCAGAAGGCCCGGGTGTCTAGTCTGAACAGATGATCAATGAAACCTCAGCCCATGCTCAAGTCATCTAGGATGAGGGGCTGAGAGGTTACCAGTCCCAAACTTAGGCTGGGAGACAGCACCAACTGTGAGTAAGAGCTGGTGAGCCTCAGGAGGGGGGTGCAGCTGCAGGTGGGCACCAGTCAGCCCCATGTTGATCTCATTTGGGCATGAACATGTCCTCTGGAGGACAAACTTGTCTAGCAATCCTAACCTGATTATTAACCACACTTCATACGTGAAATGGACAGCCTTGTTTTTCTAAACAGGAAACCAAAATGAACTGGAAGGCAAGGCATCTGCCAAGGGCCCGGCAGCCCAGCACGCGCCTCCCAGATCCATGGAGGGCGGACCGTGCCTTCAGTCAGGGCCCACCTTGTGTGGGGGGCTGCAGCGTGCCTTCCACAGACAGCGCACAGTGCTCAACATAAGTTCCCAGGAGCCACAGCGACCATGAGGAAAGCCCCCCGCGTCTCTTAGGACAGGGCTCATCTGCCACGGGTGCTGCCCAGCACCACTTCCTCAGATCGCAGGGTGCCGGAATCACACACTCGAGACTCCAAGTCCCGCAGTTTGCTGGAGAAGATGCAAGGACCCTGCACAGCTCTGAGGTCTGGGGAGAGGAATACATTTTTTTTTTTCCAAAGTTTTATTGACAAACAGATAGCAATGAGACAGTTTCAAATCAAGGAATACATTTTTGAGGTGAGATTTTAGAGCATTTTGGGTTCCCACCTTCTTTATAAAATGAAGTAACTCACAGCATAGAAAGATCCAGTTTCTTTATAATAATATTTTTGTTTTCATTGTGGTGGTGCTGAAAGTAGTGTTTTTAAATTTTTCATCAAAACAAAAATAGGACTACAGAACTGTCCGGAAGCGTAGGTGACACTGGGCTGTTTCAGAGGACTGTTTTGTCACTGTCTCTAGAACTCACTGCCCAGAGCAAAGATCCCACCCCGAGCTGACGTATCTCTAAAAGCAGAGCGGCAGCGCTGCTTCTGTCCAGTCCGCAGAGCTCCATCTGGCCTCAGTCCCCACTTCCTACCTGAGGAAGCAAGCCTGACGGGACATGAGCTCTGATCTGAGTCACAGCTGGCCCTGGGCCACAGTGCTAATGTGCCAACTGCCAGTGTGCAAAAGGCCACCACCCCAGACCCTTGCCAGGTACCAGAGCATCCAGATCTCTAATCTCGGTTTAGGAAACAGCCTACCTGTGCAGCTGCCCCCTCAGCAGCAGAGGCTGGAGGAGCCTGAGTGTGTGAGCTGGCAATGGGCCCCTCCTAGCATGTGTGGCATCCCGGCACTGCTCCTACCTGTGCTTGCTGTCTGCTGAGGACAACCCTGTCACCTGCCCTACCTCCCTGCTCCTCTCAGAGAAAAGGCACCTTGGGGGAGGAGCGTGACCTGCAGGCGACAGGGCACAGTGAGCTGATGTGGGCAGGCTGGCAGAGCAGGCGGGCCCAAACACATCACCCAGGGCCTGGGGCTGGAGGCCCTGAACAAAGCCAGGGGAGTGCTTGGTCTTAGAAGGGGTGTCCTCAGAAGGAGGCTCCTTAGCAGCAACTTCCTGGGACGTTCAGGGCTGCTGGGAAGGCAGCCAGGAGAAGGTGTAGCTTAGAGCCACCTTCCACAGTGGCTCACGCAGACCAGTGGCATAAGGAGCTGTAAGGGTCACTGTAGTTGGCTGGATCTGCACTGGGCTTCTCGAGAGCATGGGGTGGAATGAGTAAAATGTGTGTGGAGAGGGGACAGTAAGCTGGGTCGGGGCACTAGGAGGCGGGGGCACAGCAAGCTAGCAGGGGAGGGGCTGGCTATGTCCCAAAGGCACTGCAACATGGGTTCTGGGCACAGCACGGTGTGCTGACTGCTCTGCTAGGAGATGGTGGTCATCTAGATATCTAAGCTCTGGGTGCCCAGGAGGGGGAAGCCAAATGCCCAGGAACTGTTTCCCTCTCGGATTCCTCCCCAGTGCACAGGCAGTCTTGATGGTCGGACATGAGCCAAGTTCCTCAGCTTGTCTTAAAGAGAGTGGCACAGGTGAAGTCAGTGTGCACAGGAGGGTCACAAGGTCTGCGGTAAGGACAGAATACTGCGGCAAGCGGCAGCCCGTATCACCAGAACCACTGTAGACCACTGCACGCTCCCACGGCAGATTCGCCTGACACAGGCGTTCTTTTCCTAGCCACTTTGTGGGAACAGAAGGTAAAGTTCAAAAAGAGAACCAGGCCAGACTTAGAGTGTCAGGGAAATGCAGGGCTGCTCCTGACTTGAGCTCACAAGTATCACAGCCCGCAAGCACAGCCCAGGGAAGGAGAGGACCTTGCATAGGATGCGGCCGCAGGGACCCTCTGCCCCTCCGCTGCTGGCCCCCAGGGCTTCCTGCACAGAGGAGAGAAGGGTCTGAGCACATGGGGGTCCATGAGTGTGTACTCCACCTCGATAGCCAGGAATCTTCCTCCCAGGGGCCGTGCGTGTCAAGATTTCCAAGATGGGAAGTGACTCCAAACAAGGACAGGACTTCTCTCAGTGTCTCTCTAAGCTTCTTCCTCATGCTATTGAGTCTCCAAGGGAGGTGGGGACTGATCCTGTGGCAGACATAACTAATACCTGGAACAAAGCCTTCTGTCTCCAAGTGGTCAGCTGGCTGGGACTGATTTCCAGGAAAGGAACGGGCACATGGTCACCATCAAGCAGCGTCCATTTGGAGACACTGGTGTGCACTTCTCTCCCTAAAGTGGGAGGAAAGAACTGGCTTTGGGGTTGGTTCAGCCACTAGTTTTATCAAGAAGGTAAAAATCAGTTTCTCCAAGTTGCTTTTCTCATCTGGAAAACGGCAGCAGTAGCCTACACTGGCGGCTCTCAAAGCGCGGCCCTCTCCAGGCGGCTCTTTGCAGGCGCACTGTCGGCCTGCTGGGAACCTGAGCCCACCACCTCTGAAGACGGGCCTCGCTGACCTCTCCTCGTCCAGCTCTGCAAACCCAGGCTTTTCCCTTGACCACCTCCATGCTTGGAACACCACTACCTGGCAAATACGAAGTGTCCGCTGTGAGCAGGCACCAGGGAGCTGTGGAGGACCACCTGAGCAGCTCTCCTTGAAAGAAGAGCGACTGTCTCCATTTTGACTGAGCCTGATCCTATTTCCTTGTATTGTTATGTAGAGAGCTGGCTAGGACTTCTGTTTATCCTTCAATTGGCCTTAAGCAATGTGTATTGGTCTAGCTGAGGTGCTGGCGATAGTCTTTGAAGGTGGCGTGCGTGTTTCCCTGGTAACCTATACCTGCTGCTCTTTAATGTGAGCCTGGTTGAGACAGGACGGTGGAGCTAATGCTCCACGGAGCCAGCTGGGATCGAGCCCGAGACAGAGGCTATGACTTCCTGGGGCTTGAAAGGCTACACCAAAGCTGAAGCACCAGACTTACCAAGACGTTAGATACTATATAATGCAGATTACTCTCTCTGCATATGGCAGAGGTAAATTTAGCCCACCCACCTAGCCCAGCTCATAGTGTCTCTTTCCCACAATTCTCAGTCAATCCTCAAGCCGCTCCCCCACTGAATAAAACCGGGTGAGGCCCTGGGTCTCTCTCTTGGTTCCGGAAAGCCATCTTCATGGCTGGACTTAGAGCTCCTTGACTCCCCGATGACTGAAGATATAATTTAGTGTCTTTATTTTAGCCGTGGGTTGCATTGTAAGTGGTAGATTGGAGTCAATTTGATGGGATTCCAATAACGTAACTTTGGGATTACAAATACTGGCTTCTTGGACCGAGACAAGGACCTAGAAGTGTCTCCTACAGGGAGCAAGCCCGAGTCTGCCCAGCACAGGGCCAACCACAGGGACGCACCGCGGCTCATTCAGTGCCTGGTCCACTGGGTGAGCAGCCCGAAGAGGTCTTCCCACAACTTTCCTCTCCAGCATGACCTTCCACAACTTGCTGTACTCTATTTTTTTTTTTTTTTTGGTGGTTCCAGGGATCAAATCAGGACCTCATACTTGCCAGGCAAGCACTTATTCTACTAAGCTATCTCCCCAGCCCCTCGCTGTACTCTAAAAACCAAGGTATTTCTACATACCTTGGAGGTGCAAGGTGTTCATGAATAAATTGTTCCTGCATTGCCTTGAGCAGGCTAGCCAAGCAGTCTACTACTACTGTGCTACACCCTAAGCCTTAGGTATGGCCAGCTAAGTAGGCACATAAACAACTGAAGGCATTCTAGAAAAAAAAAAAAAAGGAAAGAAAGAAGCTAGTAGCACAGATGACATTTCTTCCTCCTAAACTATTTCGGTGACTCACAATATCACAGGTCTAAATGCTATTCTAGGCACAAGATAAACACCAGGTGACATTTTTAGCAGTCCACTTCGCTTTAGGACTTGTACACAGGAAATTCAAAAGTAAAAACTGAGGAGGAAAGACACAAGCAAACTATCACAGTGCTGTAAACAAGACTAAACTCAGCTCCTCTTGCTACTGGCATCTGCCAAGAGCTCTCCCTCCTCTCTCCAGGGGGCCGCCAGGAGCAGGCAGGCAGGAAGGGTCTCGGTCTGCGCCCAAGGACTCACTCCAGGGCAGAGGTAAATTTCCCTTAAACAAAACCACAGCAGGGATTTGACCCATGGAGTGAAAGCAGAAACTGGAGTTCCCCTGAGCTGCACAGGGCAATAAGCTCCTGTTTCCATGAATAAAAACAACCCAACTAATAATTAGCCTCACATGCATAGCTGCTTCTGCTCAGAGGTTGGGTCAGAACAAACCACAGACTTAATGTGCCAAGTTACAAAACAATTCTTTCTCTGACAGTAGGTATTTATTCAGGTAACACCAAACACATGACAGTAAGGGCTCAGACTCCAGGGACAGCAGGAACTTAGGACTGAGGAGTTCAGCTGTAGGTTGCTTAGTAACAGAGGTAAAAGGTAAATAAGCTGAGCTGACCTTGTCCATACAAGAAAGACCGTGAACACCACAGAAGAAGCCGCTTTTCCTAGCACAGCACTCTAGAAGGAACTTTGAGGGTGTGATGTGACTGTGAACTGGGTCTTCACCTTCGGTCGGGCGAGATCTATCCCATTCTTCACCTCACGCCAACATATCTTAGGGAAACAAACCACTACTGCAGCCCGGCATGTTGTCTTCAGAGGCCCCGACTCTCCCATGAAGAATTTGCGGGAAGTACATCATACACCATCTAGTTCAGGCACCAGTTATGACAACACAAGCAACCCTCTCTTCCTCCCGCAGAGCTCGCACAGACAGCCAAACAAGAGCCAGGCTGAGGCTGGCCAGAGAGCTCAGCAGACCAAAGCGCCTGCTTCAGCAGAATGCAGCAGCCAGGATTCGGTCCACACTGACAGTTAATTGAGAGGGGCGTGGTGGCGCGCACCTGTAATGCCAGCACTTGGGAGGCTGAAAACAGGAGGATCACTATGAGTCCAATCTACATATTGACCCCTATACACCCTGTAGGCCCCGTCCTAAATTCATCAAAAAACAAAAGCAAAACCAGAAAATCAGGCTGGGTGTGGGGTCAGGTCTTATGGCTTTCATTGCTTTTCATGAATGAAACTGGATAGGCTCAGAAGGCAGGAGCTGCAAACAGCAGGACAGAACAAGAAGGCAGGAGTTCTGGGGAAAGGAGACTGCCACCATGAGTGTGGCCCCAGGCACTTCAAGAGGACCCGCTGACAGGGGACAAGTGGCATCCTTTAGTGCTGCCTCCTTGGAACTGGATGGTTTCCAGAGGTTGTAGTGTCTGTGTACCTCATGATGGGCCCCTAGACCAGCAGCAGGTGGCACCTCCTGCCCCCAGTCCAGGGAAACCAACTGAGTGCATCTCTTTGGAGTGTGGACAGAAATACTGTCAGTGCCACTGAAACAAGCCCAGCATCATTTTGCTTCACCCCTTGAAAGAGGAAGGGAGGGCCCAGGGATATAGCTCAGTGGCATAAGCACCTGCCTGGCAAGTACAAGGTCCTGAGTTTGATTCCTGGTACCACCAAAAAAAAAAAAAAAAAAAAAGAAAAGAAAAGAAAAGAAAAAAGGAAACAAGAGATTAGATTAGCAGCTCCCCAGGGATGAGACTCAGAGACTCCCATGGGCTCTGTGTCACATCTGCACTCAGATCAATCTTTTCTGGGGCTCAATGGGAGCGACTGACACTCCTGGCTGAAATTTGGGGTCACAGCTGGGTGACTGTGTGGCTGTGGGTCAGATGCTCCAAGCTAAGTCTGAACTTCACTACCAAACATCGCTGAGAATGCAGAAAACAAATGTGGGACACAACACTGGGTTACAACAACTCATCCCATACTTTTCTACTGTAAATTCATCCTTTGGCATAATAGTAACTGACTATGCTTTCAGTAGCTGTGCCTAGAGGATGCAGGAACACTCTTAGTGTTTGCCCTCTTGGTGTGACAAATGGTAAGATGTGTGCACATGTGCAGAAGTGTCAAACTGGGATTTGTACCCGTATCATGTCTGGCTAGCAGGCTTTGTGTATGTCTACCTGAGCATCCCACGGGGTAAAATACACCTGCACCAGCCTTGCATTCTGGGAGTACGTACTGTGCCGTCAATGGAATGTGGGTGCAGCTGCATCTGGGTAGAGCAAAAACCCCTTTGTGCATTCACCCACCTGGCAGACTATCAGCAAGGCATACACGGAATAGCCACGGCAGCAACAGGGGAGTTTTACACACAAAATGAACACTGCTAAATCTCTGTGCATTCAGGATTCAAATTTTCTTTTGATTTTTCTGGTAACAGTAGCCTAACTAAGCACAATGGCATACGACAAACCAGATTTAAAAGTTTTGGAGGTCGAAAGTAAATCATCAGTTCATTCATGCATGGATGATGAGGATGCTAATGAAGCTGACCTTGGTCAGGTGGCAAAAGTTCCTGTGACAGTGAAATGGAGCAAAAACTGACAGATACAAATACGGGAAATGCAGATTTCCTTGGCTGAGATGATGAAGAAAACAGCAATGTGAGTGCATATTTGACTAGTAGAAATGGTACAAAATGGTCACCCACTCAAATGAAATAATCCAAAGTTAGAACTAGGTCCAAAAATATACTGAGGATCTTGGCAGGGGTGAAACCATTGGATGGAGTGCCAACATTGCCATTAAATGTAGGAAATTATTTGTTAACAGATGAGATGCTTCAAGATGTTGTGAGGGGCTGGTGAGATGGCTCAGTGGTCTAAAGCACCTACTTAGAACAAGCTTAGCAAAGCACAGGGACCACGGTTCAATCCCCCAGCACCACATGCCAG
>NW_004524699.1:4673685-4674655 GCF_000260255.1 Octodon degus | reverse complement strand
AAAAAAAAAACAAATAAAAAAAGATGCTGTGAAATACACAAATACTGAAATACAAGTAAAATGTTTGGGTATACAATAGCTATCCTAAAAAATGTGTTCATTATGACACTTTACTAGCTGAACTGAAAGCATTTACAGGTCTGCTGTACTTAGCAGGACTTTCTCATAGTAATCAAAGAAATGTAAAAGACTTATGGGAAAGTGATGGGTATGGGCTAGACATTTATAGAATAAGATGACATAGAGATTTGGTTCCCTTCAAAATTGCCTGTTTTTTCCCCCCTGAGGTTTGATGACAAAACCACCCAAAAAGGAAAGGAACTGTTAACCTAGCTGCTGTTTGCAAGAATAAATGCAAAAACAAAACAAAAACCCACAAAGCAAAACAAAAAACAAAAAACAACCAATTTTTAAATATGGTACAAAAATTTGTGGATGTAAGGGCTTCCGATATTTGCAATTTAGTAATTTATGCTGGACTCAGCCATCAGGTCCTTATATAGTAATAACCAAATGGTGGGGACAGATTTGCTGCTCCCTTCTTCCAAACTAATCAGAATGTGACAGTTGACAATTGGTTTACTAGTTTCTAATTGATACTGTATTTGCTAACACAGTACAAGTTGACCGGCTTAGGAACCATGTGCAGGAACAGAGCAGAAATTGCAAATGAAATGCTACAGCTTCATAACAGAGACTATACATGATACAATCTTTGGATGTCAGAAAGATGAAGCATTGGTCTTATTTATATATGGCAAAGAAAAACAAACTGGTACTGCTGATGTCAACATTGCACCATGAAAAAAAATATTGACAAGGAAACCTCAACAAAATGAAAGCCTGACATGGAAACCTTCTACAACAAAACCAAAGGCAGAGGAGAAATTGCTGATGAGTTATGTAGCAATTATGATGTCACTCAAAACAAAGCATTGGCTAATGGTTTTTTTTTTTTTTTTTTTTTTTT
>NW_004524699.1:4670555-4673585 GCF_000260255.1 Octodon degus | reverse complement strand
TTTTTTTTTTTTTTTTTTTTTTTTTACCTGATTGCTCTGGCTAATGGTTTTTTTTTTTTTTTTTTTTTTTTGTCTTTTTGAGACAAGGTCTCCCTATGCAGTTCAGGCTGGCCTTGAACTTGCAACAGTCCTTCTGTCTAAGCCTCCGGAGTTCAGGGATTACAGGTGGGCACCACCACACCTGGTTAATGGTTGTGTTTTACTGGATCCTAAACACATGCAGCATAACTAGTTTGACAGTTTACAAAGAAAATAAGTACAAAATATCATGAAGTTTTCTTAGATGATCGGGACTGAAACTCACAAGAGTTTATTCACAGCAAAAGGAAAAGAAAACATTTTTTCTCAGGGAATGACACCAAAAAAATTGTGGGTGCACACTGGTGAGCTAACAAGTGAACAGGCCAGCACAGCATCACAAAGCCTGACTTCGGTAACAAGAAAACCAGAAAGATGTTAACTGTGCCCAATAGAAAAGGACAGGAAGACCGCATGTCTCTCAGTGTGGGCGACACTTGTGCATGGAGCATGCACACTTTCCACGTGTGAAGACTGCCTCAGGTATGACAACTGAAGCAAGGTGATTGTGATTTTGTTGAGAGTTCTACTGTGATTTTCATTGTCATTCATATAGGAATTTGTGATGTTATCTTTTAGATTTCTAAGCAAGTACATAGCTCTCATGTGAAAATGTTGATGTTTATCCTGAATGCATAAGAATACTTTATTTTATTGGTATCTTATGTTGCTGTCAACTACACTGTATAACATGATGAGAATTTCCTGACAAAACAGCCTGACTAGCAAGATGTCAAAAATGTCCTACAAAAAGGCCAAGAAAGCAAAATACATGTGCTGTTAGCGTAGGCAACATGTGCGTATGGAACATGCTGCTGTTACGTGTGAAGACTGCTGCAGGTGTGATTCTGTAGAGTCCTATTGGTAGTTTCATTGTAGTTCACATAGGAATTTATTTCTGTTGTTATCTTTTTAGACTTCACACAGCAAAAAAGTCAATGTTGGAAATGTTTTTAAATAAACAATAAACATTAAAAATTCAATACTTTATTTTGATGATTTTTTCCTGTTAAGTATTGATTCAAAATAATAAAACTCATAAAATTAACATTAATGATTCAAAAAATTCTAAAGAATAAATGCAAGTATCACACACCCACAACAGCATGCCTGGATGACAAAATTGGTGTTCTGAACCGCAGGCCACCTTTCTCTGCATGGAGGGAAGAGCACGTTCACTCAGGAGTTAGGTCTGTCCACACAGGCGCCGTGTGTCTTATCTACTTCATGCTGTTTCTGAGCACAAGGACATCCTTTCATCTCATCCCAGTAATCAACTTCATTAATTTCGCACTGATGCAAGTATCTCATCCAAGCTACCCTTCACACTCCATCTGTCGTGAGGACCCCACCCTCTTGCCTTGTTTGCTGAGACAGGGTCTTGATATGCTGCCCAGGCTGGTCTTAAACTCCTGGGCTCAAGTGAACCTCTTGCCTAAGCCTCCCAAATAGCTGGGCCTACAGGTATCTGCCACTGCACACGCCTAAATGAGCCCAAGAATCTAAGGGCTTCTTTTTTTGGTAGGGCTTCTTCTTTTTTTTTTTTTTTTTTTTTTTTGCAGAAAACTCAGATCCTTGCATTTGCCAGTCAAGCGCTTATCCTACTGAGCCATCTCCCCGGCCCAAGGGCTTGATTGAACCTAGGGCCTCACTTCATATCCATGTTAGCTGCTGAGGGGCACCCCCTGTCCTAAGGACAAATACTGAGGTGGAAATATCTACTAAGGATTGGTAGGGCTGGCCTGGATTTTTTTTTTTAATTTTTTTTAAATTTTATTTATTTATTTGTGTGTGTGTGTGTATGTGTGTGTGGCCAGCTCAGCCCACCAGGAGGCAGGGCTGGCTGGCATGTGGTGCTGGGGGATTGAACCGCGGTCCCTCTGCTTTGTTTAGCTTGTTCTAAGTAGGTGCTTTAGACCACTGAGCCATCTCACCAGCCCTGGCCTGGATTTTGATAATGCAAAATATATAGCACTAATGACCAATGCAAATTCCTGAAATGGTTTGTTTTGCTTTCTACTGGTGTATAGTAAAGTGCCTGAAACTAAGTGGGTTACCAGACACACCTGCATTCTCTCGTGGCCTCTTGGGTCAGAATGTAGGCACAGTCTATCTGGGGCCCCACAGGTCTGCTGGGCTTGGTGCTCTGGAGCCACAGCCAAGGAGGGTCTGAGGTGGCTGCAGGAGACAAGGTCATGCCACCCAAATGGGCTGCTTTGGCTCATTTCCTGCTGGTGGTACTGAGCAGCACAGATGTGGGGTGGCTCTGATCAGTACCATAAAGAAGGGCTACACTGAGAGTGGAAAGTGTCCATGGTAGGAAGAGGCTGCTCTGACATGCTCCTGCCCTGAGCCTCTGTCTGACCTCTACTCACCATCTCTCTCCACCCACTGCCTCCCTAACCTGTGCCTTGCACCCAGAAGCCCAAGCCCACTCCTTTCCACGCTGCAGAATGCTTGTGGAAGAAGCCCTTTGCAAGCTGCATCTTCCATGCTGTGCAGTTAGACAAAGGTTTTCTCTTGGTGATTTATGTTCAGTCCACCAGCAGCAGAGCCAAGAAACCTGGAAGGGTGGAGGAAGCCCTCTCCCTCTGTTACGCAGCTACGGAACGAGCCCTTTCTTGCCGGAGGGAAGGCTGTCCTCAGATCCTGAGGCAAGGGCTTCTGCCTTCCTCACAGCCAGCAAAGTGGATGTCTCCCATGGGCCTATGTGCAACAGGATGGTGCAGTCTCAGCACATGTGTCATCCTGGGAGTGATGGCTGAGCCCTCACAGTACTCCAGACACATTCCAGAGATGACCCTGAGGTGTGACCACCAGGAGACAGGCACCCTGGGGATGTTGTCCACTGGTCTCTGGACAACACGCTGCGCAGCCTCTGACTCCAGGGAGGGCAGGGAGAGGGGACTCCTTGGACCCTCTGGTCTGTGGGGGTGGACATCTTAGGCCCAG
>NW_004524699.1:4669192-4670302 GCF_000260255.1 Octodon degus | reverse complement strand
TCCCCCTCCCTCTCTCCCTCCCTCCCTCTGGGCTTCCTTCCCTCTTTGTGGTACGAGGGTTTAAACCTAGGGCCTTCACATGGAGCTACCTCCCCAGTCCGGTGTTCTCAATAGTATTTTCTACCCTGGGCCAGAGTCTCACCAAGTCACTACACTGTCCGGGCTGAACTCAAACTTCTGATCCTTCTGATCCCCAAGAGGCCTCAGCCTCTTGAAGTGCTTAGATTTCACTTTCCAACAGAGTGCTCAACTTTCCTGAACTGGAAGCAGCAGACACATGGAAGCACAACAGCCTCTGGGACCCTCCAGCTCTCATACTTGCCCAGCCCAGGGGCTGCGGCCATTCACAGATGATGAAATGTCTGCATGTGCCAAGTGAGACACAGTCTCCTCTCCTGCATGCCAGGCATGCGGGCCAGGATGTATCCCAATTACTTCTCATAGGAACAGAAATTAACTTGTCCGTCTTGACACTGTGCTGCCTGCCACATAGGCCCCAACGGCAGCGTGGTGACAACACACTGTAAGCCACTTGGAGCTGGTGTGAGTTTCTGCATGAGGAGCCCCGGTAGGGCAGGTCTGTAAATCACGTAAGCTGCTCACAGAGGAGGCGTCCTCAGACCTTCCAGCAAGATGCAATCTCATTAGGAGCCCAACTGCCTGTGAAGAAATGAGCCACAGCAGCCCTCGGGTGAGGCTGGGCAGCTTCCTCTGTATGCAAGGCTGCCAAGCCGGAGCCAGTCACTCTGAGCCTGGGAACAGGCCAGACAGAAGAGTGGATTTCTGTGCTGAGTCAATATCAAAAAAGCGCTAGGAGAACTCTGCACACACACTGACCACAGGAACGGCCACAGGCCTCCTCCGGCTTTCCACGTCTCAGCAGATGGCAACTGTGTCAACTAAGCCAGAGACCTGGGCCACCCTGGACTCCACCTCTTCCCACCCTGCTCCATTTCACCTTCCAAACACTGGGGGACTCATCGCACTGCCAGGCATCCTCCATGCTGCCACCACCACCTGGGAATCCCATGCCCACAGCCCCAGGCTTCTCCTCCCACCAAGCCAGGACATCCTTGCCATCTTCTCAAAGTACGATCTGAACTCATCCCT
>NW_004524699.1:4645091-4669016 GCF_000260255.1 Octodon degus | reverse complement strand
CTGCCCTGCCCCCCAGGGCCTGTGTTCACTGTTTCCCCCTTCCTGTAAGTGTCACCTCTCCCCAACCACCTCTGATACTTCACTTAGTTAACTGTGACCTGGCCCTTAGATCTCAGCTCTGATCTGTCACAGGGTCTACCAGTCTGTAACTATGCACCCACCTGATTAGGTTTTACCCTTCTTATCCAAGGTTTCTGATCCCCCCACCCCCAGGCAACTGCCACGACCACCTGTTAAGGTAGGAATTACAGAACTTCTTTCTGTGCAACCTCGCCCACAATGACACCAGCCTCCTGTCATCCCTGGAGGGCCTGTGGAAACCGCCCCACAGCTCTGAGTCCTGAGCTTTAGACAGGAGCCCAGGTCTGGAAAGGTTTGTACTTACCAGCACTGACACACAGTGAGTGCCAAGTAGCTGCAGAGGGAAAATGGAAGAACGAGAGCAACACACTGCTCTGGGTGCCAACGCGACAACTCCTAAGCCTGCATCAGCTTGAATTTCACTCTGCCTGTGACCACCTAAGACACACACCATTCTGACAGCCCACACAGCATGACAGCCAGCCACAGCTCCAGAAGGGCGACGGGACCCAACACTGGGCCCAACTGGGAGGCCAGCCCGCTGATTGTCCTCTTCCTGCAAGGACACCACATGATGCTCCAGCAAGAAGACAGGTCTGCAGAGGAGGGAGGCAGGCTCAGGCCGCACCCACATCCTCAGTGCTGCACAGGCTCCCCAGAGGCGGGGTGGGCTTATTTCCTCCACACATCACTAGTTTTCTCATGGCCTACGCGAGTGTGGTGAACCTACGGCACAGGTGATGTGTTTATCTCTTAAGAGAAAAGATGCTAATGTTTCCTAAACTGAAGGCTTAGTCTTATTTGGCCTTAACTGCAGTGCTGGCACTTTGTGATAAATAAGTGGGCTTTGGGTTTGCCTTCACTGGTCCACGCCCAGGCCCCCAGGCCATTCCCTGGCCTGGATCCTGCACACCGAGCTGTGTATTCTGAGTGCCCACTTGGAAACCTCCCAAGGAGCAGGACCAAACTGAACCCGCAGCCTCCCCCCAACATGATGCCAGCAAGCCAGTCCGCTGCCCTGTGTCCGTCCACTGCACCACGCCCAGCTCTAACCATCAGGAAGCCCTGCTGGCGCTCACGTCCACATACTACCACTTGCTACCACCTCCTTGCTCTAGCCTGGACTACCAACAACTCATGCAGGCCCGCTACCCAGCATTCCCAGTACAAGACCTCATTTCTGCCAACACTTAGGTCTTAGCCAGGTGTGGTGGCACATGCCTGTATCCCAACACTTGGGAGGCTGAGGTGGGAGGACTGCCACAAGTTCAAGGCCAGCCTTAACTATACTGTGACACCTTGTCTCAAGGGGAGTGGGCGGGTGACTCAGTTGCATTCATGAAGCCCTGGGTTCCCAGCACACACAAGTCACATTATTCTGCTCTGCTTGCAATTCTGCAACAGCTACCCATTTTTTCCTGTGACAAAAACCAATGCCCTTGTAATGCCCCATAAGGCTGACGCAAGCTTGCTGCCTGCCACACCAGCTTCCTTGCTGTGGCTTGACACTTACAGGTCCTCCCTCTCGAAAGCTTGTGCCACACACAGACACTGCCAAGCCAACTCCCTCACCCCTTTAAGTCTTCACACAAATCTCCACTCAGGGAGGCCAGCCAGCCTCCCACCTCACGACACAGCTGGCCCCTCATCGACTCCTGCCACAGCTTCTCTCACATGAATGGTGCGTGTCCCATGGTAGCTGAGGCCTATGCCTGGCACACGGCAGGCATCACTTCAATGCCTGTGACACCCTCAGGCAAGCAGCTTCCTCCAAGTTTTGCTGTCTTAACCTGGCAGCTTGTCAAGGCTCCCTGGCTCCAGTCCCCTGGACCTTTGGCTCAAATGCCCACCACCAGTCTCAATTCTCCTGGTCCTGGTTCTGACTTCTGAGAACGATTTGGTCCAGTGCATCTTACAAAACAGCCCCCACTGCACAGGTCAGGCAGCTGCCCAAAGAGGAACTGTGCAAGGTCCTATGAGCAGGACAGGAGGACAGCCACACATGCCACCAGTCGAAAGGCCACTGTCATATTAGAGCTGAGGCCCACAGTGCATCTCAGCAACAGCCCAGAGGGTTGGGGAGCAAGGTCAACCATGTCAGACCGGTAGCTGCTGTCCTGAACATGGTGGGGATGAGTGACAGCATTAGTACAGCAGAGACAGACCCCTGTGACAGAGCCACCCTTCCCTCGCATCCCGTCCACAGCACTGTGCTGATGGGGACAACGCAAAGACACTCACGTAAGACACTTAAACAAACTGCAGACGGCAGCCCCTCTGCAGCTCCTCACTGCGCCCCTTCACTGCTGAGGCTTGACCCACCATACAGGCAGAAAGGGTTCTGTTAGGGCAGCAAAAGCGCTTCCGCTTCTAGGGCCCCTGGGAGGCTGCCCTCCCATGGCTACTCCACTCACTCACATGCTGTGCCTGGGAGGCGCTGGCCCCGAGACTGCACAGGGCGTCAAGGGAGATGGAGGCCCCTGGAAGAGGCCCCTGGCCACAGAGACCAGGCTGACCCAGTCCCTGACCCACAGGGCAAAAGCACCAGGGAGCAGGTTTGCAGGTCATCCTGCGCCACAGTCTGCTCTCACAGGCCATGCCGGGCCTGTTTCAAAGGGTCTACCGCTAAGGGAGGGCTTTCCATTTTAAAGGATTGTGAAAAGCAAAACAAAGCCCACGAGACAGAGCCAGTATTTACTATATACTACGTACTATCTAGTCCACCCAGAAAAAGCCTGGCCCTGACTGCAGACTACCTTCTGGATGGCAGGACAGTTGCCGGAGAGGACTCCAGCTCTGCTGACGTCCTGAGTGCCCTGACGTCGGATCCTCGCCCCAGGGCCCTATCCCAGGGCTCTAGGAAGTGGGAACACAGCCAACTGTCACCTGGAATGGCACAGTGGCCGACGGAGAAAGCAGCAGTTTGTCAGGCCCTGGCCAGAAAGGAAACGGACACTGGCTCTGTGCCTTCTGTAGCTGCCGGCATGGACACAACGTCAGTGCCAACCACTAAGAGAGCAGGAAAGACAAGGACACACCTTGAAAGTGTAAAGCAACAGCAAAGGGAGGAAAGTGCTGTGATCGACGATTTACACAGCACAACAGCCAAGGGTGCCCGTCATGGAGAACAGTCACACTGTGCCCAAGCGCCACCCAGCCTTCTCTCTCGCACTCTTGCGCCTTCTCTGCCTCCTCACACAGCAAGGCGGCTTCGCCATTACAGGTGCGCAAACAGCCCAACAGAAACACGTCTCCCTGAGGTCTCGGGGTAACTCCATGGAGGGATGAACTGCTCGCACTGTGAACTGGGCAAAGCAGACACTGCATCCTGACGCAGCCAGAGGCTGGCCAGCTGGGCGGGGGCAGCCTTCCCCCTTCCCGCCACAGGGCTGGAATCCCGTCCCAGGGACCTCCCGGAGGACACTGCCAGGCTCCCTGGATGGCAAGGTCAGACGGCCCTGAACATGAGGTCAAGCCTAAGGGCACCCCGGCCTTGCCCTGTGCTCCAGGACAGCCGCAGCCTGCTCGCTGAGGGCCAAGCTTTCCTGAGACTGCAGGGTGGCCCCACCCTGCCATCTGTCCAGCTGCTTTCCTAATGAGCTCAGGGACCAACAGTTGCTCTAGCCCTGGGGCCACTGAGATTCTGCCACCTAAGGATGGGGGGCACAGAGGAGCTGTGACTCTGGCAGCCTGTGAAGGAGCCGTCAGGTACACCCAGCAGCCAGGACCAGGGTGCAGCAGTCACACACACAGAACTGCACCCCCGCCAGGATGTGTCGGCACGCACAGACTTCACCACCCCAGGCGGCCTCCGACGTGGCTCTGTGGGTCCACTCTGTTTGGGTCATGGACCTGAGGGGAAGTGACCTATCCAAAGCCACACAACCAGGGACAAGAGCCCAAGTTCCTGATGCCCAAGCCTTTCCACTCTGGCTTCTACTCCCAACTGGCCAAGGGGACAGAGGCTGACCACTCCAAGCTCTAGAGGAAGGACAGGGCTAAACCTGGACAAGGCAAGGTGTCCCTGTGCTGACGGCAGAAGAGGCAAGGGTCAAGGCAGATGACAGAAGCCAGGAAGCCTCAGGGAAGGACTGAAGGAGCCAGTGTGGCTGAATGGACTGGAGTCAGCTGACTGGACAAGTAAAGGACCATCACAGGGTACTGCGGGACCAGTGGAGACAGTGGAGAGCAGAGATAGAAATCTGTCTCATAACAGCCCTAATTAAGCACACTGCTATGACCTCAAGGCGTGATAACAAATACCGCTGTCCAAACCCACGCAGCAGGCAGCGAGCCATAACCTGATCTCTGCTTCCCTTGGCCACCCCAAGTATGAGACAATTATCTTCTGCCAAACACGATCCATGCCCAGCAACAGGAGGAGGCAGCCGGCCCTCAGGCTGCTCCTGTGAGCAGACACTGGCCAGAAGGCAAAGTGGAGAAGAAAGGGATTCGGGCATCCGGGACAAGGGTCCCCACTCCGCCACTCATAGGCCTGAACGCTGGGAGGACCAAAGGCAACATCGTCACTCCCAAGAGCTGTGACAGGCCATGGCTCCCACCTCCTGCCACACATCTTCATGTTCGCAAGGTGACTCCAGCCTCTCTCTGCTTCTCCCACACTGGCCACTCAGGGAAGCCTGCCAGCCACCAGATGACTGGCTGAGGGCAGGCGCCTGCAGTCCTTCCTGCCTGAACCACCAGCCGCAGGAGCATGAACTGTGACCCTGGCTGTTGATGTTCACAAAGCACCAGGCGGTGCCAGCGGCCACTTGTTGATGGGGGGATATTCATTTGTTCCAGCTCCTCCTGCTGTGCCCCCTTCCTTCCAGCAGCTCATCCTGCGCTCTGCTCATATGGCCTGTAAGTGAGGCAGCCAACACCCTACCCTGCCAGCTCCTGCCTGGTGTCTTGGCTCCATCAGGCCAAAGCCCCTCAGAACACCATGGTGGCTCACGCTGACATTGCTGCCGCTCCCTTCCTCTTCTTGCTCCTCCCTCAGCAACTTCCTGTGGAGGGCAGTGACCACCAGGGAGCTGAGTCCTAGGGCCACGCCTATCTATCCCTGGGGACCTGATCAAGTCTGCACCACGGCTCCTCTCTCTTCTCAGCAACACGGTCCCCCGTCCAAGTAGCACCTTTTCTTCCTCTCTGTCCTCCTCCTTGCTCCACCCAAACCTCAGCAGCCCGAGCCCCAGGCCCTGCCCCTACATCCCTGCAGTCACCTGCAAGACATGACCTCACCTACTGCCACTCTCCAGGGCACGCTGCCAGCCACCCGGCCTCAAGGCTCCCCTCTCCTACAGCAGCCTGGTTCTCCTTTCCCAGAGACCCTGGAGCTGCTCCTCACACTGCACATGCCCTCCCATCACCCCCTGCAGAATGAGTAATGCCGCCCCAGTCTGGACCCGGCACTACTCCCCACCACAGCATACCTGTCCTCAAGACAGCATAGTTTACTTTAGGTGCAAACAGAAACTCCAGAGGGCAGCGACGCTTTCCTTTGTCATTAGGTAGCCCTGTGCCTAGAACCGAGCTAATGTACACCCATGCAACAGCAATCTCTTGAACAAATGAATAGCCCCCCATCAACAAGTGACCAAGCATGGACACAATGGGACGGTTTTAGCACAGTGTCCCATTTAATGGCACAGGAAAAGCACTGAGAGTTACTGCAGTCTCCTGAACAGGTTCTCTAAGCCTCCTCTGGGCTATGCTTCTCTTGACAGGTGAGGAGGTCAAAGTGTGAGCACAGAGCCACCTCGATCAGAGACAGGTGCTGCAGGGTGCTGGCTTGAAAACCAGCGTTCGTGAGCTTTCGCACAGATGAGCAACCTGCCTTGGTGCCCACAGAGAACACCCAGCCTGAAGGCCTTTGTGCAGGCTCCTTGTTTGCAAAAGCCAAGAATGGCTTCCACATCTCAAACGGTCTCATTTTCAATGGTTGCATTAAGTGTCTACTAACAGTCTTGGTTTTGTTTTTCTAAAATATTCATTCTCTGTTCCTTTAAGCAGTTTCGTGACCCTAAACACAGATGTGCTGTCCTTGGGCCACCTCCTCAACTGTGCGGCCTGCAAGGTCCTTCAGCATGGCGTGACTCCCGAAACGGGGTGCCTCTCGAGCAGTTCCTGAACAGTGGCTTGAGAGGTAACTGGACAGAAGGGGCTGCTGCCACGCTATTACCTTAAGTGGTGGACACACCCTCTATACAGCTGGACAAGAAAGAGCCAAGCGCGGAAATGTACTTTACGCATGTTCCCAGGGCGAAGGGTATCTTAAAGCCAACGGTGAGGACCGACATTGTTCTAAATTTGGAGCTCTCTGATGACAGAGCCAAGTTTCCTTCCCTTTTCTTACCCACACCCAAACAACACCCCATGCTTCTCATGAGAAAAATTCTTTCACACTTATGTTTTCCATTTCCTACATCTGATTTTTTGCTTAATAAAAATCTAATTTATGGGAGGCCTGAGTTACATGTCAACTATACACAAATAGAAGCCCACGGTGTTACACAAATTTTTAAATCAGGCCTGGCACACAGGAAGCCACCAGTATTTAATATTGAACTCCAGTAAACTATTATTGTACCACTTACAAACACTATGGTTTCATAATACATAGGATGTATGTGATACATACAATATGTAACATTGTGTACAGGTTTTGAAATTATCTTCTATGATATGTAAAACCTGTTAATATAAAACAGTCATAGGCATACATAAACGCATGTTTAGATTTTTGTTATACATGTAAATGTCTGCACAAAATCCCAACAGCCTGCTGTATTACATTACAGTAGTCACGGACATCGTGTCACTGATCCTACACAAGCCACGCTCTAAGCCCTCAATTCTTCACTCGTCAAATGAGGGAATCATTTTCAAAGGCCGTGCCATTCTATCTCAGCATATCTATGATTCCTAAAGTCCACTAAGTAACCTTTTGCTTTTAGAAGCTTCTCTCCTACCCTGGACCTATTTTTGATGACATCTGAACACGCCTGCAACTTCACTGATACCAGACTTGGTGCCTACCTGACACTGAGGCGCTCCACATGTGATCTGCACGTCCAGGCTCCCAAGTTCAAGCCCTTTACCATGTGTAACGATGAAACGGGCCAAGCTTCCAACACTAGTGGCCTGCGTGGGGGTCAGAAAGCGGAAGTCCTAGCAGTTTACTACTCCAGGTAACCAAGTGGGGCTCATCGGTGGTTCCTCCTGCAGTAAGCGGTTCCACTCAGGTGGCACCTGAGCTCAGGCGCCCTGGCACTTTTTCCTGAGGCACTAGACGCACCAAGAGTTTGCAGACGTGAACCACAGAGACCTAGACTGTTCGTCACTGGCTCACAGACCTCAAGGGGACCCTTATGACCACCAGCCATCTAAGAGAAGGCTCAGGCTGAGAGCTATGCGAACTCAGACACAGCCAGCCTTGGTTGGGGGAGACCCAGGCCTCTGATCTAGGTCCATTCTTCCTACTTTGCTATGTATGATAATGAACTTGCCATGGTTTATTAGATGCTTACAGTACCCCAGGCCAGCTCCCCTTCCAAGAATCCTCTCTTCAATTCTCACAACAATCCTCTGGAGTGGGCATTACTAGCGATTTTACACGGAGCCCAAAAACAGGCTCAGAAAGGGATAGCCGGCAGGGCCTTCAGCCTGCTCCAGGCCTACCTGGAGAAGGCAAGTCTTAGCACCTGCTGGCTGGCTACAACCCAAGTCTCTAACTTTGCCCTGCAGCACAGGAACTGGGTTTGGAGCGCTGAGACCCTGCCCCTGCCCAGCTTTCCCTCACTGGCACCCATGTGGGGTGCAAACCCACAAATCATTAGCATTTCCATATACCAGACTGGTATGGCTACCAGCTGCTGGGATTTTGGAAGGAGACAGTAATTTCATTTGTAATCACTGCTGCAAGTTCTAATTCCCAAGGAAACTTCTGGTATCTGTGATACTTCCTGGAGCCATACTGGACAGGGTATGCAACTCCTCAAATTATTTCGGAGAGATGAGGAGGGGGAAGAAGGCCTGCCCGCCTGCCTTCTGGGAGGGCAAGATCACAGACCTGTTTCAGAGGAGTCCAAGTTAGCACTCAGTTCTGAAGTTTCCCGATACTTGGGTCAACAAAGCCACACCAAAAGGTTGCCTTTTGTGAAACAGTCTTTCACAACGGGAACGATCATCAATAACAAACTGACTGCAAGTTCACAGCCGTCGTGGAGGGAAGCGCACCCATTTGCATTCCGTCTGGGCAGAGAAAGGCTGGCGACGAGGTTTCCAAGTCTCCTGGTGCTGCCTCACCTACACCCACCCTCCTGTACAACACTGTGCTACGATGGGCTAGGGAGTGTTCAAAGGGCCAAAGACATGCTCTGAGTGGTGCTGGGGACAGAACAACGAACCCAGCAGGTGACCCTCAGGTAAACTGATAATTTTTAAAAAATATCTCTATGAACTGCATGTGGTGGTACACACATATAATTCCAGCACTCAGAAGGCTGAGGC
This sequence comes from Octodon degus, assembly GCF_000260255.1. Classification (NCBI taxonomy): domain Eukaryota; kingdom Metazoa; phylum Chordata; class Mammalia; order Rodentia; family Octodontidae; genus Octodon; species Octodon degus. The sequence continues at coordinate 4,660,421 of NW_004524699.1, read as the reverse complement.
AGGAGGATCACCGTGAGTTTGAGGCCATCCTGGGCTGGCTATATAGTGAGTTCAAGGCCAACCTGAATCACGTAGTGAGACCCTGTCTCAATCCCTCCCCCAAGTCCTCATGGATCTGGAAAGAATCCAAAGCCTGATGCGATGACTAGCGAAGGCTACTGTGCGTGAGGGTAAGGAGAGAGTCTGGCACGCCATGCCTCCATGGTGAGGTCAGGTCTTCAGGCACACACAGCCACTGCCCACCTTGGTGTTCTGGATGGGGGTGGGCTAGAGCCCTAGCCAGCAACGCCACAAGCCAGGTTTATGGGCCTGGAGTATATCATTACAGAACAACAACACAGGACATTTTTCTTCTATTTGGGTCCTGAGAGTATATAGTGCTGGCCCCCTTTGAGCATGCGGCCTGCACCATCTGAAACCACCAACGAAGTTTCCGTCCAGTGGGAACCCCTGGAGGCCGTGGCAGACAGGCTGAGGGAGCCAGCATCTGCGTGCGGATGCTCTGCCGCTTCAGTCTCCCACTTCTAGACCCAGCCCACAGGGCTGTGGGGCAGGTAATGACCGATTTCCCTTCACCTACCTTCAGAATGCAGCCAGGCTGTGGCTCTGAACGAGGTCAGTCTGCTTGTAGTACCTGCCAGCTCAGGGTGGTGGGCCCAGCAAACCCACAGATGATGTAACCAGTCCCTGCTCCCTGGCATTCAGTAGACCCTGGGCTTTGCAGCTTGCCTGGAACCATCATTCATCTGCAATGATCTGCAGCCTCAGGAAGGTGGGTTGTGGAAAAGGTGCAGGGATGGGGTCAGGCTGGTCCCTGGGCATCACTAAGTCAGATCCTGGGGCCGTGAATGTGGTGCCTTGTGAAGTGCTTTCCTTCCACACACAAAGCCAGAGCTGCCATCCCCAGCACCAGACAGACAGACAGACAGACAGACAGACACACACACACACACACACACACACACACTCCTAAATGTTCTGAAATCCATTTCTGAATATAAAGCAGACACAGATAAACTGTGAAGGTGCTCTGCATCACCGTGACTGTGGCTCCTCGCAAGGCATCCATCATGCTACTTGGACATGGCTTGCAGCTGTGTCTTGTTCTATGTAGCGTATATGTGGTACTGGGTCTCACTATGCAGCTCAGACTCATAGTGACCCTCCTGTATCAGCCTCCCCAGCACTGGGATTACAGGTGTGTGCAACTATACCTGGCTTCAGTGGCTGGCATGGGCACCCAGGGATCCAGGGCCAGCGCAGCATGTGATACCAGGGATCATAACCCAGGTCTTTGTACTTGCCAGGCAGGCACGTAAGTCTTCTGAGCCATCTCCCCCGTCCCTCTTGTTCTGTTTTTTTGAGACAGGGTTTTGCTCTACAGTAGGCTGGCCTGAACTCACTGTGTAGCCCCAGATGTACTAGAACTTGAGACCCTCCGGCCTCAGCTTCCTGAGTGCTGGAGTTACAGGTGTGTGCCATATTCTGCTAGTTGTAAGCAGCTTTGCGCTCGGGAGACAGTGCTGCAGGCTTCCCTATGCTAAGGAACAGCTCTCCCAGGCAAAGCCGTGCCTCTCCTGCTCCCTGGGCCCTGCAAGGTCAGGAGCCACGGCTGTCTCCCATCCTCCGTCAGCCACAGGTCCAGGAACCCTCAGATCGAGCGCTGCTACAACCCACTTGCATCACTGAACGCAACTGCACAGAAGCATGCTAACCTCTCTGTAGTTTGCGACCCCAGCTGCTCCCAGTGGAACATTTCCCAAGTTCTGACTCTGACATTTTCTAGCAGAACCAGAGATACTCCAGGGTGATGAGGCACATTAAAGTCCCCTCTTTGCTTTGGAACCTGGGGCTGTGCACCTGCTGGGTGAGTGCTTTTCTGAGCAGCTTCTGAACCATGGGTCAGTGCCACCCTTCTGCTTGGTAGCTGGAGAGACACAGTGGGCCCTCAAACAGTGAACACCTGGCTTATTTGTGGACTTTCAGCTTTAAGTTATGACCCAAGTCTTGACTAACAACCTGAACACAGGTCTGTTGTGCTTGCAGATGGCCTCAGATATATAGATTTAACCCTTAACAGAGCTCTGGCAGAAACACCACAACATCCTTTCCTGTATGGGATTAACTGCGAAGCCCCGGGCCTGTGTCTCTCTAAGGACGCCGGGATCTACACAGGAGGCCAGAAGAGACAGGTTCAAGGCTGAGTAGAGGAGCCTGAGCCAGCTGCTGACAACCTGCGTTACAGCCGCCCTCGGGATCGTACTGAGTTTCTCAGTCAAGGGTGCACTGTGCCAGCTGGCCCAGCTCAGTGCAGAGGGTGGTCACGCCGCCCACCCCTGGAAGCCTGGTCTGCTAAGGTCTGCCCCCGTGCTGTGATGTTAGAGCCAGCAGCCGGCCTCTGCACTGGGCTACATCCCTCAGCCTGTTTTCATTCCCTATGCTGAGACAGATTCTTGCTAAGCTGTGCACGCTGGGGTCTACCTTGTGATCCTCCTGCCTCAGCCTCCCAGAAGGCTGGGATTATAGGCAAAAGCCACTAGACCTGGCTAATTTTTAAAAATGTGACAAAATATCTTATGAAAGGGTGACAAAGTTGTGAATTTAACCTACTCTGTTACCTGAAGGCCCTCACTTATTTATATATCCATACTTTGTTAAACCATCTTAAGACAAACAGGAGACAGGCTCATTCTGCAGTCCTAAATCCTGCAACTTGGCTATCTGAAGGCAAGTGCATTCTCCCACAGGGTGCAGTGCCACCGCCATCCCTGAGATGGGTGGCAGGGACGAGCTGTGGCTCAGAGGTGGGGGTGTGCTCAGTGTGCTGGGGGAGTGGGGGAGAGAGAAGAGGGAGAGAGGGAGGGAGGAAGGGATACCCCATCACAACCTCCTGTCCAGTTCACATCCCACCTTCCCCAGCTGCCCTCTAACAGCACTGACGCTGCTCTATTATGCCAGCAGCCAATGAAGGGTGGCGGCAGAGGACCCTTTCTGAACTGACAGTCCCACCAACTCCAGAGGCAGAAAGGGTACCACCTGACAGTAAGCTAGTATACCACCTACTCCTCTTTTTTTTGTACTAGGAATTCAACTTAGGACCTCTCGTTTGCCAGGCAGACATGGTGCTACTGAGATATCTCCCGTCTACTTTTTCCTTTTACAAGAGGGAGAGATTTCTATAATTTGACCACAAGTGCTGACCACTGCTCATGTTCCCAAGCATACTACGCAAGCTGACTTTGTGTTCTGTGGACACACATCACATGCAATTACAAAGGAGTGGTCTTGCTACAGACCCAGCCTACTGCAGCTGCTTCTGGCAAGTAAGGGAAGGCGCTGCCAGGGTCTGCATGAGCCACCTGCTCATGCAGAGAAACCCCTGGGTCCAGCAGCACCAGGGCTGCTCCACCCACTGCTTCCTTCTCAGGACTGAGACCAACAAGAGCCCCTTGCAGGCAGGAAGGTTAGGAAAGGCTGTGGCCCGTACCACGAACACCATGGGTGGGTGGGCAGGAGGTGCTCCTATAGAAGGCACCCAGGACTGAAAAGGCAGAAGCTGGATTATGTTTAAAAGCCACTTATAACATTCTCTAAAACAAAAATCACCAGAGACTCAAACTCCTATACATCAGAACTCTCCTAAAATATGCATAGACAAATGCTGCACTGAACCAAACACCCAAGAGAACCACAATTCTCACCAGGCCAAGCCCAGGCATGGGGATGGGACCAGAACCAATTTAGTCCTTACAGCCACCTGTGGGTTTTCTCCAAACCACCCTATCGAGGTATCAGCCGGCTGGAAGAGCCTCCCATCAGCCCTGGCTCCAATGTAAGCCACCCACCGACAGGAGGCTGTCCCCTCACCACTTCTTGGAAAGGTGGCCCAGGCCTTCTTACCTGGTTTCCAGGGACACAGAGCACTTTGTCTCAGGGGCTTCTGCTTCTCAACAGCATTGCCCATTCTAAAGCCAGAGGATCACTGGGCCCTTTCAAGTCCTGCTGTTTGTGACACAGCAAATAAAGACGAAGTCACTGGCCAAAAGGGGGGTCATCTCTGGGACACCCCAAGTCTCCCAGAAGCACAGTCGTGGTGTACCCTCCTCGGGAAGACTAAGAGGAATTCTGCTCTGAATGGTTCTGCCTCCACCCTTCAAACTCCGTCCCAGGGAGGAAACGAGAGGAAAGGCTTTGTTATCGCCCGCCCTCCGCTGGGCTTCTGACAGGCTACTCCAGCAGCTCCTTCCTCAGCCTCCTGAGCTATTGTTCGAGGAAGCTATTGCTGGCAGCTGCCTCAGAGAATGGACCAAGTGAGGCCCTTCGTAGCACGACGACCAGGTAGTGAGCCAGACGTGGGAAGTCCCACAGCCGGTTCTGAGGTACGGCACCACGGCTAAAGCTCTTGCTCTTAGATCAAGATGCACCACATGCAATACGTCACAGTAAACAGATTTCATGAACACTGCTCTGGTATGAGAAAAACCAAGCACCTTAAAGACACTTGTCCTGAGCTCTGAATTCACGACAGGCAGGGTATGTGGCACACACCAGGTGCCTAGAAACTGCTGAACAAACAACCAGGTGGGCAGGTGAGGAAATAAACAAAGGAGCAAAGGCGTTCTCCCCTGGCCCCCAGCCTAGCACACCATCCAGGAATAGGCCCTCCTCTGCGGCAACAGCGCGGCTGCCCGAGGCCACGCAGTCTGCTTGCGCTTCATTGGTATCTTCTTTTCCCTGATTACCCTGCACAGTGGTGGCGTCTGTCTGTGGCCGTTCCTCGTGGTGGAACGTGGGCTGAGATCCAGCTCTGTTGCTTCTTAGCTGATACATTCCTACACATTTCCAGGAGCAAATGCACCCCCATCCCCAACAACTTGCTTCCTGAGGGCCCTGTATCTGAACCAGGACTTCACGGATGGGACAGCTCTTGGTCAGTCCCTTTCCATCGTGGTCCCAGATGGTTCAAGTGTGAACTGTTCGGGGCGGATCAAAGGAGGTGACCACTGGCCATCCCTAAGGAGTCCTCGAGAACACCCAGCTCAGGACAGCATGGGTAGCAGCATTCTCCAAAGGAGAACACACTTCCAATCCAGATGGGCAGGTGAGCACCACAGGAAGACAACGTGAGCCCCCACCAGGCAGAACAAAACTGAAAGGCAACGTCACCAGAAGGCTCGCTGCACAGCCGGCACAACACACTCCCAAGCCCTGCACAGACACTCAGGAAAGCGGGGGATGTGCGGGCTGATGCCCATTAGATCACACAGGACCCAGCTGCCAGCCATGCCCTGAGGTGACGCCCCAGATCACTGACTCAGAGCCGCAGGGCCCAGGAGATGGGCACATCAGCCCCTTCCCATGTTCTAGGTGCTCCAAGGAGGGGCAGGGGTCAAGGTCACCAGCCCAGTGAGAGTAGTGGAGCAAACTCGCCAGGGAGGTCAGCCACTTAGTCTAAACCTGGAGGCAACTGTGGAACACAAACATTACCTCTCTGAACTTTTTTCACATCTGAAAATCTGGGCGGTTCTGCCCTCTGCTTCACAGGGTAACTTATGGGTGGCACAAGGTATTTAAGAGGCAATGGCACACAACACCTAGTAAAGAAGAGTACTGCTGCTGAGTCTCTCATGCCCTGGGCGCAAGGTACTGAAACGGACCACTCACCCTCCCCCATCACAGCAAGGTCTGCTGCTAAAGCCACAGTGTGCTCATCAACACTTGCACCACAGGAGCAACACTCGGACTGTGAAGGTACCAGGGAGCGCAACAGTCAGCACAGGGCTACACCAGGGCGAGGCATTTTGGGGACAGTGCTCCTCTCCATGCAGGACACACTGGACTCAGACAACAGAGTCCGACCTGTGATGGGCGCAGCTTACTTGAGGGAGGTTTTGTTTTTAAAGATAGAAGTTAGAAGGGAAGGCCAGGAGATCCATGGGATCAGACACACAGGGACCAGGCTACAGGCGGTGCCCAGGAGCAGTCTCGAAGCCGTGCGCTTGCCTTCAAGAGGAAGGTTTGCTGTGCTTACTTCCCTCCTGGGGAGAAAGGCAACAATTCGAGGAAGCACTGAGCATTGTGGGAATGTCCCAAGTGGGGTTCCGGCTCGGCCAGCACATGTTCAAAGGGACCTGGAGAGAGGCCCAGAGCTGCTCTTCAGGCCTGCCTGGGAGGAGTCTGTGGAGGGCCGGGGCACATGGTATACAGCTATCACAGGAAACGCAAGGGTCCTCTCCTCGAGCACTGGCGTGCCCCAGCTCAGGGGCGGGGCCTCAGCGACCGGCTGAGCTGATTCTAGCAGTGCAGGGCGAGCCCAGTGGCATCCACAAAACATTTGTCAGTTACCATGGATGGCGCCAGCAGCGCAGGGCAGGGCAGCTGGAGACCTCAATGCCTAAGAGGCTGGGGGTGGGGGTTGGAGGCTGAACGATGGGCACAGCAGGGCTGAGGTGTGGAGGGATGCAGGGGGGCGCAGCAGCTAGTGCCCTACAGGTGCCCCATACTTGTTTCAGGGTCTTGTGTTCTCAAGGTGTCAAACCAGACACGCGCACTATCCTGGGAGAAGCACATGCCTTCGCCAGTCCCACTGCAGGTCTGTAGTCCCAGCGCACTGGAGGCTGAGACTGAAAGATCACTACAATTTCAAGGTCAGCATGGGCTACACAACGAGTCCAAGGCCAGCCTAAACTGCATAGTGAGACCCTGTCTCTGGAAGGAAGAAAAACAAACAAACCCTGAGCTTGTCTGATTCATTACAAGGAAATGTGGAAGCTAAGGTCCAAGGAGGGGAACTATTTCCCTTGGGCACCTGGAGAACGCGTCCCTGGCCCCAGCAGGGCAGGGCATGACCCTGGGATTTTCCATAGCTAGCCAGGGCCGTGTCTCTACAGCTCCTGAGTTAGGTGCTGGGCCCCTCCGAGAACTGTGTTGGGACCCCACAAAGCTGGTGCTCTAACAGGTGGGCCAGGGGGCAGCCTGCAGCAATGAGCTGGCCTCCATCCTCGGCGACCTCCCCCTACCCACAAGGTGCTCAGAGCCTGTCCCTCCCCTGTAACTCCAAGGTCCTGAGGAGATGGCAGCTGGTCCACCTTGGCTGACGTTGGTTCACTGAAGCAAGGGCTGCTGGGCACCAGCTCAGCACCACATCCAGGGAAGCCACTCATCCACCCTTCATTCCAAAGCCAAGGTTGGCCAGGAGCTAGATCCAGCCCTCGGGATAGGACAGTGGGAAGGCTTACAGCCCCGGAACTGAAAGGAAGATGTTATCTTTTTTAAAAAGACAGGCACAGTGGCTCATGCCATAACCCTAGTTACTTAGGAAGCTGAGGCAGGAGGACAGTAAATTCCAGGTCAGCCTGGGCAATTCAGTGAAATCCTGTATCAAAACAAAATAAAAAAAGCTAGGAGTAGAGTTCAGTGGTAGAGTACTTATGCAACATGTGCAAGTCTGAGTTCAATCCTCAGTAATACAAGTTTTTTAAAAAGTACAAAAATAGCACATTTCTCCTTTGTCTCTTTTTCATGATATCTGGAACACTCTGGGGATACCTGAATGTGCTCTCTTTCCTTTTGTGACTGTGGGGATGGAAGCCAGGGCCTTTGCACTGAGGATACATTGGGGCTACATCCCTAGCCTGTTTTATTTCTTACTTTTTTTTTAAGATTTATTTATTTGGCATAGGGTCTCCCTAAACAGCTCTAACTCATAGCGATTCTCCTGTCTCAGACCCCCCCCCCAGTGCTGCGATTACAGGGGTGTGCCATCACACCCAGTTTCAGTGGCTGGCACAGATTGGGGCTGACATGGCACACTGCTGGTATCAGGGATCAAACCTGGGTCCTTGCACATGCCAGGCAGGCACTTAGACTCCAAGCTACCTCCTCAGTCCCTTATTTCCTACTTTGAGACAGGGTCTTAGTAGGTCACTAAGTTGGCCACGCTAGGCTGATCCTCCAGAAAGCTGGATTACAGGCCTGCAACACCACACCCAGCTATATGAACTCTTTGTGTTGCTTGGAACATCTTCAAAGAAGCCTCTTGTGCCTCCGCTGGCAGGTAAGGCCTTTGGAGCCTGGTCTCCAAGCGACCCTGTCACCTCTCCCCACCCCACAAAGACCTGCTTCACCTGCCATCCGGATGTGCAGGATCCTCCTTCCTTCCTCTCCAGCTGACGGACGACACCTACAGTCAGTGTCCAGCTTACTCTCAATGCAACCTTCAGGTGTGCCACAAGCTCCCCCCACCAAGACTCCTGTTGGGAAAGGTTCCCCATGGTTACTACAGCCCTAGAACTCAGCCTTCAGACCGCACATCCCCTGGCCAGGGCTGAGGGCACAGGAGCGCCTCGGGTCATGGGCACCGTGTGGATGCAGCAACCAACACTGCACAGCTTCTGCTCCACGTATGCAGCGGGCACCTCCAGGCGGGGCAATCTCATCAATTCACCCTGTTTATTGGTGGTTACTGGGTGCTCCGTGACTGAAGCAGGATGTACTGCTGCGAGGCAGGAGTCAAGGTGACTCTAGGGAGACTTAAGAGGACTCCGGGCAGAGTGAGGCACAGAACCGAGCACCCTACTCTAGGCACAGAGCCCAGATGCTTGCAGATATCTGCAAAGCTCTCAACACGTGTGCACCGCCACTCACACCGGAGCCGCACACACACGGCAGCCTGTGAGGGGCACGGCCTGGGGGAGCTGTTACGTCAGGAGGGCAGGCTTTTATGGGGGGACTGGTGCCCTGTTCATTTATTACTTTCCTTGATAAAGGGTCTTGTCTATAGCCCAGGCTGGCCTAGAACTCCTGGCCATTCTCCTGCCTCAGCCTCTCAAATGGTAGGATAGCAGGAATGTGCCATCACTTTCCACACTAGTACCCTTATTAAAGAAGCCAAAGAGGTACCATGGGTTCCTTCTACCATGCGACAACATGGCAGAAAATGCCACCTGTAAACCAGAAAGACCAACACCCTCCCAGGACACCTGCCTGCCAATGCTTTGACCTCAAGCTTTTCAGAACTGAAAACTAGATGATGGCTGTTCATAAGCGGCCCGTTTGTGGAGTTCTGTCACAAGAGCCCCTGTGGACTCAGGTACCACCACTCAGACAGGAGCAGCAGCAGATGTGTGCGGCCACCACCGAGGGAGACGCAGGCCGTGAGCACACATCTGAGAAGCACCTGTGTTTAGGCAGACGCCACTGTCCAGAAAGACCGGAGGTCTTGGTCCTAGGAGCTCCAGGGGCACAGTTCAGGAAGGAGGACCCAGGGAAGGACTCCTCCTGGGCAGCCTCATGTGAAGAGCATGCAGGGAGCTTTTCACAGGCCACTGTGCTCTTCCAGTCCTGGCAGATGGGGACTTCCACCCTGATCTTAGATGCTTAGTGTGAATTGCATCCCTTAGCAGTAAGGCAAACACATCATCCTAGTGAGCTCATGGTCCCAGGCGCATCCCCCCAAAGCTGCTACCTTTCCGCGCCCTCTTGTCAGAGCCATCAGATCCCTGTGTTCTCTCCTCTCATGCCAGGGCCCAGCAGCCCGTACCGGGAGCAGGGTGGCCATACCGCGCTGCTCCTGGCCTCACCTTCTTGCTGCACTGCTATCTTCCAGGGAACGCACCCCAGCTCCCTCTACACCATCAAGGCTTGGGTCAGCAGCCCCTCTGGGCCCTGTCTTCTGCCAGGAACTCACAGCTGCTGCCACTACCTTGCAGTACTGCTACGAGAGTTAACACCTGCAGCCTGGTTCCTGGCAATCACGGCGGAAGCTCTGTTCTCCCATCACTGCTGTTATCACTCTAAGGGGAGCTTCTGCCCTCTCCTTCCTTTTGTTCCTCTCCCAGTTCCTCTCCACACTTGGAGCAGCAGTCATGCCGCTAGTCCTTGGAGCATCTGGGAGCCTATGAGAAACGCCAGTCCACAGCCCAACCCTGGCACCTCCAGGTGCTCAGGTGTGAGGACCAGAGCAGGCAGCACTCCAGGGACCCAGCAGCCCTCGGATGGGACAGGAGCGGATGTCCTGGCCCTGTGTGCCTGATCATTCCCCGCTGATACCCTACTTGGAACTGACACCTACCAATGTGGCTGTTTTCTTTCATCCCCAAGTACACCACTTATATAAGAAGGAACCCACCAAACACTCTCTCTCATAGTCCTCCACCCCAGCTGTCACAGCCACGTGACCAGACATCCAACTGGGAAGCCAAAACAGAGGTGCACCTGTGAGCAAGGTCCAGAGGCCAGCCCTTGGAAGGCCCGGCTCTCATGGAAGGAAGCGCTTCGTCCAGACTGAGACCTGGCCGCGTGGCATCCCAAGTGCCTCCTGCCAGAAAGGCACAGCACGGGCACCAAGGACGATAGCAGGAGAGGGACCAGCACTTTATACTGCCCCAGCATGGTGCTGAGGGCACATCCCATAGGCTGGCAGGCGTTTGCAGTTCTGGGGGCTGAACCAGGGCCTTCAAATCGAGCTTTACCCCCTGCCCTTTTCATTTATTTATTTTGAGACAGGGCCTCACAAAGTTGGGCTCTACCCTGTGACTCCTGCCTCAGCCTCCGAAAGCTGGAATTACAGGCATGCACCACCATGCCCAGCTCTCATAACTTAATTTTCCGAATCAACAGGTACTATTTCATAATCCACTCTACTACAATATTGTGTCTCCTCAGAAATGTCATTAAATTCATAATGCAATTCCAACATGTTGCTGTGCTCCTGTCAACAAAACACCAGCTCTGGAGAGATGCCCAGGTCCTCAGGGCCCAGAGAGGCTACTATGATCTCGGCTGGGATCCCCGCAAAGAAGTGCCAGGCTCTCTCTCCAGCAGGGCTGCCGGCTAGGAGACTCAGAACCCGGCCCTCACTTCTGTCCAACCACCTTTCACACCAGTGAAACCTTCCCAAACACAGGCCAGCAGCCCCAAGTCTCAGAAACGCATGCTCATGGCACCCCTGGGGTGGGCGGCAGCTCCCACTGTCCGAGTACCACCTGAGCGCCTGCTCCCCAGGCCAGCAGCCAAACTACAACCCCACAAGGTAGTGCCCACTAGACGGACAGGCCACTCCCACCACGGGCAGACTCTGGGGACACAGGACAAAACGCCAGCTGGCCAGAGGGCCCTGCAAGCCTTTTGTAGGGTCCCTGAAGAGCCCAGCTAAAAAGTCCAGGTGGTAAGATTGCCGCCCAGAGGTCTGGGGCCTGCCCTGGCTGTAAGCTTCCTGCCCTGGGCAGTTCCAGTCTCTGCAACCACATGGGTCCTCATGGCCTACGCCCAATGCAGCGGTCACCACACCCTGGGACTCTGGGATGGCTTCCAGTCAGCACGAGTCCCTCTTGGGCCAGAGCTAGCACTAAGCAGAGGCCAAATAGCTACAGAGCAAGGCTGAGGTAATACACTGGTCATGCACAGAATACTCAAAAAATGTTCTCAAATAGCTTACTGTAGTAAGAATTTAAGATTAAGTGATTATGTAAATAAATAATAAAAATATTTGGAATGCACAACGATTTTTAAAGACTATGGTAAGAGTGGGATGTAGCTCCACCCTACAGCACTTGCCTGGTGCGCAAGAGCTCTTCCATCTCAACAGAAACCCCACCCCATTAAACACTGAGGCCCACTCTTCCCGAGGCTCCCAGCCTGCTAGCTGTACTGTTTTTCTTCTGCTGCTATGCTGGGGATGTAATCCCGTGCCTCAGCACGTTGGGACAGCACCCGCCTCTGAGCTGTATTCCCAACCCTGATGATTCTGACTACTCTAAGTAGCTGGCGAGCATCTCTGAGACCAGCTTGTTGCACACAGTCCTCACAGCAGGCTCACACTGCAGCGCGTCAGCACCCCTCCTGTAGGGGCTGAACATCATCCCACTGCTTGCAGTTTATTCCTCCACTGGCTCTCACTGGTGCTGCACAGAGGTCCTGCGAGGTCTTCACCATGAGGTGACTGTGAGGCAGAAGGCAGCCACCAGCCTCCCAGCTTCCTGCTCCCTCAGCTTCCACCAGCAGCGCCAGGCTGGTCAGCATTCTCACTTCCCAGCTTCTGAGACAGGCATCCCAGCATGTGGCAGTTTCGCTGTGGTGGTTTTGATTTGCATTTCCCCTTGACTAATGGGGTGAACATATCTCTCCTCTTTGGCAAAGTGTCTGAGTCTTTTCCCTGCTGTTACGAAGTCAGTTGCTTTGCTGGTCCCACATATCGCAACCCATTCCACGAAATGGAGCTAGATGGTTCACCCAGCCACATTTCCACACCAAGAAGCAGTTAATATGTCTGTAGAATGGAAAACTATTCAGCAATAAAAAAGAATGAACTCAGAGACTCTCAATGGCGTGTGGGTGAAAGAAGCCACTGTTCACATGTTACCCATGAGAGCCCCTAGACCAGGCGAGTGTCCAGGCAGAGACACAGCAGGTCCCTGCTGCAGGCTCTGGAGAAGGGTCTGGCTGCAACTGCGACACAGGAGATTTTCCCAGGGGGACAGAACTATCCCACATCCTGACTGGTGCAGTTATACAAATCCTCCTGTACTGAAACTCAGAACGGTACACCCCAGAGGGGAAGTGACATTGTTCTATGTAAAATTACAGAATTCTCATCTGGGAGGGCCAACCCCCAACTGCTTGGTCATCACATGAAGTGGTTTACAAGAGCAAACTCACAAAATCCTCACAAAGTCCCCAGAATGCACAACCTTCGGCTGTCACTTGAATTGGGTCTGAGTGAACTGGGAGAAAGGAGGTCCCACTGTTTCAGGGCCCAGGCTGCTCTGCTAAAGTTCAGCCCGTCCCACGGACAGATGCCGGCGTGTAGGGCTGGCAGTAAGGCAGTGATTAGGCACACTGCTCGTAGCTAGTCCCCTTGCAGACTCCACGCGGCTCCTCTAGGGCCTCAGGAGACCCACGATCTTAAAATGCTAGGAATGACAGCCTGGCTCAGTGCCCTCTGTCTTCACAGGGGGACCCAGATGCCCTGGGACAGCTTGCCCTGGAGCACATGTAACCTAACGTGGGCTACTCCAGCTTTCTGCATCACCAAAGATGCCACAGTCCTCAACCCTGCTTGTGACAGTGGCTCATGTGCTCCTTGGATATGATTTCTGCCTCATTACTTCCTCAGCAAGAGGGGTTTCTGTCCTGCTGAGCTGGACCAGGGAATCTGTGCTTCTCCAGTGGGGGCTGAGTGTCCAGGCCCCTATCCAGTTCCTACCTCGGCAAAGGGAAAAACCACACTCCACATTCTTGTGCATGTAGGGTCCCAGGAACAGAACAGACAGGCACAAGCGACGTGGAGAGGCAGGCCAGGACGATGCATCGGGACTGCTGGGTTTGTCTCAACTTGAAAGTCAATAGAGGGGTGGAAGTGTGGGGGTGAGGGTGCTTGGATGGAGACGGTATTTTAACCATCCCCAGACAAGAGCAAGGGAGCGTAATCCTTTCCCTCTGGAGCACAACAAAGATGTTTTGGTTAATCCCAAGTGTCAGGATGGAAGGAGAAGCCGGGGTGGAATCCCTGAGGTGGACAGCGAGCTGTTGCCATGGCTGTCACATGAGCCATCCTGCCTGCCTGCACCAGCCTGCCAGCTCCACATTGCTCTAACCCAGCTCTCCTTGGCTGCCTGTGAAGGCCACGTTTGGGATGTGTGCTCTGCAGTGTGGACGGGAGGGGAGATGGCCAGCATATACCTGGGTGTCGCACATGCCTGGGGCCCTGGGGCCTACCCATCACCAGCCGCATGGGAAAGAAAGCGAGACAGGGATTGGAATACTGTGCTGACCAGAGACTGCCCTTGCTTCTGAGAGTGCTGAGGTCTGATTAGAGAAATGGGTGCATTAGAGCAGAAGGGACCTGAGGCAAGAACAAAGCTCGTGTCTTCAGAGCTCTTCTCTGGTGCCAAGACTGCCAACACGTGTTGGGAAGGGCACGCCTTCCCCACCCTCCCTGAAGCCTTTCTGCTCTGCCATGCTCCTGGGTGAAGTGACCAGAAGGGTCCGAGGCCCAAGCTTAGCCACTGCCCTAGGACTTCGCTAGGAACTGTGCAGGTGACAGCCCACAGGCTCTGGCTTCCTCTGGAGGAAGCCACAGGAGGGCTTTCACCGCCCAAGACCAGGGCTGTACACAGCATAGCACAGGTCCATTGACTGCTAGGTCCCAGTTCCCCTCCTGGAGGCCCCCTGCCTGCATGGTGGCTAGCGCTCGGGGACACGTGCCAGTGTGGATGGCAGGCCAAGGTCCAGGCCCCATCACTGCATCTTCTGTGCCAGGTTTCTCCGTAGTGGACTCCATCACTGTCTGGGCCACCTCTGGAACTGCTTTGTCACCATCCTGCAGAGGCTGGAAACCCCCAGGGGAGTTCCAGAGCAGGTTCCAGGCAGTGATGGGCCCTGGGGCTCTGCAGCAGACAGCAGGAGAGGAGAGAAGTGGAAGCCACGTGCCCTGCACCCCATGACCTCAGCAGGGTCACTTCTCCTTCCACTGCCTCCACTTTTCCAGCTGTCAGATGGGCAGAAGAATCAATGGAACCATACACATGTCTGCAGGCATGCTCCCAGCACAGGGCCTACAATTATCAGCTGCTGTCTGCCTTCTCTCGGCAAACCTAATGATGAAGTACATGTCCCTGAAAGTGTCTCAAAAGTTACAAGGGATTACACGTGTTTGATTCTGATGTTTGAGCACTAAAGTGTTATTAGCACTGCTATTAAAAACCATTAGACGGGGAGATGGCTCAGTAGAATAAGTGCTTGCCTGGCAAGCACAAGGGTCTGAGTTCAATCCCCAGTTCCGAAAAAAAAATAAATAAATGAAGATAAAAATTTTAAAAAATAAAAAAACCATTAGAATATTCTGGTTTCTCTTCAGATCATATAAATCTTTCGCCTTTTAAAAACCATTAGCAAGGGCCGGTCAAATAGCTCAGCAAATTAAATCACCTGGCGCAGGGGCCGGGGGTTTGATCCCCAGGCCTGCTGTGCCAACCTTGCCCCCAGGGGCACGCTGAGAGGGCAACTGAGACTGGGGGGGGGGTGCGCGTCTGTAATCCCAGCTCTTGGGAGGCTGTAAACAGGTGGATCACTACGAGTCCGATCTAGTAGTAAGACCCTGAACACCCTGTAGACCCTTCCCTAAAATACGAAAGAAAGAAAGAAATTAGTATAGAAAAGAATAAAAGTAAAAACAGTTGTGGGGTTTCAGGAAGAGTAATTATTATCTGATTTTTCTTTAAGACAAATTCTTACAAACAGGAATTCAGGTGTGAAAACTGGATTTATACATAGATTGGGATCAGGATGCGCCCTATTAATTGAAGTACAAAATGGTTGCACTTTTCTATT
>NW_004524699.1:4636796-4644991 GCF_000260255.1 Octodon degus | reverse complement strand
AAAAAAAAAAAACCCATTAGCACACTGGGTATGGTGGCACATGCCTGTAATCCTAGCACTCGAGAGGCTGAGGCAGAAAGACTGCCACAAGTCCCAGGCCAGCCTGGGCTACATAGAGAGTTCCAAGTCAGCCTAGACTAATAATGAGACCCTGTCTCAAAAAAGTAAAAGAAAGAACAGAACAGAACAGAACAGAACAGAACAGAACAGAACAGGAGAAAAGAAGAGCCCACGGTTGTGCTCCGGGCACACAGGAGCGCTGCAAATCCAAGCTTAGCAAGGGCAACCTGGTGAGACCCTGTCTCCAGGGAAAAGACTGGGTGGCTGCTCAGTCACAGACCCCAGTTCAGTCTCCAGTACTAGAGGAATGAAAAACACCAACAGCAGCAAACAACCATCGAGGTGGCAGTGAGGGCCTCCCGGAGTATGTGCAGCCCAGCAAGGGTGGCCAAGGCCACCAAGGCTCAGAGAGGCTAAGCGAGTGGCCCGAGGCTGCCAGCCGGAAGCGCGGCTTCCTGAGCCCTGGGCTCCCACAGGCTGGCCAGGCCTGCTCGATCTTCTCAAGAACCCTCAGCACTGCCCAGGGTCTCCCATGGCAGCGCCCACAGACAGGGGCTCTAGAGACCAGGAGCCTGTTTCCACCCACATCCCAAGAGCCTGAAGAATGGCTCACGGGGAACCAGCGAGAATGGGTAAGCAGTAAGCACGCCACAACTCCAAATGTGACTGCAAGCCATCACTGTCCAGACGGGAAGATGGCCCTTCCCCCTGGGGTGCCCTCTGCAGAACGGGAGTGCTCGCGGAGCCTCTCTCCCTCTGTGAGGCAGAGCACACATGAACCCAGGCTGGCGCCTGGCACTGCACGCATGACAGCCTCAGGCCCTTAGCTGCTGCTATTATTTTTAATTATTATTGAAAGGGGCTGCGAGGAGCCAGGGCCCGGCTCACACAACCGGCCATCTATGTACTCACAGCCAGCCACGGGAGGGAGGCTGAGCATGTGCTCGGCCCCAGCAGCCAAATAATGCAGCCACTGTTCCTCACTGGCTCTGTCTGCTTGTGTTTGCTTTGGGTTGGCTAAGTGACTCTGGAGCCATCACAGTCCCTGGACCCAGCTGTCCCCTCTCCCCACTCTATGTCCTTCCTTTGCATGAACACTAGCGCATCAGTGTCCAGCTCTTCTCAGTGTGTCACGTGTGTTGAGCCCCGGCCTGCCTCTGCACTGAGCTACCTCCTGGCCCTTTTTTAAATTTGTATTTTGAGGCAGGGTCTTGGTACGTCACTAAATTGCCCAGGCTGGTCTTGAATATGCAATCTTCTTGCCTCTACCTCCCAAAGTGCTTGAATTATAGGCATGTGCCACCACCAGTCAGCTCCTGCTCCCATTTTTAAACAGAGCAGGGTGTGGCCGAGAGCCTGATTTGCCAGGACCACCACAATGGAATGTATTTAATTAAACAAACAAACAAACAAACAAACAAAAAACCATAAGGCAAGCTGGGCATGATGGCAAATGCCTATATTCCTAGCACTCTTGGAGACTGAGACAGGAGGTTTTCAAGGTTGAACCCAGTCTGGGCAACTGAGCAAATTAGTGAGATCTTGTCTTAAAATAAGAAATTTCATTAACAGCTGGGGAGGTCGGTCAGTGTGAAGGCCCTGGATTCAATCCCTAGTACAAAAACAAAAACGAGCCGAAGTAAAGCTGTAACACCAGAGCCTGAAGCCTGTCCCACAGTTGCGGGCCACAGGAAGCACCTTCCCTCCCGCTGGCTGGGCAGTCCCATGTCTGTACCCAAAGTAGAGCAGAGTTTCCAGACCCAACACCTTAATCTGCAGCCACTGACTATAGCTCTGGCATGTGGAGAGGGAAGAGCTGGGCCGTAGGCAGCCAGGACAGAGGCAGCAGTGGACAGGCATAGAGCTCCTCCAGGCCAAAGGCGCAGAAGGCTAAACTGTCGGGGCAGGCTCATGGCTGTGGTGGGGGCTGGGGCCAGGAAGGTCTCTGGCTCAGGCGGTGGGATCTGCTTCTCAAAGCCCAGGGTGGTTTAGATGGGGAGGGAGGGAGAAGCATGCCCACCAGAAACTGGGGTCTCAGCCAGGCTCACTGCCACATCTCAGCTGGGGGACACCCAAGTGGCAAGGGACAGCGCAGGCCCCACATGCAAAGAGAAGGGGGACCAGCTCCAACCCCTCAAAGGGTTGCGCAGCACCGCCCGTGCACGCCGTGCTCACCTCTGATGGGCAGGGAGCTGGTCCAAAAGCAAGTCTAAAGAACAAGTGTAGAGACAACACACAGCAATGGGCCCCACTGTGCTACAGGTGATGGGCACAGGCCGGCCAGAGTGGGAGCTGCCCATGACTAAACGTGTGGTCCACGCTGCCTGAGCACAGGTGGGCATCATGGCAGGATGTGGCACCCAGCTGGCAGAGCAGGGTCAGCGGGCAGGGCCCCGGCTCTCACATTCTCAACTCCCAGGAGCCTGAGCTTCTGTTGCAGGGCTGGGGGCCCAGGGGGCCCAGGGCCCAGGGCTGGGGGGCCAGGGCCTCATGCACGCCAAGCACTGCTCTACCATGGAGCTACTCCCCAGGCCTTTTCTGTTGTATTTTTGAGGCAGCATCTCACTAATTTTGCCCAGATGGACCAAAGTTCTGAGCGCAAGAGGTTCTCCCACCTCGGCCTCTGAAGTAGCTGGGACCACTGCGCCTAGCGTGGGCTCCTGCTGGAGACTCGTCAGTTTCTAGAATGTGATGAGAAAACAATGATCGACGTGCATAGTTAGCGTGGAACCTGCGCTAAGGCCCGCGGCACACAACACAGCCCCGATAGTTCACCACAGATGGAGGAGGGAGGCAGGGAGGGAGGGAGGACGAGGGGAAGGAAGAGAGGAAGCAAGGAAGGAATCAGAGACTTGAAGCCAGACACCCAGGTCACTCCTCGACAGTATGAGCTAAGCCCATTTTTCTTTCCACAAGTAAGTGCTGAGGACCAAGTTGTGCTAGGCATACTGGGGCCACTGACAGTGACCAGGCACACTCCTCACAGAACTAATGGGCTACTCAAGGCTATTTAGGGCTTTATTTGTTGATTTTTAACTTGCAGACAGGAAGCTGGGGCTTTGAATTCTGAATGAGTTAAACAATATTCTCTCCAAGTGTTTGTGTGGGGCCTTTCCACGGAATGTACTATCTGTGAGCGCGCGAGAAGGCACCAAGAGCCAGAGGAGGTCGGAGCTGGTGAAGGGGGCTGTGAGCGCAGCCAGGAGGAAGGGTTTCCACATGGTGTTGCTCCAGGAATGGCAAGACCACCTGAGCAAGGAGGGCTTGGATGCAGGGCGGCTTCCTCGAGGGCACCACCTCGTGAGGCCTTCTGCATTTAGTTTGGGAACAGGGTTATGTGTACTTTCAGGCTGGCTTTTAAGACTCGAGAGGTCGTCTGGCCTCAGCCTCCTACTGCTAGGATTACAGGTAAGTACCACCACACCTAGAGTGGCCTTCCACAGAAAGGGACCGGTCACTGTGAAGCACAAACAGGGAAGCACGCACATCACGTCAGAGTCCCACCCTTCCTGGCACCTATGGAGAAAATGAGATCGCCAAAGGGAAGAATCATCCCAGGACACAACTTCAGATCTCAGGTGATCTAAACAGAGGACCAGAAAGTTGAGGACTGGCCTCCTGGTGACAGACCCCTGACAACTCACAGAAGGCCTCCCTCCAGGCCAAGGTGGGCGCCAGAGAAGCACCTGTCTGGCTGTCTGGGGTGGCAGGAGGGTGGGGACCCAGTGCCCCGGCTGCGGGCCCCACCCTTCCACTGTGTCATCTTATTATGGCAACGCGTCCAGAGCCCTGAGGTAAGACCCAGCCTAGCCAGGCAATCTGCAGCAGGGCTAATTTGGGAAATTATTTTTTTGCAAGCTCACACATGACTCATCTGCACAGGCCTCCTTTTGGGTCCCCTGGTGACCAGGAATCCCATTCAGACCGCCTCTGTCAACAGCTGCCCGGAGACCAGGAAACATTTGGGGTTGCTGTGGTTGATTTTTTAAAAAATACCCCCATCTGTGTTACTGCTGTTTCTTATCTCCCCGCAGCACTGCTAGGTTCTTGGTGTTGTAAATGCCACCCATGAGGCCCCAGGCCAAGCTGGGGTCTACCTTAAGCTAACTGGTAGACTTTTTCCAAAGATCAGAAAAGGGATGTGGAAGAATGAATCAGTCTGTACACCAGGGGCTGGGCCCAGACAGCACCGTAAGCGGCAGGCGGGGGCCAGTTCCCCTTTCACTTCCTTGGGCTGCGATCTCCACCAGCAAGCAAGTTTCCTCGCACCCCAACTTCTTGCAGGTGCACACCCAGGCACTCTGCCCTGCCGAGCTCCATGGAGTTACATCAGAGCATCCACAGATGCACCATGAGCTCTGCAGGGAATTACAGAAATGCTCCAGGCGGTCTGCTGTTGCCCCTGGTCTCCACCTTGGTGGACCAGGTCCCTGCAGAACCCCCTAACCCTAACCTCACACAGGGAGCAGAGCGGCACCCGAAAGTCTCAGAAAGAAGGAATCCAGGCAGAGCAGGTGCACTGTCCAATGGCTATGCTGTGGCTGTGAAAATTCCTAACTATAGGAGAAGAAAGTAAGTGCAGGGTTTGAGGAGTTTAAACCGATCCTAAGTGACGGTAAGTCTGCCTAAGAGGCGCTCTCTCTCAGCCACAGAAATGCTGGCCTGGCAAGCACAAGGCCCGGGTTCAGCCCTCAGGACCACGCACACATGCACTTGGGCTCTGAGTGTCTTTTTTTTTGGTCTTGAGACAGGGTTTCATCATGCAGCTCAGGCTGGCCTTGAATTCACTTTGTAGCCCAGGCTGGCCTCGAACTTGCAGTGATCCTCTTGCCTCAGGGCCCCATGCTGGGATCACAGCCCTGCGCCACCACGCCCTGGCTGCTTGAGTCCCTTCTGAGAAGATACACAGTAACATAAAGTTACTAGGAAGGCAGTCCTTGTAAATTCCCTTTCCATGCATAATGAAATCCCATTTAAACCCTGACCACCTAGCACATGGAGTGTGGGACCCTTTATTCCCTGGCAGGGGGTTTGCTGGAGGACAGTTTTTACTGTCTGTCCAGGGCTAGGTGAGGGCCAAGGCCTTGCACAACTGCAGGCTTCCTAGGCACCTGGTAAACTCTGATGAACAAATGGAGGGGAGGAAGGAGGGAACAAGGGAAGCTTTGGTTAGTGTAGACAGTGGGCTGCAGGGCCTTCTGCCTCCAGCTGAGGTCCCCCTGAAGTTACCACCCCATCCAAATGAGATCCCGCAGCAGCCCCAGCCCCTGTGACAAGTGGCACCTGCCCAGCTACCCGCCCAGTGCGCCTGGCAGTGGTGCTTCATCAAGTCATCTATCCACAAAGGAATGGGACAAAGATCTCAAAGTCCAAATGGAGAGCAAACACCAATGGTTTCTCTAAGAGCAGAGACACAGCCAAATGTCAGCGTCCGAGTGGATGGGACCAGTGATGCGGCATCCAAGAGCTGTGAGGACCCTGCACCAGGACCCCACCCAGCACCACCTGCTGCTCCCCTGCTGGCTGAAGGCTTGGTCTTACCAGACATTCTCATTTTGCAACAGAACCAGGAACCTGAGATTGCTTTTAGCAATTTCCTGATTTTTAAATTTTGACTGTCAACTCTCTCTTCCTTAGCAAACGGAACAAAGCCACCCCACTGCCAGCCAGGACTCAAGCCCCAGAAGCATGAGAGCACCCATCTTCCTGCTCCGTCTCTGCTGGGAAGGCACATGGCAGCTGGCACAACCAGACGCACCACCTGCATGCTGGTGTGACCCATACTCCAGGGTCACAGCCTCAGACCGGTAGCGCCCCATATCTTGCACAATAAGCCCCTTGGGCCTCTCCCCCACTGCCCACAGAGTACTCCAGTTCCCAGAACCCTGATTTCTTTTTGGTCCTCCTGAGAGGCCCTGCTAGCCCAGCAAGCTGCCCTCTGGACCCAGGCTGCCTTGGCATGGCACGTGGGACACCAGCTTTGAGGCCTGCCCCTGTATCCTGCAGGGCTGGGTGCAGGACCTCCCACTCCAGTGCTGCTAGGAGGCTGAGTGAGACCCTCAGGAGCGAGGGGGGGGGGACCCAAGCCAAGTTACAAAGCTGCCGGCGGCGCGAGCTGGTCGCCCTTTCCCCTGCACAGTGAAGACAGCTCCTTCCATCAGAGGAATGCACTGAACACACTCCAGCAACCTTCCTGTCCCTTCAGGACACTGAAAATCAGCAAAATCACACAGCAAACAACTCTTCACTTGCATCAGATTGCAGTTAGCAGAGAGCTGTCACCTCATCCACGGACTGCTCCCTAAGTCACCCCTTTGGTGACTCCAGAGCAGGTCACTTAGAAATCACCAAAAGAACCCTGACTGGAACTCTCAGGAGAATTCAAAGCTCACTGGCATGTCCTTGGCCTGCAGAGGCCACCAGAAGAGTTAGCCCTCACGCCAGGCATAGAGACCAACTGCAGCTATACAATGACCCCTGCCACCTCTGGGGACCTGCAATCCCCACCCAGAGGAGCCAGTTCTGGTCCTGCCAACCTCAGAACTTCCTCACTGAACACAGCCCTCTTCCCCCTCTCCACCTCCACAGGCCCCTCGTCCCCCCCCTCCTCGGAGTGTGGCACCTCCCCTCAGCACCTTCTGGGCCCTTGTCCCTCTGCTGCAGCCTGGCTGCTCCTGCAGGCTCTTCGGAGCACAGGCACTTGGTGGCTTTGCATTTCCACAGCCGGGCTCTGCTGAAAGGAACAGGCAGAAGGAAACAAAGATGGGTCAGGTCACCCGGAGCTGCGGAAAGCAGCTCAGGGGTTGACATGTAATTTTAACTACACTGTCTACTGTTTGAGGATTACAAAGTTTTTGACCATGAACAGAAAAATATTCTGACAGTCAAAGAAAGCCCTGTTAACGTTATTTTGAAACAGACGATCCCAGTTTCCCAACAGTGCCATCCGGATGAGACACCAAGCGAGGAGCTCCTAAGAAATGCGGCACAGATGAACCGAAGATATTTCTGGATGAGCATGTGTGTAAGAAAGCGCTCCTGGTCAGCAGGCCAGGCCTGGAGAAGAGGGAGGCAAATAGGGGGTCGGGGTGGTGGCTCAGGGCTACAGTGCGTGCCCTGGGCGCTTCAGCCATTGTGTTCAATCCCCAGCCAAAGAAGAAAAGAAAAGCACCCCAGAAACAGCTTCCAGAAGCAAACCCCAAGCCCCTGAGAGAGGTTCCCTTCTTTTTGGTGTGAAGCCCAGGCATCAAAGCCCCGGGTGCCTCTTTGCCGAGAGGGCTACAAAAATCCACTGGGCCCCTCTGATCCTATAAAACTGAGACCATATCTGACTCACCAAGGATTTAACAAGCCACACATTCAAGGGGCTAAGTAAGCACAGAGCCCGATACACAGCGAAACCTCAATAAAGACTATAGATATTTCCTTCCTGTGCTTAAACCACAGGCTGCAAAAGTTACACTGCCTTCTGCATCCATTGCAGAGGTGCGAAAAGTACAGAACCAGACTCAGGCTGGGAAACCTAACCGACTTCCAAAAACCCCAGGGCCGGCGGCCCCCGCCTCTGCAGCCCAAAGCTTGCCTTCCGTAGCAGCTGCCAGGCTAATTACCTGGTGCCGGAGCTGTGACAACCGGCTCTGGGGCCCTGGACCACTTCCTCCCTCGCCCTGCACGGGGGCTGGCTTCACCCTGCAAAGTGCTGCTGCCTAATTAAGCCCTGGGCCCAGATGCACACAGTAATTGACTCTTCCGAGAGTCGATTCCCAGCTCAGGCAGCACCCAGGGACTCAAAGGCGACTCCCCAAGATTTCTAGGAACACACAAAGAGAGGAGGTTTGCAGCCAGACCCCGATCCCGCCACCCTCCCGCCCCCGCCCGTCCCGCTCTGCAGGTCTGGGCTGGATCCCCACGGCAACCTGGCTACGCCCGGGAAAAATGTCTCCGCTCCTGTAACCCAGAAGCCACAAAAAGTACACTCGCGTTCCGGGTGCCCTCGGGGCGCAGCGGCGCGACGCATTTTACAACACGGTGCGCTCCCTCCCGAGCGCCCGGCCCAGGCCTGCACGCGGCCGGGAGCGAGCGGGGCTCGGGGACGCGGGGGCCCGGGTGACCCAGGCCCGGCCAAGGCGGCCCGC
>NW_004524699.1:4624195-4636374 GCF_000260255.1 Octodon degus | reverse complement strand
CCGCAGCGCCCCCTGCCGGTCCGGAGTCCCTCTGCAGGCAGGACAGCGCACCCGCTGCACGCCTCCTACCCTTGGGCCGCGGAGGACCAGGGCAAGCAGACCTGGCGCTGACACCCCAACACTGCATTCCGGGCCATCCGTGCTGGGCCAGAATTCCCCCCAAACAAGGGACCGACCGCAACCCCACCAGCCCATCGCATGTTCAAGACAGCCCACCTGGGCTAGGTGTGAGACCCTGACTCCAAAAGAAGAAAAAGCCATTCATTTAAACGAGGGCCACACACTATGCCTAAAAAATGAACACAATTGATTTTTCCCTCCAAGGAATTCACAACTTTGCTGGGGGGTCAAGGTGAAAGTGCCCTAGTGGATGTTGAGCAGCATGGGGCCGGGGAGATGGCTCAGCGGAATAAGTGCTTCCCTGGCAAGAGCAAGGCCTGAGTTCAAATCCCGGGTTCTGGAAAAAAAAAAGGAGGCTCAGGTATATGGAGATCAGCTCCTCCTTCCCATCCTCAACCAAGACAGAATTTAAATAAGCAGCACAGAACCAGCCTGGCTAGTTTGGTCTCCTATTTCCTTCAAAATGCACACATTAAAGAAAGAAAGAGAGACAAAGAGAGAGAGAGAGAGAGAGAGAGAGAGAGAGAGAGAGAGAGAGAGAGAGAGACCACCGAGATAGCTCAGCTGACTAAGGGCCTGTTTAGGCAAGTGCAGGGACTGGAGTTTGATCCCTGGAACATCCTGCCATGCAGGCCCAGCCCTCGGGTGTGTGTGGTGGCACACGCCTATAATCCAGCTCTGGGGAGGCTGAAAACAGGAGGATCACTACGAGTCTGAGCTGCATAGTGAGACCCTGGACCAAATACATAAGAAAAAATTTTTTTTAAAAAACACTTTAAATAAGCTAGCAATGGGGACAGAATTTAGGGGAAAGATGAGAAGAAAAAGGTGGCTCATGTCACCAGAGGGTCCTGTTTCCCACTCCTGGACCCTCTCAAGGGCCACTGATTCTGTCACTGACAGCTAGCTATAGCTAGTGGCCACATTTCCAGAGTCCATAATTCGCCATCCCCAGCCCTGAGGAGGTCCAGAGGGAAAGCAACACCAGATATCGACAAATTCTCTCTTTCTCTCTCTCTCTCTCTCTCTCTCTCTCTCTCTCTCTCTCTCTCTCTCTCTCATTATTTAATTAGGTTCTTAATAAGAAATTTAGAACACTAATTTATGAGGATACATTCCATTTGTCAGAGCAAAAATGGATCACAGGTAGCCCCAGAGCTGAGGGTCAGCTTTGATTTTTGCTAAAATCTGTGATTCCACTGCTTTCTGATCCTCTTTGCGCTGCTCTGAAATCTGGTATCTTTCTCGGTGTTGAAGATCGCGCCTTCCTGGTGTCTGGGTTTTCGCACCTTCTTCTTCTTGAAGTAAGCATCAGTGAGGTGTTTGGGGATTTTTATTTTGCTGCTATCAATTTTTGTAGAGGTGGCAATGACAAATTTCTGGTGTGTTCTTCATAGAGGAACACGATTAAGACTAAGAGGCCCCGTCACAAGGAGCAAGCCAGTGGCCAGCTGCTTCAGGAAGACCACCCTCTTGCCTCTGTGACGTCCAGTGAGGATGATCAAGATGGTGCCGGGAGTGATGCTGGCTCCAAGCGTCCGCACATGCTGACTGAAGGGTTTCTTGCCGTGGCTCAAGAGCTTTTGGGGCGCATCTTCAGTAGGGTAGTGTCTAGGCATTTTTCAAAACTCAATCACCCGGGTACCTCCATTCTTGTCCCCACCTACTAGTTTTGTGATCATAGCAAGAACTTTCTCCTTTTTCTTCTCAACCTTTGGTTTAGCAGCTGTGTACTTTCTCCTGTACAAAGCCTTTCTGGAACACATAGCAGATCGGGAGTATCTACCAATTCCTCTACCAGGACGAGATTCGGCTGCGGTGGGGCTTCCTTTTCTCGGATATTTTTGCCTTTACCTAACCCTTTCTACCAGTACCACTGGCAGCAGCCTTCTTGGCTTTGGGTTTCTTCTCTTTAGTGTCTGACTTCTCAGAACACTTTTTTGCTCACCATCTTACAAGACGGGAAAGAGAACTAAGTTCCTGACTTCCAGTCTATGAGCAGTTCATTTCTCTTTTTGCGCTGATGAATGACTGCTGGGAGCTGGCTCCAGCCCTCCCAAGGCTGCCTGGCTTCCAAGCTGAGGAGGTCCAGGGTTTCAAGTCCTAAGTCTTAGTGCAAAGTAGAAAACTGGGCTGGTGATTACTAGGTGCAGTCAGGGTTTGGGGATCCAAGAGCAAATGCAGACGTCTTTAATACATCATGACATTCTGAAAGGCAAAGGGTTTGTGAAGAGTAAAGTACTTTGTGATGGGCGCTGTCACAGTCAGGGCCTTGGAACTTGTTTAATTGCATCATTCACCCCAGGTGGTTATAGCTACACACAGGCACAGGGAACAGAGAAGTCCTCAAGGCCTGGCCCTTTGGGTCCGGGGCTTTCTCCAATGGCCAAGCCTACACTGTCTGGACCATTCTTACCTCTCCTGTCTGCTGGGCTAATTTGAGGGTGTCTGTGGCTTTTTGTTACGATGTCATTTCTCCCCGGGAGTCTCTCTCCAGTGCCCCAAAAGGGCCCAATCATCCTATCAGATGCTAAATATCAGTCACAAGCCCAGTTCTGCTTGGTTAGGGACCAGCAAGATCTGATTCACAGACCGGGACATACCCAAGTCCAAACACTGCCTGCCCGGTGCAAAGCCAACCCTGCTACTGTGTGCTCAGGGCTGCCCTCACCTGGTGGTGAGGGGCAAAGCTGGAGCCGGCAGCCTCCGAGCGTTTCCACCCACCCAACAAACCCAGAGCACACCCAGGGACTCCCCAGAGTTCCTAAAAGAACCCCATGGCAAATTTTCATTACCCTTCTTTGGAGCACATGTCTGTCCCTGAGCAGGATGAAGGATAGAGTGGGTACACTGGCCAGCCCCAAGAACTGTGCCAGCAGCTGGGAATGGGGGCAGGAAGCCTCCTAAAGCAAGGCCGGGGCAGGGGTGCTAAGGCAGGCCACAGGTGCCAGTGTGGCACTGAACACTGCAGAGGCAGCAGTCCTCCCGCCTCCGCGTCCCGAGTGCTGGGATTATAGGCTGCACCACCACGCTCACGCCCTGCCATCTCTTGTATCTTTTTTTTTAAAAAAATATTTATTTATTTTTATTTATTACATTTATTTATTGTGTGTGTGTGTGGCCAGCTCAGCCCACCAGGGGGCGGGTCTGGCTGGCATGTGGTGCTGGGGATCGAACTGTGGTCCCTGTGCTTTGCCAAGCTTGTTTCAAGTAGGTGCTTTAGACCACTGAGCCATCTCTCCAGCCCTTGTATCTTTTTTTGTTTGTTTGTTTGTTTTGTTTTGTTTTTATTTTTTGTTTTTTGAGGAACCAGTGATTGAACTCAGGCCCTTGCGCTTGCCAGGCAAGCCCTTATTGTATCTGTTTATTGTCTGTCCCCTTCAGGGAACTCTGACCTTTGTGAGGACAGGGCCTCCCTTAGGGCTGTTTTGGGAAGTGTTTTCTTTTCTTGTGCTAAACTTGTGCTCTGACACAAGCTACACCCCCCCCCCTTGCTGGGCTCTCTGTGCCTGAGGGGTTTTAGTGGGTGGAGGTGATGGAGCACAGAGCTGGCGCCACACACGGGGCAGGGGCTACATTTCCTGAGAGAAGGGGGCGTGTCAGGCTTGCGAGGTAGCTCAGAGGTAGAGAGCCATCAGGTCACAGGTTCAATTCTCAGCATGGCAGGGAAAGAAGTGGGGAAGGGCGTGCCACGGGAGGAGTACCAGCAGGCGTGGTCAGGGGACACACCAGGCTGGCTCGAGGATAGCATCGGGGCCAGGGCTTCCGGGGAAAAGCAGCCCAGCGCAGAGTACGAAGCACCCCTCTAGGCTGTGGAGTGTCTTGAAATGCCTGCATGTGGCCCTGGGGTGGTCGAGGCCAGGTGAAACAGGCACAATGCCTGAGTTAGAAGGGCGCAGTCTGTGGCTGTGGACTCCGGTAGCCGGATCTGTTGCTTTGCACTGCTGACATCAGAGTGCTGGGGCTTCCGTGGGCTCTGCCAGAGCTGGGCCTCCAGGGCTGCGCCACCCCTGCACACCTCAGCCTCGGGGGCTAGAGACAGGGTGGTTGGATTCTAGGAGAAAGGTGAGCTTCCTGAGCCCGGCCTAGAAGTGGCCAGCCTGGGACAGCCATGCTATCCACCCTGTGGGGTGTCAGCGTGCCACAGTGTCCAGGACAGTGTCCAGAGACTAGGAGGTGACATTACTCCCAGGCTGCTGCAGCCAGGGCCTACAAGGCCAGGGGTTCAGGCCAGTCTGCAGGCTGCCTGGTTACCTCCTCTCATTCAGGGTCAGGGGTGGCGGAGAACTGGGGGCCGCACCAGCTGCCCTCCCCGTGCAGACGACACTGGGCTACTGGGGCAAGAATCAATGGCGTGCGGCAAGGGCAGGAGGCTGGTGGTCCTGCGCTGACCCTGCTCAGTCGGGGCGGCTGGCACGGGCTTCTGCGCCGCACCTGGCTGGACGCCGCGCACCGCCGCCGGGCCCCAGAGGCCACAGCGGTCCGTAAGGAGAGCTAGCGCTTCTGGGCGGTGCACCCGGCATTTGTCAACCCTGGCAGTCGTCCTGGAGCAGGCAGTCCATGTGATCAGGCATTATACATGGGTAGAATGGAACAGCAGGAAGTGCACACTCCCCTGGGAGCCGAGCTGCATGCTAGCCAGGGCGCTAGGCCACACACCCAAATCCCTTTCTCCTCTCTCAGGTCAGCCACAGACCTGACGCACTAAGGATGCTCAATCCCAAGCCTGCCTTCCCAGACAGGTGCTCTGATTGGTCCGCCTTCCTTCCTTCTCATCCAATCAGGTCCTCTGATTGTCCGCCTTCCTTCCTTCTCATCCAATCAGGTCTGGCCAGGTGGGTGGGGCTACGCTCCGCACAGCGGCTGCAGTCCCGCGCCTCACAAAGCAGGACCTAGGCCAGCGGCCTAAGACGCGCGGCAATCAAGTGTCCTGCGGGTGTGTCCACATTTTCGCAGTGTGTCACCGGATAAGGCACAGCGCCAGGAATCCCCGCTCGTGGAGGGCACCCTTCCCATTGTCTACATTGCTTTCTGCAACTCTGGAGTCCTCTTTCGTGTCTTCACAGGGTGTGATAGAACAGAGTGAGCGCTGCCGCCGAGGGCCGCCCCACAGAAAGGGGGGCTCCCCGAAACATCAGCGCAGCTTCGTCCTCCTAGTTTACCAGATCTGGCACTGTGCGACACTGGCTCCGCCCCAAAGTCAAGGGGCCGGGGAGAGGGCTCAGTAGGATAAGTGCTTGACTGGCAAAAACAAGGGTCTGAGTTCAATCCCCGGTTCCGCAAAAAAAAAAAAAAAGAAAGAAAAGAAAAAAGAAAAAGAAAAGAAAAGAAAAGAAACAAAGTCAAAATGACCATGAAAGGGAAGCATGTTGAATCAATTCAGGGCATCAAGGCATCCGTGACAGCAAAACTGAAGGTGCTCAGCTAAGAAACGCGCTTCTAGTGCACGGTGGGGCTGGAATTCACACAGGTCACCTGCTCAGCTCGCTGTGCTACAAATCCTCTAGCCTGGACTCACAGATTTCTCTGCACCTCAAGTATTTTCCGTGTGCTCCATCTCTCTCTGCTGGGAGCCCTGTGTAGGTCACACACCTGTCTTCAAGAGCAAAGGTGCACCCCACCTGGTGCCTGGTCTCCAGGAGCACCACGGGGCTTGGTGACAGAAGTCTAGCAGCCCTTCTAGGAGTCCTGGGGGAGGCTGGCCCGCTAACAGGCCTCTGTCACGGTGCACTCCACAGCTACAGGTGCCAGGTATGCAGACATGCACCTGCAGTCTCAGCACTCGGGAGGCTGAGGCAGGAGGAGCCACACAAATTTGAGGCTGGCCTGGGCTACACACCAAAACACTGTCCCAGAACAAAGCATCATAGAGAATAGATACTTAGGAATACAATTAACCAACGAGGCAAAAGATATGCGCCCTGCAAACTACGAAATGTTTCTGAAAAAGTTTAAAGAAGATCTGTAAGTGGGAAGAGGGCCACATGCATGGGGCGGAGGTCCTAACACTGTTAAGCTGTTGGTGCTACCCCGAGGGGTCTGCAGATTTCCACGATCTCGCTCAAAATCAGCGGTGGCAGTCAGCCAGGGGAGGTGGCGCATACCTATAAATCTTGCATTGGAGGCTGGGCAGTTGCTTCAAGCATGAGGCCAGCTTGCGCTGCAAAGTGAGTTCAAGTTTAATTTCACTAAATTACACAGTGAGACCCTGTCTCAAAAAAAAAAAGAGATGTTTTTTAGAAACAGAAAAATCCATTCTAAAGTTTGTATCAAACCTCAAATGAGGCTGCCTCAGTCTGTGTGGTGTTGCTGCGCAAAAAATCTGAAATTGGGTGCTTTACAAGGAAAAGGGGTTTGTTTCATGCTTTTGTTTATGTATATGCGC
Organism: Octodon degus; assembly: GCF_000260255.1. Classification (NCBI taxonomy): domain Eukaryota; kingdom Metazoa; phylum Chordata; class Mammalia; order Rodentia; family Octodontidae; genus Octodon; species Octodon degus. The sequence goes on along the minus strand of NW_004524699.1, from coordinate 4,629,869 downwards.
TGGGGCAGAAGCTAGGGCCTTGCAGACGCTGGATGAACACCACACCTCGGGGCCACAGCCTCAGCCCCGAGGAGACACGCTCAGCTTCTGGTGTTGGAGGTGAAGGAGTCCAAGCTCAAGTGCATCATAACAAGATGGAAGGGGGGCTGGTGAGATAGCTCAGCAGACTAAGCGCCTGTTTAGGAGGCAAGTGCAGAGACTGGGGTTCGATCCCTGGTACCCCGTGCTGCACTGGCCCCAGCCCTTGGCGCACTGAGCCAGCCACCAAATCCAGGCATGGGGGCTCATGCCTGTAATCCCAGCACTGGGGAGGCTGAAAACAGGAGGATCACTCCACGAGTCGGAGCTGCGCAGTGAGACCCTGTACCAAATTGAAAAGAACAAAACCCAAGATGGATGGGGCTGGTGTGGTGCTCAGCACTGTGCCTCACATGTGCAGGCCCTGGGGTGTGTCTCCAGGGCCTTCCTTTATTACAACCTCTCTTGTGGCAGCCAATCCAGTCCTTTGGGACCCAACCCACTCCCCCCAGATGGGGATTCACCCCTTCCTCGAGTGGTACCTGGGCCCCCTAATCCCTCTATGAGGCCCTACTGCCTGTCTTACTGTGGTCCTGTCGTACTGTTGCACCAAGGCCAAAGAGTCAAGCCTGGGGACTCCAAGACACACACCTGAGATGGACCACAGCCGGCACCAAAGAGCTCAATGTTCTTGAAAAACAACAAAGAGGGAGGACTTCCATTTCCTGATTTCAAAACTCCCTGCAAATCAAAACAGTGTGGGAAAAAAAAAAAAAAACTGTGTCATAAAGCTGGGCATGGTGGTGCACACTTGGAAACCTAGCACTCAGGAGGCTGAGGCAGGAGGATTGCCACAAGTTCAAGGCCATCCTGGCTATATAGTGGGTTCAAGGCCAGCCTGCACTACACAGCGAGATCCTGTCTCAAAAAAAAGCAAACAATACCAGAGTGGCACTGGAATAAAGAGACTTGGAGCAGATGGGGCTGCTGCGCGGAGGTGCTTGGCTGCTGGGCTGAGGCCCAGGGCTCCATCCCAACCTCTGCAGAAGAAAGCAAGGAAGACCTGGGCATGGGGGTGAGCCCCTGTGAGGCTAGCACTCGGCTGGCTGAGGCAGGAGGAGCGCCAAGAATTGCCAGTGGAACACAAAGGAAAACCAATAAATAAGCCTTTCCTACACATTTTGCCAAGAGGGCCAACACACCCAATGAGGAAGTATAACCAAGAATATTCCCCAGACTGAACATTCACGTGCAGAAACCGAGCTTGGACCGTCGACCCCACTTACAAAGATGCACACATTCTGAAATGTAAGGCATAAAACTCTTAGAAGAAAAGATATTGTACGCTTCACAACATTAGCTTGGAAGTGACTTCCAGCTGGCAGCAAGCCCCCTGCCTCAGCCTCCCGAGTGCTGGTATGCAGGCGTGTGGTGCCCAGCAGTGATTCATTAATCAAAGGCACAGGTAATGAAAGAAACAAAATTACACAAACCGCATAATGACACAGCTTACGCTTTGTGTATCAAAAGATAGTACTGGCTCTGGGGGAAACCTAAGTAATGCAGACCCTTTGCCATGCTATTCAAATACTGGCTATTGAACTAGGCATTATTGGAAATTTAAAAATTTTATTTATTTATCCTCTGTCTTTTTGAGACGGGTTTCTCTGCAGGTCAGGCTGGCCTTGAGCTCACTTTGTAGACCAGGCTGGTCTTGAACTCACAACCATCCTCTTGCCTCGGCCTCCCAGGTGCTGGGATTACACGTGTGCACCACATGCCCAGCTAGAAATATTTTTTTTAAATAAAAGATGATGCTATGAGCCATGTATGGTTGGCCACGTATATAATCCCACCTCTTCCACAGGCTGAGGCAGGAGGGTGACAAGTTCAAGGACAGCCCTACTTTGCCTCAAAATACAAAATATAACGAGCTGGAGATGCAGCTCAGTAGTAGAATACCCCAGTTTCAACTCCTAGCAGAAAAATAAAAAAAAAGATACTAGCAATAAGCAGAAGCTAAGCCATAGAACAGGAGAAAATATTTTCAAATCATTTCTCTAATAAGGCATTATTCACAATATATACAGAACTCTTAAAACTCTACAATACAGAAACAAAAAGAAAAACAATCAAATAAGGGTCTAAAAGCCAGGCATACAGGTGTAGGCTGTCATCCCAGAATTCAGGAGGCCGAGGCAGGAGGATCACCGAGTTTGAGGCCAGCCTGGGCTACCTAGAGAAACCCTGGCTAAAAAATAAAAACAATTAGGGAAGTGGGATTGCTGGGCACTTTGCTGACGCCTGCCGGTGGGAGTGGCCTGCGGGTTTCCTCAAACGAGTGAGTAAACATCACAGATGGCCAGATGAATGGGGAAGTTGTGTAAGAAATGTAGTAAACAAGAGTGACTCGCGCACCCCGCGCTCACACTCTCCCGCGCATCTCTGCTGCCGCCTGGTGGACATTTTGAATTTTAAACTCAAAGATGAGTAATAATGTACCGAGATTTTACAAATCTCTTCCTCCCTGGTTCTTTTCGGACTCTCCCTCTCCCTTCCCCCTTTCCCTCTTTTTCGTTCTTCCTTTCAGAAGCAGGGGCTTGCTATGTTGCCCAAACCGGCCTTGAATTCCTGGGCTCTGGCTGGCACTCGGCTGGCACCACCATCCCTGCCTACAAAGCATTTAAATTGTTAAATCTTAGGGAACATATGTGCTCTCATTTAAAATATAAACCAAACAGGCATATAAAATAAAGCGTGAATAGGGCCGGCCAAATAGCTCAGTGGATTAAAGCGCCTGCAAGCAGGTGCAGGAGCCAGGGGTTCGATCCCCAGGCCTGCCGTGCCAGCCGCAACCCCGTGGTGCGCTGAGATGGCGATTGAGATTGGGCGTGGTGGCGCGAGCCTGTAATCCCAGCCCTTGGGAGGCTGTAAATGGGCGGATCACTACAAGTCTGATCTAGTAGTGAGACCCTGAACACTCTGTAGACCCTTCCCTAAAATACAAAATAAATAAGCATGAAGGGTGGGTGTGGTGGCGCCCGCCTGGGATTCCATTACTCAGGAGGCTGAAGCTGGAATTTGATGCCAGTGGAACTACACAGTGAGCTTGAGGCCAGCCTGAGCTGCAAAGGGAGACCCTGTCTCAAAATCAACCAACCAACAAACAACAAAACAAAAACTGCAAAGAGCCCATTTTCACTTGTGAGTCCAGATTTTTCCCTACGAAATCTGTGTATAGGTTTGTGATATTTTTTCGTTTTTATTATTTATTTATTTGGTACACAGCTCAGAGCCTCCTGTCTCAGCCTCCCTAGCACCGGGATTACAGGGGTGTGACATCAGGCTTAGTCTTGGTGGCTGGCTCGGTGTGGGGCTGGGTCGGTACAGCATGTGTGCCAAGGATCAAACCCAGGTCCTTGCACTTGCCAGGAAGGCGCTTAGCCCGCTGAGCTATCTCCTCAGCCCATGAGCTTTGACAGGAATGGGTTGGAGCCTCGTCTCCTATTGGCTCCAAGAGTCCTGGCCAGCTGGACTGTGGTGGCCATATTTGCCCCGAGGTAACTCACAGGTTACAGAATGGGGCGTTTCTTTTGGGTAGTTCATGTTGGTTTTTTGTTTTGTTTTTTTTTTTTGATATAGTGTCTCACTATGTAGTGCAGGCTGGCCTGGAATTGGCTGTGGAGCCCAGGCTGGCCTCAAGTTCACAGTGATCCACCTGCCTCAGCCTCCCAAGTGCTGGGATGACCGGTGTGCGCCACCTCGCCCGGCTTGCGTCCGTGTTTTGAAATTTACTACCTGTGTGGAAATTACAGGCTACTGAGCAGGATACTCATTTCTGCTACACTGAGAGAACAGACAGGTTCTTTTTAGTGTTAACTTCAAGAACAGCTTTTATGTATTATTGAAAACCAGCCTGGTTTGCTTCAGCCTCTAACATCCCCTATGAGAAAAGTAAATGAGCACTGGCAGCCAGCTGTGTTTTTCTTTTTTCTAAATGGGAAAGCAGCCAGATATGGCGGTCCATGTCTGTCATCCCAGCACCTGGGAGGCTGAGGCAGGAACTCTTTCCAGACTGCACTGTGAAGAAGAAATGAGGCTTTCCTGTGTTTGCTATAACGGTACCCAGCCTGTCCAATACACTCTATAAGTTACATTTTTCATTAAACATATGTAATGAATACCTTTCATCAGTGTAAACCTACTGAGTATTTTTGATGGCTGTATAGTATTCTGTTGCATGACACAACAAATGTGTTTAAGTCACTTTTTGATGGACGCTTAAACTGAGCCAAATATTTGATACTACAAACAAAATGGCAGTAAATATCATGGTCAGGAACTCTTGTGCTCATATTCCTATAGGGCAGGCCCTGAAGTATTGCCACCATAAATGAGGAGACACCGAGAGGCTCAGGATCTGGTCAATGGAATGCAGTCTGGAGTAGCTTTGTTGGGCTGTACCAGCATCTAGAGAGGTGACATAGTGCAGCATTTAAGACCCTCGAAAGGGAGGACCCAGTCCAAGTCCTGCCATCTCCTCACTGAGCAACCTTGTACAGGTGCCTCACTGTCCAGGAATTCATGGCCTGCCTGCAACATGGCCATCATGCCCACATCTGTCTCTTGTGGTGTTTCATGTGCAAAACAGGCTGTAAGAACCTTGTAGGTCATTAAAGTGACAAAGCCAAGCATGGTGACCCACACCTATGATTCTGCACTTGGGAGGCTGAGGCAGGAAGGTTGCTGTTTGAGGTCAGCCTGAATTACATAGTGTTATTTTGTCTCAGAATAACAACAAGCCAGGTATGGTAGTGCACACCCATAATCCCAGCACTTGGGAGGCTGAGGCAGGAAGGTTGCTGTTTGAGGTCAGCCTGAATTACATAGTGTTATTTTGTCTCAGAATAACAACAAGCCAGGTATGGTAGTGCACACCCATAATCCCAGCACTTGGGAGGCTGAGGCAGGAGGATCACTGTGAGTTCAAGACCAGTCTGGGCTACAGAGAGAGCTCAAGGCCAGCCTGAGCTGCGTAGGCAGATCCTGTCTCAAAAAGAGAGAAACAAAAACAACAACAACAAATATTCCAAATTGAAAAGGTCTCAGTTACTTTTTCCTTGTTGCTGGAACAAAATACCTGAACCTAAAATTAAGGAAGGAAAGGTTTATTTAACTCACAGTTAGTAGAGGTTTCAGTCCATAATCAGCTGGCTCCAAAGCAGAGTGGTGCCGGGAGCCCCAGAAGCCAAAAAATGGGTCAAATATGTGTAGGCGGGACCGGGCCTCAGGGCCAAAAGCAGACCAGCTACCTCAGGCCTGACAGAAACATCCTGTTGGTTAAGGTTGGCTATTAGTCGCTAGGCAACCTTGTGTCACGTGTTACTAACTTTGCAAAGGTATCAAGAAACATCGGTTTTGTTTTGCTCCTGGGTCTGCTTGCCTGTCTGTTCCTCATTCCTGCTGCAGTTTCTCCCCAGGTAGAACTGATCTCACTGAGACCAACGGACCCCTACATTTGGCGCCCAGAATGGGACCCAGTACGAGATAAGTGCGGGCAATAAAAACACTTGCAGGGCTGGAGAGATGGCTCAGTGGTCTAAAGCACCTACTTGAAACAAGCTTGGCAAAGCACAGGGACCGCGGTTCGATCCCC
>NW_004524699.1:4616937-4623283 GCF_000260255.1 Octodon degus | reverse complement strand
ATATTAGAATTGAGAAATGTCATACCCATGTGCCACCTCCCAGTGATGAATGTAGTTTCTATGCACCACAAGAACTAAAGAAAGGGCAGCGGGGTAGCTCAGTGCCTTTTGGTTCAGCCTCTGTACTGAAAAGGAAGAAGAGAAGGAAAGAGAGACAGGCAGGCAGGCAGGCAGACAGGTAGGAAGGAAGGAGGGAGAGGAGAAAGAAGAGATGGGGCGGTACCTCCCTGGTACTCACCTCTGTCTGGGCCCTGCCCGCTTCGTGGCGAGGAGCGGCCACCACGCTCACTGAGCACCACGCCGTCCTTAGGTGAAACACAAAGGTGCCCCATCTTTGGGACCCAGGCAGGCCCTAGGAGGCCCACGGAGCTACTCAGCAACACAGCCCACTGTCCCTTCTGTTTGCTTTGTTTTTATCACCGAGGACATCTCTGTGGACTTTCTCACATTCCATCTTAATTTTCTCTGACATTTCTTTTCATCTCCACCCAAAAGAAGCCCCTAGAAACCCTCCTTGTCCCCTTGAGTGACGAGTGACACTCCTGAAAGTAAACTCTGGAATTCGTTGCTTCCCAGGAGGGAAAACACCAAGTCCATAGCTAGCCCCACCCCTCACCCAGCTCACAAAATAGAACCAAAGAGGTTGATGCCGGAGGAGACTTGAGCTGGGTGGCCTTGGGGAGCCCTGCTGAGACCTGCGCTGTCCCCTGGGGTGTGGCTGGGCTCCTGAAGATCACGACATGACCCTAAACCCAAGTGTTGGAATGCAACCCTGGAGGGTTGCTCCCAACTGCAGCTCCCGCCTCAAAAGAGGGGTCCAGGTGAGAGAGCCCAGCCCAGCCCAGAGAAGGCCAGAAGGTGGAGAGAAGGCCACTGAGGTGGCTGAGGCAGGCGGATCACTGTGACGTCAAGCCTGGCCTGGGCTACAGAGTGAGACCCATGTCAAAGAAACAAAAAGAGAAAGAGGTTAGCTAAGCCACTGTCGCCAAAGCCTCAAAGTCAGGCATGCGCCCTGTGGGGTGTGCCACGTTCTTTTTTTTCTGTGGCACATTCTTAATTCAGGTGACCATCACACCTGCTTTCTAACTCGGTAGAGCTGGGGAGGTCCTTGGGCGCCGGGTTAGAGAAGCCCTTCAGTGGGTGCAACAGCAAGTTTCCGTTTTCTTCACTCGCACATCTGGAAACCCCGCCTCCCCCTCTGTCCCTAGCCCGAGTAACCTCATGTGTAGTGTTTTTCCTTTTAATTAAAACATCTCGGGGCTGGGGAGATGGCTCAGTAGGATGAGCGCTTGACTGGCAAACTCAAGGATCTGAGTCCAATCCTCGGTTCCGAAAAAAAAAAAAAAAAATCTCAGGGCAGCTTGACAGCTCAGTGACTAAGCACCCACTCAGACAAGCACAGGGACTGGGGTTCGATCACCGGTATCACATGCTGTGCCAGCCCCACCCCCAGGGCACACTGAGCCGACCAGAGTCTGGGCATGGTGGCACACGCCTGTAATCCCAGTGCAGGGAAGGCTGAAAGTAGGAGGATCACCACGAGCCCGAGCTGTGCAGTGAGACCCTGTAACAACCAAATACATAAAAAATAAAACAGCTCTTTGGAGGTCTAAGTGCCTGCCTGGCAAGCACAAGGACCCGGGTTCACCTGGTACTGGATGCTGTGTCTGGCCCTGAAACCAGGCATGGTGGAGCACGCCTGTAATCCCAGTACTGGGAGGCTGAGACAGGAGGATCACTACGAGTCTGAGCTGCATAGTGAGACCCCATGCCAAATAAGGAAATACATTTTTTAAAAATTAAAAACCCAGCTCTTATCCCCCCCCATTACTCAAGCAATGACGTACTCACTGCAGAAACTATAAAAATAGAGAGGAGCAAGCAGAACGTGGGTAGGGGGTGCTCGGCTCTGTCTGAAGCCCCGCGCTAGGAAATTCACCCAGAGCACTTCATCAAAGAAGACGTCCAGAGGCTCCTCGGGGTTGGGATTTCTAAGATTCGAGAGAGGGTCTCACAGTGTAGTCTAGGCTGGCCCTGAACTCACCACAGCCAGGCTGGCCTGGAACTCCTAGAGATCCGCCTCCTGAGCGCTGGGATTACAGCCCCGCGCCGCCAGCCTCCCGCGTCTAGCCGCCTGGACACACCTGTCCCGGGCTCGGGCCGTCCGGGCCAGCCGCGCAGCGGCCAGCAGAGGGCGGCACAGCCCCGCGCGAGCCGGCAGGGGCGCCCCCTCCCCAGCCCTGGGGTGCCGGCTCCCCACCCGCGTCCAGCTGGCTCCTGCACCTTCCCCGGCCACGGCTGGGCGGCGCTGCGTTACCGCGGGGACCCCGGGCTGGGGGGCCCGCGTGGGGCTGCGGGGCTCCGCGAGGCCGCAGGGTGGGCCCCGTCCCCTCCCCCGCCCCCCGGGCTCAGTAATTTTATCCTGGGGGGAAACAGCCCTGATGCTAAAATTAACAAAGAAAATTGTTTAAAACCACCAGACTAGGTCATCCCTAAGGCCCCTCTGAGTTCTAAATATTTTATGAAAACCTTTCTTGAACCTATTTATATTTTTAGACAGTCAGGTTAATGTACCTTTTTCCTGTTGGCTCCAGGCTTTGATTTTTTAATCCTAAATTTCAGGCACTCCACCCCCTTTCCAGTTTTGGCATCTGCAGATTGATCGATTGGCTGATCGATTGATCTGCCAACTGTCTACCTCCTCTCTGCTTCTCTCCCTTTCTCCTCCTATTTCTTGTCCTCTCTCTCCCTCTTCTCTTTTTTGTTCTGGGGATTTAGCTCAAGGCGATCACACTTATCTATGTCTTCAGCCCTTTTAAAATATTTTAAAAATTATTTTATTTTTATTTTTTGAGTCAGGGTCTCAATGGACCGTTCAGGCTGGCCTTAGCTCACTATGTAGCCCAGGCTGGCCTCAAACCCACAGCGGTCCTCCTGCCTCAGCCCCCTGCATGCTGGGATTCTGGGCGTGCACCACACTCAGCTTGTAATCTCCTCTTCTGCCGAGGACGCCAGGCATGGTGGGGTTTTAGGACAAGTTCAACCTCCACCAACTATTTGCTTTCTGGACGGCACCAGTGGCTTTGTGGACTGAGACATACGTCTCAGTCTCAAACTTGAAACACGTAGGTGTCAATTATATGTCAGAAAAGCTTAGGCAGGCTAGGAGTGGAGGCACACACCTGTTAATCCAGTACTCAGGAGGCTGAGGCAGGAGCATCAATGTCAGTTTGAGACCAGCCTGGGCTACAAAGTAAGCTCAAGGCCAGCCTGAATTACACAGCGAGACCCTGTCTCAAAACACAAAGTGAAAACAAAACAAAAGCAAAAGACTTCTTAGGGTGCTTGGGAGATAGCTTGGTTGTCTAAATGCCTGCCTAGGCAAGCACAAGGACGTGGGTTCGATCCCTGGTACCAGCCCCACACTGAGCTGGCCACTGAGACTGGCTGTGGTGGCAGTGCCTGAAATCCCAGCGCTATGGAGGCTGAGACAGGAGGATTACCACGAGTCCGAGCTGTATAATGAGACCTTGTGCCAAATAAATACAAGAGAAGAGGGGCCGGGGAGATGGCTCAGTGGAGTAAGTGCTTCCCTGGCAAGCTCATGGGCCTGAGTTCAATCCCCAGTTCCGCCAAAAAAAAAAGAGAGAGAGAGAGAGAAAAAAAAACAACACTTCTTAGGAGGACAAGTAAACATACCCCCATCCCAAGGTGACAGCTGTGGAGAGAAAGGAGTGTGGGAAGGGGCTGCGTGGCCTTTGTGCTCAGCTGGGGAGGGGCAGGGGAAGCAGAGGGGTCCTGGGGTATTCAGGGAACAGAGAAGCTCCCCAGGCAGAAAGTATTGGCCTTCAGAGAGTCAGAGCTGAAGACCTAACTTCCTGTGTGTGCCCTTTCACACTGGGTTTATTTGTTCGTTTGTTTTGTGTTTTGAGACGGCCTCACCCTGTGGCCCAAGCTGGCCTCAAACTCAGGGCGCTCCTCCCGCCTCAGCCTCCTGAGCGCACCATTGTGTCCAGCCTGCACGCTTTGTGTATTACTACTTTGGTACCAGGGATGCAGTCCTCCCCACTGAGCTGCACCCAGCCAGGGTTTGGGGAGCCTTTCGACACCCAACAGGTCAAAGTCTGCTCGGGGCGACTGAGGCAGGCGGGCTGCTGAACTCAGGCTGGGACATCTCGTGGATGGGATGCTTTGGCAGCTCAAGCAGATGGACCATGAGGGAAAACAAGGGCACCCCTAGCGGTCAATGGGGTAAAAGTTAATTATTCAGCCAACCCGGCCTCCTTGCTTGGCCTGCCTGCTTCTAGAACAAACGTCTGCGTTCAGGGGAGCTCGAGGCCTGTGTTGTTTCACAGTAAATCTGGGAGTTTGAGTCAGTTTGGGGCTTCACCCCACACAAAGATGTTCTGTCTCTCGAGGTTTTCATTGGTCTTCGTCAGGGGCTGCTGCCCAAACCTGGCACAAGGGATGCTGCCGCAGAGCATGCTGGGAGGGAGGAGGCGCTTGAGATGCTCCAGATTTGGGGAATTTGTTCCGAAGCCACCGCTGCGCTAAGTCCTTACAGCTCCTCTCTCTGGCTTCAGGAGCAAGAGCCAGACTTTCTTTAAGTACCTGCTTTCTTTTGACGCTGAGAATCGAACTCAGGACCTTGTGCTTGCCAGACAGGTGCAGTGCCGCTGAGCTACATCCCCAGCCCTAGCACCTGGCTTGGGAAATACATTGAGAGACACAAGGAGTTGTGCAGCACTGATAGGAGCCGATCCTGTGCCGATGGCCCGTTCACGTCCCGCTCAGATTCGTTTATTTATTCCACCAGTATTTTCTTTGCTCTGAGACAGGGTCTCACTGTGTAGCCCAAGATGGCCTTGAACTCCCAGCAATCCTCTGGCGTCAGCCTGCAGAGTGCTGGGATTGCAGGTGTGTATGGTCCACCGATATTTGCTGAGTGCCCAGCACTCCCTGGGCTGTGAGCTGAGTGGACAGAGGTGCGGACTGCAGGGCCCTGTGTCTGGCAGGACAGCAACGTGGGCTGAGGCCGGCAGGCTTGGGGCAGGAGGCTGGAAACCCTTAGTACTATTATATTTGGTTTCTTGAGACAGGATTTCACTCTGTGATTCAGTCTGGCCTTAAATTCAGAGTGATCCTCCTGCCTCAGCCTCCTGAGTGCTGGGATGACAGGCATGTGCCACCATAGTAACCAGGAGGGGACAGAGGTGAGGACTGTGCTGGCCTATGGCTGTTATCCCAGTGTGACAGCTATCCATCCCCTGTCCTTGCTAAATGCTCTGGCCACTCTGATTCCTGTCCCATCCCCAGCCCAGGAGAATTATATAAAACACAGCCCCACACACAGCCCTGAAGACATAAGCATCTTCCTACTCAGTTCCTGGAGATCAGTAGCCAGAGTTAGATTTTTGGAGATTAAAATATTAATTTTGTTGATTGTATTCTTTAGATCAAAACTTGAAGACACCTATCTCAAGGGGGAAAACCTAATAAATTATGAATTGCAAACATTATTTTGAGGATCATGGCACGAGAAGGAATTATGAGCTATAGTACCTGGGGGACTGGCTAAAGCAAGTCAAGAAGAAAATGCAGAACATGCTTTTGATTTATAGTATCTTTTTAAAAATTAACATTTGTTGCTTTTAAAAAATTGATCACCTGGTCTGAGCAAGGGACTTAAATATCACATTTAATTTTCTTGAAAGTTGTCTGTAATATGCATTTTTTATCAAAGAGGGAGCCCACCAGGCTCGGAGGAGGAAGTGGATGAATTGTGATTTGAATTCTGGTTTTAAAAACTGCACTTGGGGGCCAGGGAGATGGTTCAGTAGAATAAGCGCTTGCCTGGCAAGCACAAGGGCCTGAGTTCAATCCTCAGTTCCTCCAAAATAAATAAATAAATAAATAAATAAATAAATAAATAAATAAATAAATTTAAAAAATAAATAAATAAAACAAAAACTGCATTTGCATGGGGGGGTGATGTACACAGGTGGGAGGATGAGGCAGGAGGGTCAATGAGTGTTTGAGGCCAACCTGGACTACGTAGTGAGTGCCAGGCCAGCTTGTACTGCACAGGCTGGCTGGGACTGATCTCCAAAAACCTAAATAAATAAATAAATGCAAACTACATTTCCAGCTGGGTATGGCAGTGCACACCTGTAATCCCAGGACTTGGGGAGGCTGAGGCAGGAGGAACAAAACTTCAAACCCAGCCTGGGCAGTTTCGCCACTGACCAAGACCTTAGGTTAGAATAAAAAAGCTAGGGATGCAGCGTCCGTACTGAAAGAAAGAAAGAAAGAAAGAAAGAAAGAAAGAAAGAAAGAAAGAAAGAAA
>NW_004524699.1:4611818-4616672 GCF_000260255.1 Octodon degus | reverse complement strand
TAATTCTGAGACAGACTCTTGTTAAAGTTGCCCAGGCTGGGCTTAAATCTGTGATCCTTCTGCCTTGGCCTAGCGGAGTGCTGGATCACTGGTGAGCGCCACCGGGCTGGCTGGGACTCATCTCCCCACTGTGAGCCCATCCCTGTACCGACGGCCCCATATCCTGAGAGCAGCAGGCTGGCCCATGCTGTGGTCCTCAGCTGCTGGGCGGGGGGGCAGCACCCCTTAGGTGCCACCTGGAAGGCCAGGGCTGGTGTCTGTGAGCGCCCTCAGCAGCTGGTGCTGCTCCTGGGCCTCAGCACCCACAGAGCTACCCAGGAAGAACAACGCCGACCTTTGGCACCACTTGAGAATACCAGGTGCTGCTGAGAGAATGTGGAAGGGACCTTGGAGACAGATGGCTGGCTTTGTCCCCAGAGCTCGCACCACGCCCTCCACCCCCAGGCTTGGGATGAGGCCTTCAGCCCCGGTCATGCAAGACCCTGGACAGTTCCCAGGCCCCGCGTGGCTTTCTGTAGCGCAGAGGTGACAGAGGCCTGTCCCCCTCATCCTGTCCTGTGGGGTGGGGGAGACCAAAGTCAGACCATGAGGACTGCGATGCAACCCAGAGAAGCAGGAGGCGCTCAAGGCAGCTGGGTAGGGTGGCACACGCTGTCATCCCAGCACTCTGGAGACTGAGGCAGGAGGAGCGCCATGAGTTTGAGGCCAGTGTGGGCTACACAGTGAGTCCCTCTCAGAAACAAAAACCAAACAAGCAGGAGGGGCCAGCATGGCCTGAGAGCAAAGGTGGGCTCAGGTCAAGGCCCACCCCCAGAACAGATCATCACTCCAGTGAGAAAACCTGAGGTGCACCTTGGGAGTGATTTCACTCTCCTCCTTGCTCAGTCCCAGGCCTCCTCGGAAGGGGCCTGTGTGACAAGTGGTGGTCTTCAGAGTCCCTCACCATGACACCAGACCCAGGGTGCCTGCTGGCTCCCTGGCTCTCCTGCCTGCAGGAGCTATGGGGACAAAACTTGGGGCTGGCATGAGCAGGGTACCAGCAGTGCTGCAGCTTCTCTTGAGCTGTCCCCGGGGCTCATGGGGCTTTCTTATGGGAACTTCTGCCCCAGTCCCTGCCCTATGGCTTCATCAGTGGTGACAAACATGTGGGAGAGAGAAGGATGCTCCCCACAAGATGTCCGCGCCCTAGTGCTACTGTGACCTGTGACTGTGGTACCTGTGGACTCTGCAGACTCCATTCAGCCAAGGATTCATGATGGGAGATGGTCCAGCGCAAGTGACAGAATCACAAAGGTTCGGTCTGTTGGTTTATTTGGATTTTCTAAACCCAGGCCTTGCTGTGTAGCGCAGGCTGGCCTAGAGCTTGCAGCAGTCTCCTGCCTCAGCCTCCCGATGGGAGGCAGGCACGTGCCAGGACTCCTGGCTTGGGCAGCTGCCTTTTAAGATGGAGCTCTGTTATTCCTGCTTATTATTCCTGCTTCTGTCACTTATGCAACTGGCTGTCCCCATGAAGCCATCCCAGCTCTGCTTGACTCTGCTTTCAGAACTTCAACTCTATTCTTTGATTGGCTTCTCACCACGGAGCTTGGAGCCTCGCTTTTCTCAAGACGCGGCATTGCTGAGCTGCTTCTTGTTTTGTTTCTTGGTGGCTTTCATCGGCACTGGGAATCAAACTCGGGACTTGCACTTGCCAGGCTGTGGCTGTGGCGCTGTGCCGCTGAGCTCCAGCCCCAGCCCTCTGAGCTGCTTCCTGTGGCTGCTTTCCACGAGGTGAGTTAGGCTTGCTCCTCTGGCTTCCTGGTAAGACTCCTGGCCAGGCATGGTGGTCCACACCTATAACACCAGCACTCAGGAGGCTGAGCCAGGAGGATCGCTGTGCCTTCAAGGCCAGCCTGGCCTATATAGTGAGATCGTTTCCAAAAGAAAAGACTCCTGCCCCCCGCGCTGCGCCCTAGAATAGCTGGCTATGGAAAGTGCTCCGAAAGGGGAATAGACATGCTCAAGGGAAAGCCAGTGAGAGGGGCTGGCCCGTTTCCTGTCCCTCTCCCTGGGTCTCTGCCCCCACTCTGGCTGGACAGCAGCCAGGGCAGGCAGAGGGGCTGCAGGTGGCCGGGCAGCAGTTTCTCCCTTTCACGCGCATCAGCAGTGGCGCGTGCTAACTTGTCAAGGTTTGCATCAATAATAGATAAGGGCACAGCGTCATGGCAGGCTCCAGGCAGAGGCTGTTTTGATATTTTCTAGAAAATTTGTCAGCAATTGTACAGTCAAGGAGGCATGGGGGAGGGGCAGGGGCGCTTCTTTAATGGCGCCTCATTTGCATGCTGGGTCTTAAATAATGAATCGATCTCTCCCCACGCCCTGCTAGCACTGGGTCCTCCCTGCCATGAGGGATGGGTTTGTCACAGGCCTTTGGCAGCTGGGGTGGAGGCAGGGCTAGGACTTCAGAGACAGCCTCTGTGTCCCGCCCAACCTGGCAGGGGTGGGGTGACCCTGCCACCTGATCTCCCCTATGGCATCTGTACTGGGTTCAAACTGAATAGAGGCCAAGACCAGAACAGATTAGAATTTGGTGAGCCTTTATTAGCTGGCCGGGCGGCTAGCCAGCCGCACTCCACCCAGGGAGATGCTAGCCAGCCGCACTCCACCCGGGGAGGTGCTAACCAGCCGCCCCAAGTGGAGCTGAGCTCAGTCCTTTAAAGCAAGCCTTGTTGATACAGCTGCAAGGCGTTTACAACCAGGAGATTTTCACAGTTTTCAGCGATAAGGGGAACTTGCCCCAGTTGGGCCTGTTCACAAGATACAGTTAGGGTGGAAACATATCAGCTGTGCACAACGCTAGCAGGCTGAAGGATCTGCCCTTGAGCCAGGAAGTGATGCTCAAAGAACTGGAGGTCCCTGCCGGCTGTGCCCAATAGAAAAATAACAAAAGCCACATTGATTTGAATCCTCCAGGGTCCTCCCAGGAGCTGGTCCTGAATCAGGGCTTATGAGGAGATGTCCATCTAATCTTGGGACTGACACAAAATCCATTTCATAGATGAGCAAACAAAGGCTCAGAGAGGTTGAGTAGCCTTCCAGGGTCACGTGGCCAGGAAACGGTGGAGGCTGGATTTGGGCCCACATCTGGTTGGCTCTGGAGTGAGGTGCTTGGCCTCTAACACTGCGTCGCACTCACTCACAGCCCCAGGAGGCACGGCTGTGTGACCCATGCAGGGTCTGTCTCTGGGCTCAGGAGACTGAAAAGGTGGGTGTTCAGGCTGCTGTCACACCACGGTCACCCCAGGATACTTTTCCAGGCCCAGGGTCCCCCACCTTGTCTAGCCCTTCATTCTAGACCATGCCTGTCTCAGCCTCCTGCCCAGGGAGGGCTCTGGCTCAGTCCACACCACGTCTGGGTGGAGCAGGGCGGGGCACGGGGGCACAGCACTCAAAGTTCCAGGGGCGGGGCCAGAAGCACTGGCAGGTCTGGCTTTGTCTCCTGGAGCCCCCACCTGCCCGCCCCCCCCAGCCCCAGGTGGCTGTGGCGTGGCAGGTGTCCAGGGCCAGGTCTGGTGGCCTAGTGTCTCTGGTGGCCACCTCCCTCAGGCAGGGAAGGTTTCCACTGAGTCCAGCACCATTTTCCCACTGTGCACTGGGCTCCGGCTTCCATGCCCCTGCTATGGGCCTGCAGGCTCCGACCGCTCTCCTGGCCTGTGTCCCTGGTCCTGGGGACCTGAGAGCTGGCCTCGGGTGTGTGGCCCTCATGACTTTGCACACCCGCAGGGTCCCAGGATCTTCCTGGGTGCTCAGCTTCCCTGAGGCATAAAACCTAATGAGGCCGCCAGGATCACTCTTTGGAGGAGGAGGAGGAGACAGAGGCCCCGAGAGGTGAGTGACTCACTCAAGGTCACACAGCAGAGCCAGCCTGGGAAGCTGCCCCGCCTCACTCAGAGCTGGATGGACAGGCTGGAGACATACAGGGCGGAAGAGAGGAGGAGGAGCAGGGGCTGTTGGCCTGTCACCCTCAGGGGCCCCAAGGACTGCCGCTGACATCTGCTGTGTCCTTTAGAGGAGTGCAGGGCCGTTTTTATCTTTATTTGTTTTTGAGATAGAGTCTCACTAGTCAGTCTAGGCTGGCCTCGAGCTCAGCGATCCTTCTGCCTCAGCCTCCGAAGTGCTGGGATTACAGGTGTGCACTACCACTCCCAGCTAAACTTAGGTCTTTTACAGAATCTGTGCCACATGTGTGCTAGGAACTGAGCTTTCGGATCTACGCAGAGCTAGCAGAGGTGAACATAAACAGGAGGTGGAACGGCGTTTATAGGTAACAATGTGTCGCTGCTGCCATGAAATGAGGACAGCTCGGCTCGGTTCTTTAGACGGACGCGATGCAGTGCCCACTCTGGCCAGCGGGGGCACCCTCAGTCCGGCGGCGCAGAGGAGGGATGCGCCCTCCATGCCGCCCCGGTTCCCAGACCCAGACCGTAGACCGCGGGCTCCTGTTCTAGGAGTGCCCTCAATGAGCACGCATGCGCGCTGGGTACTGCGGGCATCACCGTGGTGAGTGGGCCATGCGCAGGGTGGGTCTGAGCTTCCCTTCCATGGATGCCCTTCCAGTGGTTTCCAGTTTGTAGCTGTTCTAATAAAGCTGCTATGAACATCTCTACTCCTGTCTTTTTGGGGATGTGCCAGCGGTAGCCAACATCCTGGCCCGTGGCGGCACCCCCTCTGTGGTCCTGCTTCTGCCACCGACCCTGGAGAATTGGGGTGCTCCTGCCCCACCTCCGACTCCTGAGCCTCTATCCCCAACGGGATGCCCTGCAGGGTCTGGGTGAGCTGAGTGCGGGAGGAGAGGCTGTAGGCTGGGCCCCAGAC
>NW_004524699.1:4597705-4611713 GCF_000260255.1 Octodon degus | reverse complement strand
AAGAAGGGTGTGGCTCAGTGGTCGACCTTGTGCTGGCCCAGCAGTGAGGCCCTGGCTTCTGTTTCCAGTACTGGAAGAGAGACAGATGCCTGGCACTGATGCCCACTTTAGGGGAGGTTGTTGTTGTTGTTTTAATTCTGTTTGTTTTTGTTTTGTGTCGAGGACCAAACCCAGGGCTCCCAGCTTGCTAGCAAGCGTTGTACCGCTGAGCCAAATCGCAGCCCCCAGTGTGCCCTTTAGAACTCACAGAGATGGCTGGGCACCCACCTGGGGTCCTGATGCCACTGAGGAGTTACAAGCTGCTGATCATTGTGCACTCCCTCCAATTCCTGGTTCCTGAAGTCCTTGTCCCCTGTCCTCTGCTCCTGAAGCCACAGGAAACACGGGAAGGGACAGGGGAGATGAAGCAAGAGGGAGAGGCACTGGAGAGCTTGTGGCTGCCGGAGCTGAAAGCGAGGCTGAGTGCTAGCACCAAGTCACAGAGCTGCTAAGTGGCTCATGTGTCCCCACTAATGAGCCCCTTCTGCAGTGGGGGGACAGCAGCAGCTCAGGGGCTCACAAGGCCGAAGGCCCTGGACATGTCTGTGGATGTGTCTGTGGCACTCCAAAGATGCATTGTGTCCAGGGTGACCAAAGGAGGGAAGTTGCCTGTCAATATGCGGGCATGGAGGTCAGGAGCTGGAGAGGGAGTGACAAGAACTGGAGGGTGCTGGCGCCTAATGTGGACCCTGGAAGGGCACAGAAACAGAGAGGGGGAGTGCAGCACAAGTGACACTTGGGGTGACAGCACCCTGCATGTGGCACAGCACAGCCCGCTGGCCTGCATTCAGCCAACACCATGAGTGCATGAAGGGCAGGGACCCATGAGCCTCGGCTCCCCGGGGCTGCGCATGAAGGGCAGGGACCCATGAGCCTCGGCTCCCCGGGGCTGCGCTGTCGCACGCCTGGCTTCTCAGCATAACCTCTCCCCAGCGCACCGTTCAGGACCTGTCAGTTCTCCTCCGCCCTTCCCGGGGTCCCAGTGCTTCCTGCCCTAGCCCTCGTGCACCTGCTCTGGCCTCTGCCCTGGGTGACTCCTGGAACTCTTCCTGTGTCTCCTGACCAAATGTCCCTTCCTCAGAGGGTCTCCCTCGACTTCCGACCACTGGCTGTCTTCCAAGGGTGCCTCTGCAGATGACATGGGCTGGGTGGCTTAAGGCAGTGCACTGTGGTGGCCTCCAGCTCCCAGGCCTTCTCCGGCTTTCAGCTGTGTGCTTCCAATCTCTGCCTCTGTCTTTTCTTAAAAGGACACAGCAGGCTGGGGAGATGGCTCAGTGGAATAAGCATTTCCCCAGCAAGCGCAAGGGCCTGAGTTTGATCCCCTGTCCCCCCCACCCGCAAAAAAAAAAAGGACACAGCTGGGCGTGATGACCCGCACCCATGACCCCAGCTCCGGGGAGGCTGAGGCAGGAGGATCGCTGTGAGTTTCATGCTAGTCTAAGTGAGCCAGCCACTGTCTCCAAGGTCTCCACTGTCATGAGATGCAGAGCCAATCTTAACCTAGATGAGCTCATTATTAGAGCTTCTCCTGGTGTCCTCACACACCGTGATTTCAATTAAGGTCACATTCTGGGGTCTACATGGGTGTGCACATGGGGGACCCTAGTCAGCAGCTACATTGCACCCCTTCAGCTGCCCACAGCCCATCTGCAAGGGGCCATTCAATGCTGCATGTGGCCTGTGACAGCTCTTTCTGGTTAGACACTCTGGTCTGGGAGACAAGGGCTAGGCCAGGTTCTTCCCGGTGGCAACAACACCAGGGTGGGGCTGCCTGCCTGAGGCACCTGCAGGCCAGGGCTGCCCCTGCCCAGTGCTGCATTCTGGCCCCAGGGAGCAGCCATCAGCCCTGCCCAGGCCAGAGCTGGATGGGCTCCCAGCTGGCTGGCTTAGTGACTACGATGCTCAGAGATGCTCAGCTCAGAGCCCGAGGGCCATGCTGCAGGGACCGTGTGTCCGTGTTGCAGCCCCTGCTCTTTGGACCCCTCACACTGCACCCCCCCCAGCAGAGGGCAGGCTGGGGGACATAGGGCTGGACCGGGATGACTCTGGGCAGTCCCTCCTGCTTTCTCGGCTGTTTTCGGTTCCCCCTCTTGGCCTCAAGGGACTTCAGGTTCCCTTCCGTCTCCTCCATCTGCCCCACTGTCCTGCAGTGGAAGGGCACGTGTGAGAGTGGGGGCAGCCACAGCGCTGAGGCTGTGTGGGTGGCAGGGGGCACTGCCAGCACAGCGCACCTTGTTCCCTTGGAGAAGGGTGTGGCAGGGCAGGGCAGCCCTGTGTAGGGTTTGGGACGCAGGTCACGGTGGGCTAATACCAGCTCTGTCCAAGTCCTTTCTGTTATTCAGTGCTGAATAACAGCACTGACTCCTACAGCATATTGTCTGGGTTTACTGAGGACACTGCAGCTCAGTGAGGGCCTGACCCAGGATACTGACCACGCATGAGAGGTCGAAGGACGCAGTGGGGCACAGGGTGTTCAGAGAGGTCAAGACCCCCGAGCTTGGCTCCGAACATCTGCAGTGCCATCTGCAGAGGCTGGGGAATGTCTGTCCTGTGGCTGCTGCGGTGGCCTGGTGACCACCATGGGGTCCAGCCCACTGGCAGACTTCCTGAAATACAGGATAGGATAGGATAGGATAGGATAGGATAGGATAGGATAGGATAGGATAGGATAGATGGAATAGATAGAGAATTAAGGAGCAAATGATCGAAGGCAGGGGATCTTTCTTCCTGCCGCTGTGCAGGCTGACAGCTGGTGGGATGGTGCTACATTTGGGCCACCACTATTCACAGAACCCTCCAGCCCCGATTGCCCAAGCCCTGCCCCCTCCCTGGCCCTGCCATGTGACTCTGTTGAGCTCCTGAGCAGCCCCTCATTGACCACGCTAATGACGCCATCCATCGGCCTTGCCAGGCGTCTCCAGGATCCAGGCTTATTCCGTGAGCCACTTTTCTTCTGTGACTTGTCTTCATTAGCTGCGGCAAGGGTCACAAGGTCTGAGCCAGCGCAACAGAGCCACCTGGGGACACACAGGTCCCCGGAGGGGTGGGGAGGTCACTAGCTGGAGCCAGCAGCCCAAGTCTGTGGGTGGAGGCAGGCACCCACCAGGGTAAGAAAGTCTTTCAAAGCGGGCAGCACCATGCTGAGCCCCATGATCTGGAAATATTCCTGATACACAGCCACCCATGGATCCAGGCAAAGGACAGTTCAGTCCTGAGGGACCACCTGAGGTTGCTCCCATAGAGAGGACAGGCAGTCAGGATCTGGAGTCAAAAGCCCATATTGGCCCAGGGAAGGTGGCACATCGTGGCGATCTTCCTGCCTCAGCCTCCTGAAGCACCGGGATGACAGGTGTTCATTGCTCTGCTCTCCTCCGTTGTTCGGGACCCAAACAAATGTCGCAGTGGGGCACAGTGTCCAGGACGCTGTCCGCGGTGCTGAACTCGGTGGCTGGCGGGGACGCTGCCCCAGGCTATGCCTGCAATCCTGAGTCTTGGAGGAAGAGACAGGGGACAGGAGCAGAAACAGAGCTGCGATCACCTGACAGGGGCCACAGCTGGCCAGCCGCGTGGGGGTGGGGGGGCAGAGTGAGCCTGGCCCGGTCTCCTGCAGGAAGCTGCTCCTGACCGCTTGCGCTTGGCCCTGGCTCCCGCCCCTGCTGCCTGCGAGCTCCTGGTCAGCAAGGTTTCCCCCCTCCCTGCTGTGCAGCCCAGCCATGCTGGACAGGGCGAGCAGCACCATGCTGGAGCCGGTCCGGGTCTCGATGAAGACTCAGTCAGGCTGAGAGTGGGCCCTGCTGTCATCACTGTTCGAAGAGGAGGCTCAGGGGCCCAGAGTCACACACGAGTGACAGCCAAGGCTGGCCTGCCTGGCCTCAGATTCCAGCTTGTCCTCCTCCTCCCTCTACTTCCTTGTTCTTTTTGGAGACAAGGTCTCGCTATGTAGTCCAGGCTGGAGTTGGATTCACTATGTAGTCCAAGCCAGCCTCAAACTCATAGCAATCCTCCTGTGTCAGCCTCCCAGATTCAGGGATTACATGTGTGAACCACCACACACAACTCCTCCTTTCTTTGGTAGTACTAGGGATCAAACCCTGCATTTTTGCACTGAACTACATCCCCAACCTTTTCAAAATGTTGCTTTAAATTGATTCTGAGGGCTGGAGAGATGGCTCAGTGGTCTAAAGCACCTACTTAGAACAAGCTTAGCAAAGCACAGGGACTGCGGTTCAATCCCCCAGCACCACATGCCAGCCAGCCCTGCCCCCCTGGTGGGCTGAGCTGGCCACACACTCTTTCTCTCTCTCTCTCTCTCTCTCTCTCTCTCTCTCTAATGAATAAATAAAAATTTTTAAAAAATAATAAATAAATAAATAAATTGATTCTGAGACAGGATCTTGCCAAGTCACCAAATTGCCTGGGCTGGATTCAGACTTGTGATCTTCCTGCCTCAGCCTCCCAGGGTGCTGAGATGACAGATGTGTGCCACGACAGCCAGCTCTTAACCACCTGTCCATCTCATTCATGCCAGTTAACCATAAATCACCCATCCTGATGTATATGGTGAAACTGGGACCCCAAAACACCAGTGGTAGAAAAATTAGGTACAGCACGGACTTTGAACCGGATGGGGCAGAGAGGGCAATCTTCCCCCTGCCTCTCCCAGGCTCCTCGTCCCTTAGAAATCGCACTTATGCCGGCACACGCTTATCGAGCACCCACCGCGCGCCTGGCGCTGCGTGCTGCGGCCACTGAATGAGCTGATCGGAGCTCACAGGCCCTGCAGCCGCCAGCCAGCCTTTGTGATGGGATCCGCGTCCGCCAAGATCTCGGCGGCTCGGCTCTTGCGGCGTCCAGCCAGCAGGGGGCAGCAGCTTCTACGCTTTGGGGAAGAGGCTGGCATGTTTATTTATTATTTATTTATGGTTTCAGCATGGGTTTGCAACGTGTGATGATTTCATTTCTCGTGGGGTCGGTGTGTGTACACAACACATCTCCATTCATTTTACATCCTCAGGAGATTTTTACAAAGTGCAGGGAGATCAGGTGCTGGGCCTTTTGGGAGAGAGTGACCCTGGCCCCCTTTCCTGGAGGCTTCTCTGCTCTTGTATTGTTTGGGATTTTTTTGTCTGTTTGAGACAAAGTCTCGCTCTGCAGCTCAGGATGGCCTTGAGCTCACTTTGTAGCTTCGCCTGGTCTCAACTCGCAGTGACTCTCCTGCCTCAGCCTCCTGAGTGCTGGGATTACAGGCGTGCGCCACCACAGCCAGCTGCCTCTGTTCTAGCACCATGTCTGGGAGCCATAGACCCAGAGACCACGTCGGGCCGGTAGAGGCGTGTGGGCGATGTGCGCATGTGCGTGTTGGTGCTGGGTACGCAGGTGCACGCCCTCCTGCCCTTCTTTTCAATGAGAGATAGCTCAACGCTGACAAGGAACAGGAAAGAGGAACACGATGTGATCATAAGGTTGCTGAAGCGTGAGCGCCCGAGGTGGGAGATGAGATAAGTGGAAATCAATCCTGCCCTGGGCCGGTGTGTGAGCACGTGCGCGTGTGTGTGCACCGGGCGCCAGCTGAAGAAAACGCTGCCTTGGCTGCAAAGCTGGGAGCCGACTCCTGGCCGGGCAGGGGCCCCTGGGCAGCTCTGGGGTCTCCCAGACGGGTGAACAGGGCTGGCCACGCTCCTCTGGCATCCGCCCCTATGCTGTAGGGGCGTGAAATTCCCAACCTGGCCTGAATGAGTTCGTGTTCTCTAAAATCGAAGAATGAATTTTAGGAACAAACGGAGGCTGAAGGTAAAACTTTATTGGAAAGGAAAGCTGTCGGAGAGGGACAGAAGGGGGTCCCCAGCGGCTTGCCCAGGAAGCTGTCTCCTTCAGGTTATTTTATAGGACAAAACCATGCGGGGCTAAGGTAGAGACAAAGGGGTCCCGCTTAGGCAGATACAGGGTGGGACAAAACTATGGTCAACCAATGGGATTACAAGCACCATTGCCCAGGTAAAATTTATTAGGCCTAGGACCAAATGGGGGTAGCGAGTCACGTAGCAAGCGGGCGACCTTATCTGGTGGCCTTCAGTCGATGATTCTTCCCGACTAATGAACCATCCTGGATGCCAACTTTAGGGAGGTCAGCATTTGTTTCATCTTTAGGTCTGACTCACACCAGGAGCATCTCCCCAGTAAGGTGCCTAGTCTTTGTCATCCCCTTCGAGGGCCTGTCCCTGTCTAACTACCTACAATATTTCTATCTAACTCAGGCTGCCTGCAACACCTAGATGTCCTTGGCACAGATCTGGGGCCTGATGAGGCCCCACCTTGGTTGGCACCAAGCTCAGCCTCCCTGGCCTTCGACCCCTTTGTCTCCCCCTGCACCTGCCTTCTCTTCCCAAAGGCTCCTGGACGGCAGCCATTCTGTCAGAGGCGAGCGAATTTTAAAGAGCTACTCTCCGCTCTTTTTTTTTTTTTTTGTGGTACCAGGGATCGAACTCCAAACCTTGTGCTTGCCAGGCAAGCACTTATTCTACTAAGCTGTCTCCCTGGCTCTCTGCTCTCCGTTTGACTTTCCCTGGTCCCCCGGGTCTGTTGAGAACAAAGAACTTGACAGAGCGGTCCTGGCAGGGCCCGGGCTCTGGGCAGACCTCCGCCCCCTGGCGCGGGGGAATGAGGGTGGCAAGTCAGGCCCCGAGGGTGATCCGAAGACCCAGAGGAAGCTTAAACTAAAAGCCTCCCCCGACTTCGAACACGTTTCCCTTTGTCCTTGCCGCTCCCTGCAGCATGCTGCTCTGGAGTCCTTTCCTGAGGGTCTTTGGCTGCTCTGTTGTGGCTGCCTCAATGTCCTGAATGGATTCAAAACATTTCCTTTCCTGGTCATGCCGACTTTGGGAGGAGCCAGAAGCTGTCCAGGCTTGGTCACTAAGGTGGAGGAGGACGAAGCTTTGTGTTTTCACAGAGCTGCCTTTGCAGCAGCATTCACCATATTTTTGATCACACCGCATGACATTCATGAGCGAGGACTGTTCAGACAGTGGCAAGAATAATGAGATGAATGTCTGAAGGGGGTGTGAGGGGAGATTTCTGGGGGGATTCATGACAGTGCGTCTTCCTGGATACATTTAAAAATGTACACACTCATCACGCATAGCGATCACCCCTTGTGCCTACAGAGTCTAGCGTCTCCTGGCCTCGCATCTCTGTCTATACAGTGGAGAATCAGAGTGTGTCGGTCAGCTGCTGTCGCATTAGTGCTGCGGAACAAATGAGCCCAACATTGTAATGGGGAGCCATAGTAAGCACTAACTTCGTGTGTCTGGGGTCTGCATGTGGGGGCGGGGGCGGGGGTCTTTCAGCTCTGCTGGCCTCGGCCAGGCTCACGCATGGGGCCACTGGCCACTGGCTGGGCGATCAGCCTGCCCATGGCGACTCCTTCTCCACCAGGCTACTCGCTGTTCTCATGGCGATGAGGGAGGGGTGGAGGAAGAGGACATTTCTGGGGGTACTAGGGATTAAACCCAGGGGTTCTCTACCCCAGTGTTCCAGCTTTGAGACAATATCTCACTAAGTTCTGTGCTGGACTTGAGCGCATAGTCCCCTTGCCTCAGCCTCCCGAGTAGCTGGGATTACAGGCGTGCACCACCACACCTGACCCAGGAAAGCCTGCTCTATCTCTGAGTGCACCAGCTGCTAACCCCGCCAGCCGAGGCCACCTCTCGGAGCCTCCGGAGGAGGAGTGGGAAGGGAATTCAGTGACAAGGTTGGGGCGTACATGCGGGCAGCACCAGCTCCCTGCGAATGATCTGCCCAGGACTGTGGGGCATTGAGAGAAGTTGTCATGAGTACTTAGCTCCTAGCAAAGGCCGCCAGAGACTTAAGCAAAAAGAACGGGGGTGTGGGGTCCAGGACAGGATCCAGAGACCGACACTGAGGATCTAAAGGCAGAGTCCAGAAATGAGGGTCCAGGGCCGGCTCCGGCCTGCGCCTCTCTGTCGTGCTGTGCCCGTGCCTCTTGGCCTGCGGCTGCCTGCTGTTCTGCCTCACGGGTGGGAGTGAGTCTTTGTCACAGCCAAGCTGCAAGGCTTGTGCTCTGTCCTCCCTGGCTCTTTACACAGAAAGCTTGCAGGTCTCTGACCTGGGGATGGTGGAGCCTGAGCTCTGGAGAGCCACATGGAGCAGGGTGCCCCCTTTCCAACAGCGGGACTGTCACGCAGGCAAGAAGGAATGGTTTCTGCGGAGGGTCATGTTTGTCTGGCAGGCAGCCGCCCTGGAGCTGCCAGCACTGTCCCCCACTGGGCCCTGCACACCCGCAGAAGCGGGCTGGTCTCTGGCCTGCTCAGGCAGGGACCAGTCTTGTACTTCCCAGTTCTCAGACCTGGTGACCTTGAACTGCCCCCTGGGTGATGTCACTTGTGGAG
This sequence comes from Octodon degus, assembly GCF_000260255.1. Taxonomy (NCBI): domain Eukaryota; kingdom Metazoa; phylum Chordata; class Mammalia; order Rodentia; family Octodontidae; genus Octodon; species Octodon degus. Next base: position 4,603,269 of record NW_004524699.1, on the reverse strand, counting down.
TGCTGGAGTCCCTGCTTTACTCTCTGGAAAGTCCAGCAAGGTCACAAGTGGCCAAGGCAGCCCTGGTGCCAGCCTGCTGGGCTCCAAGAGGCCCTCAGGGAACTTGAGCTGGAGGCATTGGCCATTACGTGGCCTCCTGTGGCATCCCCTCCCCGTGCTGCTGAGTCCACTGTGAAATGTGATCGCAGGTGCTTGTCCTGCAGCTGCTGGGCCTCCAGGCTCCTCGAGGGGCACACACGCTGCTGTGCAGGGAACCTGTGCCGCGCCCCCCCCCCCCCCCCGCCCTCAGGCCCAGCTGTGACCCTGGCTGTGGGTCCCCCTCCCCACCAAGAGGTCACTTGCAGACCACAGGGCTTGGGCGTAAGAAAGAAATTTAAATTAGTCCCAGCCTGATTTCAGCCTGAGGCAGCTCTGGAGGTGTCTTGGCAGAGCAGTCTGCGGCTTGCACTCTGGTGGGGCGGGGGTGGGGGTGGGGATGGGGAGGTGCCTTCCGCTGCACCACCCTCGGTGGGTGTCAGATGATTCTGGCCATCACAGCAGTTTGGCCTCAGGGAGGGGGGGGGGGTTCACACAGCCAGGCAAGTTTGGACTGAGGTGAGCCCTGGTGAGGGTACCCGATGTGGGCCAAAGCTGTAGTTGTGGGTGTGCGTGTGCACAGCCACATGTAGGTGCAGCGTGTGCACATGTGTATAGATGGAGATTCACGCATGTGGTCGTGGGTGTGCATGCATGTGAGGAAGAGCAGTGTTGACAGACCAAGCCAGGCAGGTGAGACGTAGACTTGGGGACTGGCCTGGGCCCCGCTGTCCCGCATCTGCACTGCATGCACTGTGCGGAGCTCCTGACTGCGGAGCCTGCGGGCGGCGCTGGGAATCCGTTTCTCCCGCCCTGCATCCCTTAGCCATGCACTCTGCCTGCCCCTCCTGGGCCAGCTCGGCGCTCTGCTTCCCGCCTGGCAGCTCCCTGGGTGCCAGGGACAGCGGGCAGCACCAGGGACCTCAGGGCACAGAGAAGCCGCAGACCTGTGCTGTCTTGCGTTCGTGGGTGACCTTGGGCAGGTCAGTCACCCTCTCTGGGCCTCCGTGGCCTCGTGTGTTAGGGTGGGCGAGCACAGCACTGGAAAGGGTTCTGAGCAGGGGTGTGGGGCTGGTGTGCTGCCCGACACCTGCCGAGGGGTGGCTTGCTGGCGGTCACACAGCTGCACGGTACAGAAGTGCAGCTACCAGGCCAAGGCTGAAGAAACATCAGCAGATCCCCAATCCTCCCCCAGCCTCAGTTTTCCTGTCTCTGAAGTGGGATGGTGACAGCAAAGACGTGGAGAGAGGACTGGGGAGAATGAGGGACGCAGTGGTCAGTACCTAATCCAGCTGGGGCCAGGAGCTCTCAGGAAGGGACAGGCTCCTCCCCCCCCCCACGGGAGGGATGCACCGGAGGGCGGCCTGCACCACCCTCCCAGACTTGCCCTGGGCTTTCCTGCACCTTGAATTCATTAGCAGCTGCAGCTCGGAGCATTGATTAAACAGCTGCCGTCTTTTCCTTTCTTTCTCTGTCCCCTTGGTTCTTTCCTGGAGCAGTGATTTCAATTTGCAGCCTGCTCTCCCTGGGGGGTCGGGCGCAGGGCCCCCTCCCCGCCGCCGCGCCCCTCCCCCGCTGGGCTGGACACACCTGCGGCGCATTGATTGCCTGATCAAGGGAGACGGATTGGTCCCGGTCCTCATTAGCATATCGTTAGCGTTGACCCCTCTGCCTGGCCTCAGGCCTGCGCTGACCCGGGTGGAGCTGGAGTGCGGAGCTGGCAGGCAGCGGGAAGGGGGTGGCGTCCCAGGCAGGGCTGCAGCCTTGGGGGTAGGACTCCCTTCAGTCCCCCCACCTCTGTAAGCGGCCTCATCCAGGAGCTGTAGTTGACTACCCGCCTGTTTCCTGCTCCACAGGGGTTGGAGGCTGGGCTCCTGGGGGGCTCTGCCTCCCCTCCCTACACCCCCAACAGTCTTGGACAGTCCTCCCCTACGCCAGGGACGGAACCCTGGGCCTCCGAAAGGGCCCCGTTCTTTGAACTTTTTATTACCAGACCGGTTCTCCTAAGTGGCTAAGTAGACCCCACTAGTCTAAAATGTGGGATCCCCTTGCCTCAGCCTCCCGGCTGCTGGGCTCACAGGCAGGCTTAGCTTAGCCCACCTGTTCCAGTTCCCAGCTGATGGGCGCCCCTTGGCCTCTCTGTGGGGAACAGGAAAGGACTTTCAGCTCTTCATCCTGAGGCACTTGGCTGTGTTTGGTTATTGCCTTCCACTGAGACCTGAGGGCAGGCACCCCACTTCCTCCTCATCTATAGGCTGGGCAAATAGGGTGGGGGCTCAGCAGAGGAGGGGTCCCCTCTCCCCAAGCCCCAGGGGAAAGCCGTTTAGAAACTGTCAGAGTGCTGTGCACTGTGAAAGGAAGCCCCTGGGCTGCTGTCCTGGTGGTGGCTGTGAAGGGTGTGAAGTTTTCATAGTAGAGCTGAGGCAGGAGGTTCATGGTGAGTTCGAGACCAGCCTGGGCTACAAAGCCTGAACTACTTAGAGAGATCGTGTCTCAGGAAGAAAAAAGAGAAAAGTTTTAATAGAAAGCAAAATCTGGAGGTGCAGGTCCCAGGAGTGTGTGTGTGTGTGTGTGTGTGTGTGTGTGTGTGTGTGTAGAGAGTGCAGCCCGAGAATGCCAGGCCCAGGGGTGGGCGGTGCCCACATCAGGAGCCCTAGCTCAGTGCCTGTACCCTGTGCAGTTGTGGCCCCGCCAGTGGGGGTTCTTGGGCTGCTTCCCTCCTTACTAAATGGGAGATAATAACTAGGATGGCCCTTGAGAAGCGCAGGGTGTGGAATGCCCTGGAGGGGACAGTACCAACCCTTGGCACTGTCCCTTGTGCAGAAAGGGGGTGAACCCTGTGTGCAGGGTTTTGGCACACCCTGTCCTCACAGGGGCACCTCTGCCCAGATGCGGTGGGCACACAGGCGTTGGGGGACATGTTTGGGGCCCAAGGCGATCGGGGTCCTCATGGTGGGGTCCCTCACAGAAGTCCTGGCTCAGCCCTGGGCCCTGGCCTGGGCTTCTACACAGGGACAAAAGCAGTGAAGCCATGCCCAGGTGACCTCAGCTGCCAAGAAGGCAACACAGGGGACCAGCACCAGGGTGGAAGAGTACGCTGCGGGGTGGGGATGCCCCGGGCCTTGGCTGCAGGCTGGGCTCCCCAGGAGATGGTGAGGCCACTTCACATGCATGTGACGCTGGCCACAAGCCCCTCCTGCCTGCTCTGAACCCAGGACCCTGGGAGCTGCAGTTGTCAGGTGCCATGTGGGACAGGTGTTCCCCAGCTGTAACACCCAGGCGGGATGCGGGGCCCTTTCGCAGGGCCAGGCAGTCACAGCTGGCCGGGCTGAGAAGGCTTCCTGTGAAGTCGCAGGCTTGGAAACTCTGACTAAGAAGGGCTGCTTCTCTCCCAGCGTTGCATGAGTCAGGAGCTCCTTATAGGGTCCCATCTGTCTCGTGGTCCCTGCCAGGCAGTTTCTGGGCCTCTGGCCAAAACCCAAGCATGGTAGGAATCTGCTCACCCACTTGCTCTGGTGAGTGCAGGTTTGCCTTGGGGAGGACGAACTTTGTGTGGCTGCCCTCGGAGTCCTGCCAGGATCGAGTGTGGGACCCTGCAGGAGAGGCAGACCAGAGGCCGTGGCTGGAAGGGACTGCTCGGCAGCTGAGCACACGAAGGCGCTGCCCAGCAGAGGTCCCGGGCGGGGGCTCTTGGCAGGCAACGGGCCGGATTCAGTTTAGTTCTCGGCCTCTGGCTTCCTGTGGGTCTCACGGTCCCTCGAGAACTCAGTACCCAGCACAGTGGGGAAGGACAAGCTGTGCCAGGTGGCGCCACTGAGGATGCGGCGCACGGTCTCCCCTTCACAGTGCGGTGGTGCCACGGCGCCAACTGGAGGCAGACTTCGGCAGAGCTAGCAGGGTGGTGCAGGGTGGGCAGACAGGGCCGCCTGGCACTGGGCTCTGGTAGAACTACACAGTGCAGGCTGGGAGGACTCTGGCCCCCAGGGGCCCAGAAGCTGCTGGGAGGACTCCGGCCCCAGGGGCAGAGCAGCTGTCCACGGGGAGCGCAGATACTGGCCCAGGCGTTAGGGCCCGTTCAGCATAGAGGAAACACATAATCATGATTCATTCCCTCTTCCCAGGTTCAAGCCCCTGTGAAAGTCATGCTTTGTGGGTCACTCTCCGTCCCCCAGCCTGCCTAGCCCTGCCCCGTCCACCACCCTGGGCCGCTCTGCCTTGCTCCTCGAGCCCTCTTTGTCCTCAACCCCATGACCACAGGGCCTTTGCACATGAGACCCCTTCCACCCCCATGCTCTTTCCCCCTCCGCCAGCTGCTGGCCCTCGTGTGTGGGCCCAGTGGGGGTCTATGTCAGCCCACGCCTTCCTGGGCCCCCAGGACCAGGCTTCAATGTCTGAACAGTCACCTGATTTCTACCCAGCCACGTGGTAGCTTCCAAGGGAACGGGGATGCCACCTCCTGGCCTTGTCACTGCTGTACCCTTAACCCAGCACAAAGCATGCTCATCAAGTGTCCTGTAAAACCATTCTCACGAGCGGGCAGCCAAGGATAGCTCAGACACTGGTCCTGGAGAGCAGCGCGGCTGGGCAGGAGCAGGCTAGGGGAGGCTCCTGGGGTACACGCTGCTCCCGACCTGGGCTCTGAGTTCCAGGAGACCTTGACTGCTCAGGGGTGGCTCCTCCTAGCGGCTGGAGTTGCCGCTCTGGCTGGGTGCTATCCCTTGTTCCTGCATGGAGCTATGGGAGGGTGGCAGGAGGTGGCACTTGGCCCTGGATTGTGTGGGACTCAGCAGCCAGGAGGGACCCAGCAGTGCCACTCTGTCCCTCTAGGCCCAGGAGTCGCCTTTCTGGTCAGGGCCAGGCGGAGCTCTCCCGGCTGCCCCTGTGCTGTCCAAAGCAGCAGCTGCCCTGAGCTGGCAGGGCAATGAGGCCTGCGGGGACCTGGAAGGCATTCAAGCCTTGCGCTGCAGGCACGGCTGGTGGCCGCGGCCCTGCTCCAGCCCAATGACCTCCATACAGAGAGCTGCCCTTGCTCCAGCCCAGCCACTCTGCATCCCCAGCCTGTATGTACGTGTGTGGTGGGGGACAAGGAGCTCCCTGCTGGCTGCCCAGAGCCTGGGCACTCCATGCCAGTCCTTCCCCCTGCCTTAGGCTTTAGGAGGCTACTAGCCACCTGGTACCCACCATCTGGTCCCCAGTGGCTGATTTCCACCAGGAAACTCAGTTTGCCCCGCTCTAAACTGGGCTTGATAGCCCTGCTGTGGATAGTGAGGGATTTATAAAATGCCTGGTGCAGGGGCTGGTGAGATGGCTCAGTGGGGCTGGTGAGATGGCTCAGTGGTCTAAAGCACCTACTTAGAACAAGCTAAGCAAAGCACAGGGACCGCGGTTCAATCCCCCAGCACCACATGCCAGCCAGCCTCGCCCCCTGGTAGGCTGAGCTGGCCACACACACACACACACACACACACACACACACACACACACACACA
>NW_004524699.1:4593240-4597605 GCF_000260255.1 Octodon degus | reverse complement strand
AAATAAATAAATAAATAAATAAATAAAATTAAAAAAAATGCCTGGTGCAAAATAGGCTTTTAATTTTTGTCTTTTTGAGACAGTGTCTCACTGTATAGGCCAGGCTGGGCTTAAGCTCACTATGTAGCCCTGGCCGGCCTTGAACTTGTGGTGATTCTCCTGCCTCAGCCTCCAGAGTGCTGGGATGACAGGTGCACACTACCATGCCTGGCTTTAATCAGGCCTTAATGACATCATTTTCCTCCTTCTGTCCCTGTGCTGTGCTGCTTTCCAGGATGTGGTTTTCCCAGTCACCCCAGTTAGGAGAAGATCCCAACTCCTTCCCAGAAAAGCACTTCCTGCCTGGCAGAGGGGCTTTGATAAACTGCAGCCTTTGGCCATGAGGACTGGGAGAGAGTCTGAGGCCAGGGCAGCCCAATCTGAAGAAAGGGAGGGAGATGAGCCCTGTCCCTGGAGGCCGAGATTACCCCTGGCTCCCCAGCCCCTGCTGAGTGACCTGGGCCAAGCGCTCGGCCTCTCAGCCTCCCACCTCTGCTGAGCTGAGTGGTTGCTAATCCGCTAATTCCTTGCTCCCGGGGCTGTGCCGAGGTTCACACCTGCTCTGTCTCTCAGCCAATGGCGCTGTTACCAGCACCGGAGGAGGGCTCAGCGATCGCTGTTTCTATGTTCATGACCAGTGGTTGGCAGTGTAATCAACAAACTCGGCAGCCACTAGCCCATGTCCCCCAGCAAGACCCTGGGGAATACAGTGGGCGGTCTGGGGAGGGCAGAGATGCCGGGTTCTAGCAATCTGACCTCTGAGGACGCCTAGTGCTTGCCCTTGGTCTGGGTCACCGAGCCTGGGCAGCCAAGGTGGAGGCCCAGCGAGGCTGAGAGTCCACCAAGGCCCTGCCATCCCAGAGCATCCTCCTGGGGCTGCCCCTGTGTCCTCAGAGCCTACACATCGAGCACAAGGCCTCCTAGCCAGGGACCTGGGCCAGGTGGATGGAGCACAGCAGGTGACCAGCACACAGGACGTCGGTGGCCAGGGTCAACCTTCGGGAGCTGCAACCCTGTTTCCCTCCTGGGAGAAGATAATGGGTAAGCAGCCACGACCCCATGTCCTCCTCCAGGAAGGCTTCCAGGATTACCTCTCCGCTCTGAGCACCCTTGAGCCGGGGGCTCTGCCATACCCCAGCCATCACAGGGTGAGGCCATCTTGAGGGTGGGGGTGGGGTCATCACCGGAAGCTCTTTGTGGCTAGCGTGGTTCTTTGATGACAGCACGAGTGCAGTCAGAAGCTTGAATGGGGACCCCGGGGACTGAGGCTTGGGCACTGAGATTCCTGACGCAGCCGGACACCATCCGTGTGATGCTCTTGTTCAGCGGCGCTGCGCTCGAGGGGCAGCAGGCAGGCCGCAGCGTGCAAACAGCAAGTGGGAGGAAATGCAGAACCGGCCCGCAGGAAGCAGGGGCCGGAGTGCTGCAGAGGGGCCCGCAGCGCATCAGGGGCAGGGAAGAACGAGGGCCTGTCCGTCGGGCACCCAGTCCCCCAGCAGAACTAGCCACCCGCACCCCAAATGCTCACTGATAAAAGAAATTTCGGGCTAAGAAGCCTTGTTTTGCCAAATCTTAGGCAGACCCTTCCTTCTGACTCATCTGCCGCAAGGCTGGGCTGAGGCCCTTGGACCTGGCTTCACCCGCTGGAGGCCTCGCTCTGCTCTGCACCTCGACACCACTTGGGCCCCTGTGAGGCTCATGAGGAGCCCCCACTTTAGTGAAAACCACTTTCTTGTTGTTCTGTTTTTGAGACAGGGTCCTGCTATGTAGCCCGGGTTGACCTCGCACAGGTGGCGAGCCTCCTGCTTCAGCCTCCCGGGCCCTGGGATGACAGCAGCGCCACCACGTCTGGCTCCCAAACCACTTTTAAATCTCTGAAGAAAACACCATGCCTGCTTTTGATAAGTGACAGGAGAACAGCCAACAGTCCTTTGGGTTCCCTCCCTGTCCTGGGCCTGCTGACCTTCGTCCCCACTCGTGCTACAGGCTGGGGCCTGGCCAGGGAACAAGAAGATCAGCAGCCCCGTGACTCAGGAAGGCTCTGCGGCTCCGATGCTGCCGGGTCCCCGTGTTACTAGGTGACAGGAAGCAGGACACTCCGCTGGCTGAGCCCTGGGGAGGGGGTGGCTCTGGAGCAAAGGAAGCGTGTGCTTCTCACCCCCGGTGGCTGGTGTCAAACACCAGGAATGCCAGCGATGCCAGGGAGACGTGGAGAACCGGGAAATGGTCTGGCAGTTCCTTGAAAAAACATCGTAGACAGAACTTGCACCCGATCCAGGGACTGCACTTCCAGGCACACGTGCTGGGCCAGCAGAATTGGAGGGGACATTGGTACCCCCACCTTTCCTGCATCCTCACCCCCAGGAGCGTGCTGGTGGGTGCAGGGGGGTGAATGAGCTGGCAGGTGAGACGTGGCCACCCGCGCTGTGGAACACCACTCAGCCGTGCGAAGGCAGGAATCGGCATGAGCCCCAGTGCAGGTGAAGAGGCAGAGTGAGCCAGTCACGAACAGGCAAAGATGTCTATCTGCCTCAGAGCGCCAGGACCTGGCAAGCGCACATACAGGAGTACTAGAGGGTGCCGGCGCTGACTGGGGGCTGAGGTGATGGTCACTATGCAGCGAGTGTGCTGAGGGCCACTGAAATGCTGCCATTCAGAGTGTTAAGATGGAGCCAGGGGGTGGCACACACCTGCAATTCCAGAACTCCGGAGGCTGAGGCAGGGGGACTTCTATGAGTCCAGCCTGGGCTGCATAGTGAGTTCAAGACTGGCCTGAACTGCATAGCCTGTCTCAAAGCAACCAAAGGGTGTGGAGTGGGGGAAGAAAGCAGAGGTGTCCGGGTGGGAGGGGAGGCAACTCTGGGCCTCTGAGTCCCTCTCAGCTCCCTGCAAAGAGGGGTCCTGGCCCCGGGGGCATCCACTGCACAGGGCAGGGAGCTGGGTAAACCTAAGTGCACTGGCTGGGGAACCCGTGCTGCCTGGGTGGCGGGCTGGGCTGTGTCCATCCTGTGGAGCTCAGGGCCAGGTGGACAGGAGCAGCCGGGGGCCCACAAAGCTAAGGAACTGAGGGTGTCGCGCACTCCTCAGCTGTCCAGCTGCTGGGACACCATAGCTGACACCCAAAGTTTGCAGGAGAAGCAGGTTTCTTGCCTCCCAGCTGTCGCCTGTGGTTAGCTGGCTCTAGGCCCCAGTGTCCTGGCAGAAGGTCCTCATAGAAGACACTACTTGCCTCATGGTGACAGGAAGCAGAGGGCAGAGGAGCCAGGGAAGGGAATAGGGACCAGAGTGACCTGTGAGGTCACACCCCAGGGCCCTTCCTGAGCACCTCAGTGTCACCTAAGCCAGAGAAGCAGACAGTGGAGGCTGGCCCTCACACCAGCCAAGTCATTGTCCCGTGGTGCCTAGCCTCCCGCAGCAGGCCTGAGCCCAGCCCCTGGCGACCTTAGATCTTGCCTTCAGCGTCAGCCCCACCCGCAGCTCACTTTCCACACTGGGCCAAGCTGGGGCCAGGGGCCTGGATGGGGGCGGGTCACAGCATGGTCACCATGGCAACAGCAAAGGCTTGCGTGTAGAGGTTGGAGAGCCCTAGGCTCCTTAGCAGGCAGTGAGAAGGTGAGGTGTGGACCAGCAAGGTGTCCAGGGACAGGGCACATGCTGGGGCTGGGCCCAAGGAGGTGCCGCAGCAGGGCCAGTGCCTGAGGGCCCCTGCAAGGTACACTCCAGCTCCAGGGCCTTGGGGATACAGTCTTCAGCGCTGATCTTTAGTCTTACTGGCTCCTTTTGGTGACCACCCAAGGACACTGATCCAGCGTCCCCAGCTCTGGTAACCAATGTTGCTTCCAGATGCCCACAAGTGTACCCCATTATCAGACAACATGGCAGTCCCAAAAGGCCAGGGTGCTCCAAGCAGGGCGCATGTGGGTGTTTACATCCGACCTCGCTCAATCCCGAGGGTGCCCCCACCTGCCTGCGCCCCCCACCCCATCGACTGCCAACAGAAACATGTTGGGGGTGATAATTTTTTTTTCTTTTAATTTTCAGTATCAGATTTAATTAAAGGGAGTTGTGCTCGACCCTGTCAAATCATATCCAAAGAGGCCACTCTGGTGAAGGAGGCGAAACATCAGCATAAATTATTGATTAATCTTCGTTCAAACTAATCTATCAATGACTGTCTGACAGGGGGGTGGGGCTAGGGGGCCCTTAGAGGTTTTAGTGGAAAGAGTGATTGAAAGATCATTTTAAAGCCTCGAGAAAGACATGTCTGGGCAGCTCACCTGGCCTCTCATCCTGTGGCTGACAGCTGAGCGCTGGTTAGGTGACGCA
>NW_004524699.1:4576572-4592394 GCF_000260255.1 Octodon degus | reverse complement strand
GCGGTCCCTGTGCTTTGCCAAGCTTGTTTCAAGTAGGTGCTTTAGACCACTGAGCCATCTCTCCAGCCCCAGGTTTTTCTTTAAAAAAAAGAAAGGACATATAAGCCTCTGGACACTCAGCATCCTCCTGGAAGGGACTCATTTAAGAGGAATGAGCTGAGGGAGCTAGCAGATAGTACTTCATGCTGGGCGATTTGAAAATTAAATTGAATTTGAAAATTAAATGAGAAGGGCTAAGTATTTTAAAAACACAACCTCTGAGAACTGTCACAAGAAAAAAAACCAAAAAGGATGTCTATCAAGGAAATTGAGTCTAAGATTAGAAACTATGGAACGAAGAAAATTTCAGGGCCATATGGCTTCCCTGGTGAATTCTGTCAAACAATCGAGAGAGAAATAGCCTGGGGCATGCACCAAAGCTCTCAGAGCTTACAAAAAGAAGGGCTGTCCCCAAGTCATCCCAGAAGGCCGGTGTCCCTGATGACAGCATCACAACCAGACATCTGAGTTCGTCATTTTCATGAAAATAGACACCAAAATCCTTAGCAAAAAATATCAGTGATTCAAATGAAGCAATGAGACAGCCAGGCAGAGTCAACTTCAGGAATGCAAGGTTGGTTTAACATCCAGAATTTAATCCACCTCATAAGGAAGTGGATTCTCACCACAGATGCAGAAAACGTACTTGAAAATTCACACCATTCATGGGATAAAATGTCCTTCAAAACCAAAATAAGTGCCAGCAGATGTAGCTCCATGGAAGAGCAGGGGAGGTTCTGGGTTTGATTCCCAACATCAGGAAAGCAAAAGGAATATTTAGGCTGGGCGTGGTGTTGCACGCCTGTAATCCTTGCACTCAGGAGGCTGAGGCAGGAGGATTGGTCCAAATTTGAGGCCAAATTTGGGCTACATAGTGAGTTCAAAACCAGCCTGAATTACATAGTGAGACCCTGTCTCAAAAAGCAAAGGAAACAAAAGACAAAGGGTTCTGAATGGTAGCCCAGGGGCAGGCGCCCTGGCTTCACAGTTGGCTCCACAAGAACAAACACACAGAGAACCAGAACTAGAAGGAGACCTTGCTTTGGTAAGCAACTCAAAATTGACTAAAAATTTAAAGAAAAAAAAAAATTAAAGCAAGCAGCACATTTAATAGAAAACTAAGGAGAGGTCTTCCCAGCCCGAGCCTGGCAGTGAGGCAAGGGTTCTGTTGCCATGGCTTCCAGCATAGCAGAATTCTGGCAAATGCAACACACAAGGGGAAACCGCCCTCACGCCTCGGTGGTAGATCAGCATACACTGAGAAGCCAGCATTCTGCAGGCTACCGAATGAGGACGCCAGCTCAGCCGACTGCTGGCTGCAGAGCCGGGGCACAGGGGGTTCCCGCTCCCAAACACAGGAAGGAAACGAAACAGAAAACAACATTTGCCACACCACGAGAAAAGCTGATGCCCGGAATCCTCTTAGTGAAAGGTTCACAAGACTTGTATCAGTCATTTGTACCATGCCTGGCACCCCCAGCGGTCTGGGAGGCTGAGGCAGGAGGGTGACAAGTTTGAGTCCAGCCCAGGCAATTTAGTGACTTAGCAAGAACCTGTCTCAATTAATGAATAAATACATAAATTAAAAGGGCTGGGGTGTAGCTCAGTGCAAAGGTCCTGGGTTCAGTTCCTACTACTCCTCCACAAAGATTGAGTTAGCATCTTTAGAGGAACAGGACCAATAGAACACACACACACACACACACACACACACACACACACACATACACACACACTATACCAACTTAAATCTGTAAACATGCAAAATTAATTTTTCTTTTGTCTCCAAGGCCAGTTGAGGCTGGCCTTGAACTCACAGTGATCCTCCTGCCTCGGCCTCCTCACTGCTGAGACTGCAGGCGCACCCTCATGCCTGGCCACACCCGTATCTTGGCAAGCCTGCAGTGTATTTATCTGGCTTTGTACCCTTTTTCTTGTTTGGCTACAGTTAGATAAAATGTTGCTTGTTGGGAGAAGCATTCGCAAAACCCCGAGCTATTTTTTGCAAATTCCTGTGGTTTTATTCTTCTCTCAGAATAGAAAGTCTTAAAAAGTGTGTATCTTTTCATCTGGTAATCTCACTTTTGTGATTTTTTTTTTCTTTCAACTTTGTTACTTTTGTGATTTTAGTTTACAGAAAAATTAAGAGCGCACTTAAAGGTTCAGCACCGAGGCTGTGGCAGACCGCTTGGGCTGTGGCCTGTCACGGCTGGGGCGGGGCTGCTCCCTTCGGGGGGCACTCTGGTGGCCTGCGGTGGCCTGGGGGCCTCCTTGTGGTCGTCCCTTGGCCTCTTACCTGCACCGGCAGCTGTGCTGGGACGCCCCGGGCGGCGTACCTGTGCGGAGGCCCTGTCCCCGGGCAGGACCTTCTGAGCTTCGGGGTCAGGGTTCAGCGTGAGAATGGCTGAGCGCTGGCAGCTCCGCCCGCCGCGGTGTGCTGCTGGCCGGGCTTCTGCTGGCGACGAAACCACCCAGGACAGCACCTTAGAAGGGGGGGCGCTCCTCGGGCTCAGGATGCAAGGTGCCAGCCCGTGGCCGCTCGCTCCGTGGCTGCAGGCCTGTGGCCACAAAGAAGCAGCGTGCGCCATAGGCGTGGAGGGCAAGGCTGCGCGCCTTGTGGGGGCAGGAGGCAGAGAGGTGGGGGCAAGGGGCTGGGGACAAGATGCCCCTTCCAGGGCCCAGGCTAGCGACCTGCCCCCTCCAGCCCGCTCTCCCCTGAGGTCTCCAGCTCCCCGTATGGCGCCGGCTGTGAACCCTGCCAGGGCGAATCCATCCCGACCTCGGAGCCCTCACGACCCCTTGCTTCCCCACAGCCCACCTCTGGATGTGCTGGCTGGAGTCCAAGCGTTTGACACAGGGGCTTTTGGGAGGAAGTCCCGGGGCCAGGCGGCAATGACACGTGCCAGGCTAAGCACTGCCGCTACGTAAAACGGAAACGGCTGGAGGCACCCTAGTGGGGGTCGGGGAGCAGCTGGGGTGCATCGGGACCATAGACTATGAGGCAGTAGGGGCTGGGGATACAGCTCAGCAGTATAAGCGCCTGCCTGGCAAGCACAAGGTCCCGAGTGCAATTCCCAGTTACGTGCGTGCACACACACACACACACACACACACACACACAATAGGAGGCAGTTGCCCTAAATGATGCAAGCGAATGCGTATTATCAGGGAGAGACGCTCACGGTATGCTGCTCGGTATCAGTAATTACAGGACGGGAGGTGCCCAGAGGGAGCTAGAGGTATCCAGGGATGCTCAGGGACGTAGGACTAGGACGTCTTTTTATTTTATTTTATTTTATTTTATTTATTTATTTGTGTGTGTGCCCAGCTCAGCCCACCAGGGGGCGGGGCTGGCTGGCATGTGGTGCTGGGGGATCGAACCGCGGTCCCTGTGCTTTGTAAGCTTGTTCTAAGTAGGTGCTTTAGACCACTGAGCCATCTCACCAGCCCCATGACGTCTTTTTTTTTTTTTTTTTTTTTTTTTGGCATAACCAGGGCAAGAGTTTATTCTACTGAGCCATCTCCCCTGTCCCTGCTCAGGGATATAGATGGACAGCGAAATATGGGTAACAGGGATCTATGTACACTATGAATATATAAGGTGTTATAGAGCGCTATTTTCACTTAAAAAAAAAATCTGAATCTATTTTGGTGGAAGGGCTTACACCAAAATAGTGATTGTGCTTATTTCTAGGAGTCATGGTTATGAGAAATTTTTGTTTCTTCTTTTTTTTATCATCTTTATTCCTTATAAAAATGAACAATAGTAAGCATGTGTTGTTTATGAAATAATTTTTCAGAAAAACTTTTTTTTTTCTTTTTGAGACAGGGTCTCGCTATGTAGTTCAGGGTGGCCTTGAGCCTTGTAGATCAGGCTGGCGTCAGGCACGCGATGATACTCCTGCCTCAGCCTTCTGAGAGCTGGGATTAGCGGCGTGTGCCACCACACCCAGCACCTATGCCGCCGAGCTATACCCCCCGGCCCTCCAAAACTTCTTTTTTTTTTTTTTTTTGGCTCCGAATGCCTTCAGGGCAGGTTTGGCTGGCTTGAGTTGTGGGACTTGAACCCCAACAACCCGAGCCTGACTGCTTTGCTGAAGCAGCCACTTAAAGAGCTGAGCTAAGGGGCAGGCCCCCTCCAAAACTTCTTAAAAAGACTTTACATCTCACTTTCCTGCTCCAGGAGTTCTCTGGGGAAACCACAGAGAGAAATCCCAAATGTGTACAGGGATCCTAGTTGGAACCCTGGAAATAGTTTAAGGTTGACTGAAGCCCACTAGGCATTCCCTGGGGGCACGGGCTCTGGGGACCTCACAAGTGGCGATGGGGAGGGGGCACCCAGCCAGGGTGGAGGAGTCCAGGCCAGCACGATGGGCTTCCTGGGCCTCCACGGCCATCACTGCTGGGCCTCCACGCCCACAGCCAGCATTTGGCACCTTCAGCAGGGCCGCTGTCACAGCTGCCGTGGTTGCTACCCCGATCAGGTTGGGTCCCTATGGTCTAAGCACTGCCCCAGCAGAGGTCCCTGTGTGCAGCCCCGAGAGGCTGGCTGTGGTGGTGGCTGTGGCTCTGCAGCCTGGGAAGGGACATGGGCGCGTGGGAACCAAAGCCCGTGGCGCCTTGACTCTACAGGCCCAGCATAAGGCTTGACTCATGGTAAATGGAGCCCATAGCCCGAGCCAGCAGAGCCCACGGGCTAAGGGTGGCTGCTGTGTCCAAACACCCCTGAAAGAAGGAGAGTGCTTCTCAGCATGGAAAATGTTACGCAATTAAAAGTTCAAACCAGGGGTGGTGGCATATACCTGTCATCCCATCACTCAGGAGGCTGAGGCAGGAGGATGGCTGTGGGCTTGAGGCCACCCTGGGCTACATAGCAAGATCTTGTTTCAAAATAATAAAAAAAGAATTTATTTAAAAATAAATCAGGGTTCACAAAGTTTTACTGTACGGTCACATCTAGGTACACTTTTTTGGGGGGAGGCGCAACTGACCAACAGCCCAAGGACTCCCGGAGCCCTTGGTCACAGGCCTGTGTGTGGCAAGTGTGTCACCTGGACCAGGTTGGGGACTCCCTTCTGCCACACCCACAACCCATTCTGGGCCATAGACTCCAGGGGAGCAGGTGGGGCTCGGAGCAGAACAGGACAGAAGGGGACAGGGCGCCTCTCCACAATATGCCACTTTGGCAAGAGGATTATTTGGGGCTAACACATTAAAGACAACGGTGGTAGCTGGAGAGATAGCTCAGCAGCATAAATACCTGCCTGAAAAGGGCAAGGTCCCAAGTTTGATCCCTGGTACTGCAAAATAAATAAATAAATAAAAATAAATAAACTATAAAACAACAGCAGCACAGGAAGGGCCCCGTGGTCACCTCTTTCTCTTCACAGAAGCAGACTGCACTGCCCCTTGGTAAGGTGGCCAGCTTGCCCTGGAAGGCCAGGAACTCATTGCCAGAGAAACGGGAGAGCGGCTCTGCCCAGCCCGCTCCGGCGTCTCGCCTCACTGTGCTGCACACGGATTGCTGTGTCCACGTCGTGTACTGATGTCCAAGCTGACCCCTCGGGGCTTTTGTTTCCCTATAAGGCTCCGAGTGGCATGGAATACACGGGGAGTAAGTTCGTGTAGCTTCTTGCCTGCACCCGTCTGTGGGGACAGGCCCCAGCCGGGAACTTACGAGGGCAGAGGAGAGGCCTCTGCGTACCTCAGCCTCCTTGCGGCAGGGCTTGCGCTGCCGCCTTCTCTCTGGTTTCACGGACCACCAGCGTGGGCCTGTCCAGCCGCCGTGGCTCGGGACCTTCCTGCACCCTTCATCTCTGCTCGGTTGGCTTAGACTGCTGAGTGTAGACAGAGCTGCCCACCTGGGCCCCTCTGGCCAGCAAGCAGCAGCCTGGGCACCTGCTCCTTGCTTCTCGGCTGTGGGACCCCGAGGCCACCCTCGCGCGGGGCGCTTCCTTTGCAGAGGCAGAGACTAGCAGGGACCTCTGAGTCCTGCAAACCTCACAGATGCAGCCCGGGCTCCTGGCCCAGCCCCAGTGTGCTCTGGGGGAGCAGGGACCGCGCCTGGCTGCAGGTGGGACCGCAGCGCCCTCAGCCAGGCCCCCGGGCCCTGGTGCTGACTGTACTTTTCAGGAGCTGGGAGCACTACAGATGGCCACGAAGGCCAGGGGTGTCCCGCAGAAGAGGGGTCCTCGCCTCGCCACTGACAGTCAGGGCGGGGTGTGGCAAGCTTAACAGGCAGGGCTCTGCAGCACCATCTACCTGGACCACTTTCCTCCCTCGAGCAGGAGTCCAGGCCACCCTGTGGGGCAGGACAAAGGCTCAGGTGCAGTGCCAGCCACTCAATGCCCCCAGGGGCGCAGGGCACAGGGCCAGGAGGAGAACAAGGAGGTGGCAGTGCGTGCAGGCGGAAGGAGAGATCCCGAGTGCTGTGTGAAGCCACATTCCCTCTTTTGTCCCCTGCCGGCTTTGATGCTGCTTGCCTGTCCCTGCGCAATGGCCGTCACCTGTCCCCTGGGCTGCTTCTGGCCATCCTGGACTTCGCCGTCTTTGATCACCTAATGATTTCCATTGCCTCAGCCGTGGCTGGGAAGATGAAAGCGGTCGGGCCTCCCTCCCTCTGCCTGTGCCTCGGGGTCGGTGATGGGAAGTCCACTGAAATCGGGTAGTTTTGGCTGGAAACTTCAGCAGCGTCAGGCCTGAGGGCCGTCTGGGGTGTTGTGCTCAGCGGAGGTGCCTAGGAAGAAGGGCTGGGAAGGCTTGGAAAGCCACCCTGCCTACGCTGCCACCCACCCTCAGGCGCTACACCCTAAGCTGTGAAAGTGGCAGTCACTGCGGCAGTGGATTGGCCTTGGCATCTGCTGGGTGTGGGGTTGCTCCCTGCCCAACAGCTGCGCCTTCCCGGAGCCGGTGCCCACCCAAGGTTCAAGGTGTCCAGGGCCTCCCTCATCTCCAGCCCTGAAGTATGGCCCCCTGCACGGCTGGAGTCCTTCCAGGCTCCAGATCCCTCCAACGGGCCCTGGACCCCTCGGTGGAGCTCTGGCTCCCTCTAATGGGCCCTGGATCCTCCAGCTCATGCTGACCTCAGGTACGGAGCAGGCCCATGTGCCCCAGCCACACTGCTCTGGCTCTCTGTGGTGAGTCGAGGGCTGCCCGGGTACTACAAAGCTGGTGATGCCAGCCTGTCTGCTGGGTCCCATCAAAGCGCCCCACTCCTGGTCCTTTGCCTGAACTCCCTTCCCTCCAGGCTCGTCTCAAATGCCACTGCTGCTGGGGAGCCCTCCTTGATGGCTGGGTGGGGCGTGTGCTCCCTCATTGCTCCCTGCTGGGGTCTGCCTCTCTCTGTGGGTTAAAAGTAGAGGGACCCTGGACAGAAGCCACAGCCAAGTCCCCATCCTCTGTGTTTCGGCTCATGACCTGGGCAGGACCCATCCATGGCAAGCCCCAGTCTCCCCATCAGGAAGAGGACCAGGTCCCCAAGAGGGTGGCATGAGGTGACCTCCCCTGTGTAGTCACCTCAGCTCAGCCTGCGCCCCCCCTCCAAGCTGTGTCTCCAGCCCCTTTGGAGTGACGGGGGGGGGGTGACCCTGGAGACAGTGACCAGGCTTCTGACCCTGGCAGAAGGGGAAGCAGTCTTGGGATGACCTGGTGGGAGCAGTTAAAACCTGGCTGTGGTGGACCCAGCACCCAAGAAGCTGAGGAAGGCAGATCCTAAGTTCACGCTCAGCCTGGGCAACGAAGTGATTTAATGGGCTCTGGTCTCAGCACACAAAAGTGGACAGGATGTAGCTCAGTGCAGAGGCCCTGGGCTCAGTCTCCATGATCGCAAACAAAACCACAACAGCAGACCAAGAGCTGGTGGGAGGACTGGGAGAGACGCGGGGGCTGAGTGTCCCTGGGGTCGCACAGGCCAGGGGCTGCTTCTGGTTCCTGTCCTCACCTTCTGGTCTGCTGCCACTGGGGACTGTGAGCCCCAGAAACAGACTGAACTTCAGGCTGGGAGAACACCTGCTCCTGCCGTGTCCCCCACCACTCCATTCCCAGTCTGCAATTCTCTTGCTGCTTTGAGGGTTCCCCTCTGCCTCCTAGCTGAGCGACCTCTGACTGTCAGGAGCCTCGGTTTCCTCGTCAAGTGGGTCAACAGCAGGTTAGGGCTGAACAATGTAGGCCACAGTGGTGCCCGGGCCATGGTCTGGAGAACCGAACCTCCCTCCTGTGTCTAAAGCCAGCTTCCAGGAGTCACAGGTGCAGGCCATCTCCTTCCCTTGGACAGACTCCAGCTCTCCTGCTTAGAGAGCAGGGTTGGTGTTAGGTTGGCAATACTGATGTCAACAAAGGCCCACACATCTGCCGAACCTCACAAGGACAGCCTCGGGGCCAGGCCTCCCAGCCACACTTGTTTGCGTCTCTTGTTGGGGAGCTCACTACCCCACAAGGCTGATTCACCATCTTTTGGGGCTGCTGGCCAGTGCCATGCTGGCCCTGCACGTAGATGGCTGGGGCTGAAGCTGACAGCTTACACAGCAAGGAGTGCACACTGGGGGGCCCAGAGCTGTCAGGAGGAGCAAGGATGCTGGCACCCAGGCTGGTGGGGCAGCTGGAACCGCAGCCTGATCTCCTCAGGAACAGCTGGCACCTGGGCCAGCACTGCGGCTACCAGGTGTGCAGCCCGGTGTCTCCACAAACTCGGGCCCAGGGCTGGGCCCTGGCTGCTGAGGCCAGGGGCCCCGGTCCAGGGACCTCAGCTGCTGCCAACACCAACCTGTGGCTGGGCTGGAGCACCAAGCATCAGAAGACAGGGTGGGAGCTGTGACATCTGCCTGTCCGCTGCAGTGAGCCAGGGACACGGAGGAAGGTGGGTGTCTGGCTGCTTGACTTCAGAACAGCAGCAGGGACACCTTCTCTCTCCCTGGAGGACCAGACGGAGCAGGATCTGATCTCCAGGTGGGCAGCCAGGGGCTCAGCTCCACCTTTCTGGGCCCTGTGCAGCTGAGGGCAGGGCAGGGCTCCTGCTGCGTGACTCTGGGCGGGTGACACAGGCTCTCTGAGCATGCTGTCTCCTCCTGTAGAACAGCCTCATTGTCCTTGTGGGGTTGAAGCCAGGTTATAAAGGCTTGTGGTCACCATGAACTCGCCCTGCCAGCCCAGGTCACCCTCAGGGAGACCTAGACCAGTTCATGTCCCTGAGCTCCAGCTGGGCAGGCTGAGGTCCCCCAGGTCAGGCCCTGCCCTTCAGCTGCTGGTCTGCAGGGCACGTGCATCCCACTGTGGCTGGATGTGTACCTCAGTGGGTTAGGGGTCAGGCGAGGGGGCTTAAGTCTAGAAGGGGGTTCGGAAGAAGCTGGTGCAGCAGGAGTGATCCCAGGCAATTGTCCCGCCTCAGCCTCCTGAGTCCTGGGATGTCTGTCAGGTATGTGCCACTCTTTTTGCTTTGGTTGTTACTAGCACTTGAAGTGTCCCAGTTCAGCTCTGAGGCTGGGGACCAGGAGCGGAATTTGAGACTGTGAGGAAGTGAACCTCGAGCTGCCAGAAGCAAGCCTGGCAGCTGAGGTGAGCCAGCTGTCTTGGGGCCTGAGCTGAGTCCCTCGCATACACGGAGGGAAGGAGACAGCAAGCGAGGTGTGAGCAGGTGGCGGCGTCACGCTGCGCGCGGCCTTCACGCGGGCTAACTCGGCCAGAGATATTTGTAGCGCCGATTTCCTGAGCTCCAACGCCAGCTCCTTGCCGGCGCCCTTGTTGGTGTCACCGCCTGCCGTGTGAGTTCATGGTGGCGAGTGACAGATGCCTCACACTCCCCACGGGTGTAGGCACATGAATCAGGGCTTGGGGAGTGGCTACCCAGAATAGTCTGGTATTTAGCGGGAAAGACAGCAGGGGCGGGCAGGCATTGCTGGGTGCCTGACAGTCACTGTTTCAGGGGCCACGTGGAGAGTGACAGACAGGCAGAACACAGCCGGCCTGGGACCGGCAAGGTGCAGATCTGTAGGGGCCAGTCCACAGAAGTGTGGGGCTGGGCGGTGGGGAGGGTCCCGTGAGCAGCCCGGAAGCAGCTCTGGAGCTCGCACCAGCGTGGTGTGGCTTCTGTCTCGTGCCCATGTCCCTCAGGACAGCTTGGGCTGCTCAGCGTGTGGACAGGCTACCAGGGCTACCAACCACCACCAAGCACAGAGCTGCCTGTGGAGATGTGGGTGGCAAGCATGGGTGCCCTCTGAAGAGCTGGGCCCTGACCAGGCTTTTGTCCCCACCCTCCAGTTGTTACCCAGAGCCACCATCTCGCTCCACAGCCAGCTGGGGACAGGGTCTGAGTCCCTGCACTGGTGCTAATTTCCCCTTCCTGTCCCAACCCTCCAAGGCTGAAGGCCCCAAAAGTCCCAAGGGTGAAGCACCCTATGTTCCAGGCAGTGCTTGGTGTGGCTGGGCTAGCAGGTGACATCAGATCCCTGGACAAGGGCCACCGCCCACCTAGCCCAGACCTGGGCTCTGAGACAGCCATGTGTCACAGGGCAGCACTGAGGGAGTCGCTTCCGATGACGAGACGAGGAGGAAGCTATGGTGACTGGGCAAGGTCACCCGAGCCCCGCCCCAGGGATGGGACACCCAGTTTGCTGCTGAGTTTAGGGTCACTGTTAGGCAGCAGTGGAGCACTAATACTGGTGTGGTGTGACACAGGTCCCAGAAAAGGGCTCTCTGGATGGGTATAGTGGCACATACCTGTAATCCTGGCGCTTGGGAGGCTGAGGCAGGAGGAGCATCGTGAGTTCGAGGCCAGCCTGTACTAGGTAGCATGACCCTGTTTTATAAACCAAAACGTAACAAATACAAACAGGGAGGGACTCTACAAGTTTGACAGAAAACCAAACCTTGGGAAATGGTACTTAGATGGCTGGCCTCCTGGAACTCCTGTCTTTTGACATCCAAATAAATGTGGCAGATGTGGGTGAGGAGGGTGAGGGGCGGTGGAACACGGGCGGCCAGGAGGGTCAAGGGAGAGGGAGCGGACAGAGGCGCCAGGTTAAAAATGAAAGCCATTTGCTGTGATTTGACGGCTTAATCAGCCAATCGATCTGCTCTCGGGCAGGAGGGCTGCAGGGCTGCGAGTCCCTATGAAAATGCATGAGCCGCAGGAGGCTGCGAGAATGCTCAAGCAGCCAGCCCCATTCACCAGCCCTGGGCAAGAAAAGAACGGGCCGCCAAGAGCTGGCTGCACTCCGCGCACGACCACGCGGCCACGTCCCCCCGCGAGGCAGAAGGTGCCCAGACACCACTCCTGTCAATGAACGAAGGATTCCACAAGCTGCTGCCTCTGTACACTGGCAGAAAGTGAAACCCTGGGGCTTCCGAGGGGCCGGGGTGCGGCCAGGGAGAGAAGGTAGAGGGGGGCACGGCACGGCTGGGGCTCGGGTGTGAACGCGGCTCACAGAGATGCTTCATTAATTCTGTTGGGTGGGAGAGAGGAAGGAAGACAAGCCATATTGTGGGTGGGTTGTTTTCAAAGGCCAGTCTCCATTGGGTGTCCTTGTGGCAGCTAGGATCAGACCTGCTGGGCATCCTGCAAATCCCAGGACAGGGTGGCTTAGCCACTTCAGTTGTCCTCTGCAGCAGGGGACAGGGGACGGGTGTCAAAACTGTCGAGCCACAGGCCTTTCTGCTCCGTCATACCCTACGAGTGGCTCTTAGCCCAAGGTCCAGGATGGCTGCTTGAGCGCCAGCCCTCACAGCCACATTTTCAAAAACAGGAAGGGGCAGAAAAGACCTCCTGCCCCCAATGCTACTAAGGACATCTCCCAGAAGACCTGGCTTGCCCCTCCACAGTGACCCGTTTGCATGGAGCTGGCGTGGGAAGTCTTTCGGCCTACAGCTGCGGCAGGAAGGAAGAGGCAGTGTGGGTTCCCATGGAAAGCAGCGACTCTGACATTTTAGGTCAAAAGGAGACCCTGCTTGAAGCTGGTGCTGGGAGCGCGGGGTGGAGGGAATGGTGGCGGCATAGGCTCAGGCCACAGAAGGGTAAGCGCACACGGCGCTCCTCGGTCGCGGGAGTGTGGCACCACGTCGCGTGTGTGCTGTGAAGACGGCCAGCTCTCTCCAGAAGCAGCCTGGTCACATCTGAGTGGGCTACCTGGCACGGCCCGCGGGCTGCCTGGGCCCTGGCACCTGCGATCTGCTCATCCTCCTGACCCAGACACAAGCCATACCAGCCCGGGCTTCTCTGAAAGGAAGGACCAAGCGAGGCGGTGTCACCTGGAAGCTGAGGCAGGCTTGTCATGCGTTCAAGGCCGTCCTGCACTGCAGAGCGAGACCCTGTCCACACAAACAAACAAAAACTCCAGAACACACGAAGGGCTCCTAACTTGGTGAGCTGGAAAATGCCTTTCTAGACGGCAATCTCAATTAAGCAGCCTTTGGGCAGACACCAAGTGGTAGACAGGGACAGAGTGCCTGGTGACAGCTCCGGGTCCCCTGGCACAGCCTTTGCCTCAGGCCACCCTGCACCACCTGACCCAGGAAGTGTCCCCAGGGCCTCCTCTCCGCATGCTGAGGCAAGGACTGCTTCGATACTGGGCGCCCGCGAAAGGGGCTTCCTTGCCCTGCCCAGTGAGACTGGCTCTGGGCAGAGTAGGGATGGAGGCCAGTGGGGCTGCCTTCCCTGGAGCTCAGGGGCAGGGCTGGCTTTCATGCCTCAGGGAGTGCAGGAGGCTCACAGGCTGGCAGGGGCCTGTCCTTCCCACAGCCATGATGCTGCCTAGGCAGGCAGGCAGGCGCCCCTGGATGCTGAGGCAGGAGAAGCTAGAGGAGAGCCCACCTGGGCAATTTAGTGACTTAGGAAGACCTTGCCTCAAAAACAAACAGGCTGGGGATGCAGCTCTATGTGAGGTCCTGGGCTCAATTCCACAAACAACAAAGCAAAACACAAAAACTAAAGATGGTGCTCATGTCTTGCCTTGTGGGACTTGTAATGTGTTGAGTTCTACAGGGAAGCAGAAATACGGTGCAGGTGGAATGAAAGCTGCTCCCAGCTGAATTTCATTTATACTTTTTGCTTTATTGAGACAGGTCTTTCTATGGGGCCCAGGCCAGTGCTGAACTCATGGCGATCCTCCTGCCTCAGCCTCCTGAGTCTACGTGATTATGTGCATGTGTCCCCACGCCCCGCCACTAGCTGACTGAAACAGGAGGTTTTCATGGATGGTTCCGCTGGCCTGACGAGACTTCTGGGGTCCTCCACGTGTGAGAAGGGTGCATGGGGAAGAGGACGTGGCTTCCCGTGCAGGAAGGGGCCATGAGCTGGAGACTAGGGCGGCCCAGCAGCTGGGCAGGGGAGGCATGAGCTTTACCAGGGCTCACAACCCCGCTGGCCCCGCTGGCCCTCAATGTTAGCTGCCAAGGTCTGTCACAGAAGCCCGGGTGCCAGAACCCCATGGCAGTATGCTGTGGAACCAGGAAGCTGGGGTCGTGTGGCTGAGGGACATTCGCGCCTGCAGGGGGCGCCACCCACTATCCTCGCCCCTTCTCTGGCTTAGTATCCCGGACTGAGAGCAGAGGCCTTCTATTGCCGCTGCCTGGTGCCCACAGCCCGCCTTTTGCCTCCTCCCGGGCTGCCAGGATTCACCGCAGCTGTGCCTGGACACCTCAGGGTGCCCGCGCGGGCAGGTGTGGGGGCTCCCAGCTGGGGTTGAAGAGGCCCCGCAGAGCGCCCCGCCAGAGTGAAGTGCAGGGCCAGCGCAAGATCACGAAACTGGCCTCTGGGCATGGGCCGCAGCGGCTCCCAGGGCCCGGGGATGGCTTCGATGTGTCAGAGCGGCACCTCTTCCCAGCTGGCAGGCAGCGCGACTGTGGTGCGACCCCCAGGCCCCCTGAAGTTCTCGGGGGTTGGGAGCGCCCTGCCCCGCCCGCTCATTAGATCCCTGCTCTTCTCTGCTGGCTGCAAAGTAATGGGAGGAATAAGGACAGTGCGCATTAACCACGGCCTTTCGGCCAGCATTAGTTTGACCCGCTGCCCTTTGGAAAGGAAAGGCCAGCTCCTATTAGCTTTAGGGGCATCGCCTGCAAAACCAAGTATCAAAAGGCTGCGGCCCCAAAAGGGCTGCATTCTGATCAAGGTGGAGGTGGTGGCAGGGCGCTCAGGGCGGCAGGTTCACAGAAGGCAGATGGGGACGCAGGACACTTGAATTTCTGACTTCTTTGGGGTGCTAGGGAGGGAGTGGGGCCTCGTGCGTGCTGGGTGAGTGCCAGCTGCTCAGAGATGCACAGCCACAGCCAAGGCGGGCCACAGCGTTGGGCACCACTGGCCCTGAGTGCCCTCTGCCAGCTGTTTCAGGGAAGCAAGGAGACAGGTGGGCGTGGGCAGGGCACCTGGAGTAGGGACGGGGCTGTGGATGATCTCCCCTCAGCAGGATGTCGCCGAGCAGGGGCTTCGTGCTCTGCTTCTGACACCTGCCCTCCCTGGCACCCACACCTGTGCACTGGCGGTGTACAACCAACAGCGGGTGTGTACAGATCCGCCGTGGACCTCGTCAGACACCCTGCCACCCCACTCACAGCGACCAGGGCCCGGGCCCAGGACACCCGTCTGGGGCTGGAGCAGACGCCCGAGCCTCGCTTTGCTGAGCCTGTACTGTGTGCGAACAGCGCCATGACAGACACGGCCCCTCTCCGAGCTGACAGCCTAAGGGGGGGTGACAGTTTGGGGACCAAGGGACAGGTTGCTGCGCTGAGGGACAGTCAGGAAAGGAACACACACACGCGGTGTGGAGGGAAGGCCTAGCTGGTGAGGCCGTCTTCCTGCCGGGGCAAAGAGCAAGCCCAGTGGCTTCCTGGAGGAGGGGTATTATAGGTGGGGGTCAGCAACCGGAGGGCGTGGGGGGAGTGGGCAGCTGGCGAGGCCTGTGGCCCTCCTTTGCCCGCCCCATGGCATGACCACCCCCACCTGGGCAGCAGGGTTGGGCATCCCCGAGCAGCTGAGGCTGTGAATGTGGTGTTGAGTGTAAGGCGCCTGGTTCTGGTCCCTGCGCTGCACTTGGCTGCTGGAAGCTGGGGTCTGTGGCCTTGGCCGCCCTGAGGGCCACGTGTGCAGCTGACCAGGAAGGCGTCCTGGGCAGGTGACAGGGACAGCAAGGGGCGGGGTGACAGTGTCCTCACAGAGCCACAGCCACCTAGAACCCAGCAGGCTGCACACAGCACCGGAGCAAGAGCCGCGAAGAGCAACTGGTGAGTGGGCCTTGGCAGCGCCGAGGCCGCGAGCAGTCAACTTCAACCCCACACGTGGTGGGAGGCTTGTCAGCAGCACACACAGACTCCTCAAAGCCCAGCACTTACTAAGGCAGACGGTGGCTGACGACACGGGCGGGCCCTGCATCTGCGAGTGCACAGGTGGGGAGCGGGCACTGGAGGAGCTGCGACACCATCAGCCAGGGCACGGGGCAAGTCAGACCTGGGAGATCCCGCCCACTCGCCACACGCCCGCCAGAGCGGGAGGCAAGACAACGCTCGGCGGCGGGCAGTGGCGAAGACAGCGAGGAGTCGGCCGCTCAGACGCGGGCTGATGCAGTGTCCCGGGCTTCTGCTTTCGGGTTTCCAGTGCTGGGGACTGCACCCAGGGCCTTGGCATGCCAGGCAGGCGCTCTGCCAAGGCAGCCGCAGCCCTGGCACTTCCTTGGAGACTAACAGGGCCTCAGTATAGGAGCCAGAAATTCCATCCCACAGGAATGAGGGCACTTCCATGCTGAAACATCCTCACAAAGCTCGTCGCAGCTTTCTTTGTAGCAGCCCTGAATGAGACCAACCAGA
>NW_004524699.1:4542022-4575501 GCF_000260255.1 Octodon degus | reverse complement strand
GTAAGTGTCTTTACAACTTCCTGTGGCTATACATATTTCAGAGTAAAAATTTAAATCCAGGGCCGGGGAGATGGCTCAGTGGAATAAGCGCTTCCCTGGCAAGCACAAGGGCCTGAGTTCAATCCCCGGTTCCGGAAAAAGAAAAAAAATCCAATAGGAGGTTGCATAAATTATAACCTCACAGTGCAAAGTTGTTGCTATAAAGCCCAAGGAGGACAGTGTCACTGCTGCCTGTCCCTGTGCCAGGAGGACCCGGGGCTGCCCAGGTAGGCTGCGTTTCCCAGCAGCCCTTACAGCTGGGCTGCGAGTGACTAAGTTTCTATGAGGAGCAGGAGGGTCGAGTGTGCCAGGGCCAGCACAGACTCAGCACGCAGCAAGTGTTCCCTGTGTGCAAGTGGGGAAGGTGGCTAGTCACTTCCGCCACAGAGAGCCTGTGTGAGGAGGGCAGGAAAGGGTCCTGGAGGCACAGGAGCGTGGCCTTCCCACTGGAGCGCAGCTGAGTAGGGTTCGTCTTTAAACCACTGCACCCGCCGTGGCTTGGCCTCCGCTAAATGGAACCCAGCAGAACAGCACAGCACGATGGACACAGTTCAGAGCGCAGCAAGACTGCAGGTGCACGTGCCGAGCGTACCAGTGGTTGCTTTCTGCTGGGGCAGGCAGGGGTGCGATGTACCCTGCTTATTCACGTTACCTCATTTCTACAAAAGGGATCTATAGGTGCTTTTAGTGGTTAAGAATGCTGGCTGACGGCTGAGGTGAGCCAGGAAGGAGGTGGCAACCTCTTGGCCCCCAGCCCTGGCAGCCCGCGTGCAGGCGGTGGGCTCCCTGCCCCCACCTCCTGCTCGTCCCTTCTATCCCCCGCCCCATGCCGCTCACTTCCGTTTCCCGTCCTTCCTTTAGTCTCTCCATTGGGCCCAGAGAAGCAGGCTGCGTTTGAAGCCTGCTGCTGGCAGGACCTGCCTGGCCTCTGTGCACCAAGCCACAGCACGTGCCATCCTGAGGCCAGGCAGTCTCTGGCTGGAATTTCAAGCTCAATTAGCACAGATAGGCTGGGGATGCTCGTGAGCAACTAATCACCTCCCCGCTGCCGGTGGTGCTGCACCTGGGATGTGCCTGTGAACTTTCAGGCTCAGCGCTTCAAGCGCTAATAATAGACAGCAGCGAACCTGCAATTTTAAATTCAACTGGAGAGTGAGCTAGGAGGCTCCTTCCTCCTCCTCTAGGGAGCTGGGGCGGGGATGAGGGGAGCCTGCTGTCCTACACTGAAGCCTGGCTCTGTACAGAGCAGACAGGCTTGCGCTAGCCACTTCACCCCACTTCTCTCTGATGCACACCCTGAAGGGCCCTGCACAGGGCCGGCCCAGCCACCGCTGTCCACTGAGCGCGCAGGAGCACGACAGCACCCAGGGACCATCTCCAGAGTGCCTGCAGGGACGCCAGTGTCCTTCCTGTCCTTCGCTGGACCTGATGACTAGACAGCACCTCCCGTCAGGTTCTTGGGGGCTCACGACCGTCGGTGGCTGGTGCTATCTTTTCTCTCCTAGCTGGGTGACCTTAAAAGCTGCTCGATTTAGCATCAGGCCCACTCTGACACCCTCAATGCAGTGGTGAATCGGGGCATTAACACTGAAAGATCATCCTTTCGAGCTGTCCGTGGTGTGAAGTGTGAAAACGTCACTCGATACCAAAAGGCCAACTCCTGATTTAGTTGAGATGAAGAAAGCTGGACAAACTTTCCTGGGCTGCTCATCCCATGCTAGCTCCCAGCGGGCGCCTGGTGGCGTGAGGTCCCCTGGCCCACGGGCAGTACCGCAGCCCACAAGGAGGGGTCTTAAGCCCTCTGCCCGGGGAGGGAGCCTGTGTGTGTCCAGTCAGCGCCTTCCCGCTGAAGGACACCTGGTCCAACTCCTCCCATCTCACGCCCTGCAGAAGCCACCTTCCACCCTCGTGGGCCCCGAGTACCAGCCTCTGCCCTGCCCAAGGTGCGCTGAGGAAGCCCCTCCGCAGGGTCCCTGCAGGGCTGCTGGACGGACGCTGCAGTTCAGGCCTGTGCGGGCGCCACCACCTGCCACCGCTGGCTGCTGGCCCTCAGCTGTGCCGCCATCTCTGTGGCGTCTCCTTTTACTGGTCGCTTTCCCTAAGTGGATAAAAGCTTCCAGTGCTCCTGCAGACGGGAAAGCCTCACCTGCCATCCACAGAGGGTGTCTCTAACAAAGGCGCAGAGAAAAAAAAACCTGAGGCCACCAGAGGCTAAGCAGGACCCGCAGCCCGCGAGCTCGCCTCGCATGCAGGTGGGCCGCTCCCGGGCTCAGCGGGGGCGGGGAGCAGCTCGAAGTCCCACAGCTTCCCCACGAGCTTGCCGGCACCACCTCTTCGCCCATCCGTGGTGTCTCTTCACATCCCAGCATCTCTGCAGTGTGCGGTCTGCCAGCTGGCCATCACAAGGACCGTGTCACTCTGCACGTGCTCCGCCATCACCATCACGTCATTGCACGTGGGCCGTGCCTGTCACCAGCACTGCATGGGTTCAGTTCGCCCACCCGAAACATCTCTGAGACGAGCAGCTCGGAGGGAAATGTCAGCAGGCACCAGGGACCCAAGCGAGGAGGGCAGTCCGGGAATCCCAGGCTGTGGCTGCGAGCCAGACAGGGCCGTCCTGGGCTGAGCAACAAGAGCCAAGGCGGGAGAACCCACCAGCCCCTCAGAACAGTGAAGGGAACTTCACAGCAATGAGGCTGGTGTGGCTGATTCCTGTCTTACAGGGTCAGCTGAGACCTGGCACCAGCTCATTGGCAGCGTGTCTTAGATCCGATAACCATGGAGCTCTCTCCAATGCCCCTCCATAGGAAAGGCGTGAAACCCCACGTGGCTTCTCCCACTTCTGCTGCCACCGTGCTCTTCCATGCCAGCGCCCCTCTATGGGCAGAGACCTGGGCTGCAGCCTGCACCATACTTGCTTGAAGGGATGTAACTAGGTGTTTCTAAGCCCCCATGGAGGCTGCAACCATGTGTGGAATGGTTCTAGTCTATGTGCCCCATCCCGCCACATTCAGCCATCCTCTGGCTCCCTCAGCCTAGTGGGGCAGGCACGGAGGGCTGGAAACCACGCCACCCTTCCTGCAGCCCCTTCTTGCTCCAGCCTGTACCAGGGCAGCAATCCTGACAGACAGGGCCGTGGCTCTAGGGGGTTGTGTCAGGCACAGCAGGACCCAGGCAGATTGGCTAGAACAGGTTTGCAAGAGTTAAATGAAGGGACAGGGTGCAGATGAAGGGGCCTCCCAAAGGCTGCCCCACTCTGGGTCAGGCGTCAGGGGTTCAGCAGAGACACCCGCATGCAGGGGCCCATTCTCAAGCACCTTGGAAGAGGAGTCTGCCAGCCCACATGACCTTCTCTGTGGAAGAGGCGGAGTGTCCTCAAAGAGCTGCCAGAAACACTGGCCATCCAGGAGTGGGACGAAAGGGCTGAGAGGAGCTGAGGCCTTGTTCTGGGTACAAAAGGTTTATTGTTTATAAAAATAAGTTACAAAACCACAACAGGCCTGAGCCCGGCGAGGTAATACATGCGTGCATGGGGCACTCCCGGGGACGGCATGGACATGACTGATGGGCCGGCCTGGCTCACCGGAAGAGCAGCACGACTGCTGACGTGACTGTCCCCTTGCTTGGAGAGGAGCAGCGGGACACAGCCGGGGGGCTCGGGCGTGAGAGCTAGGGATCACTGGAGCAGGGGCAGGCAACAGGGCGTCCCACAGGCTGGGGCTGGGCAGGCTCACTGGCGGCAGGTGTCGTGGAAGGCTTCTAGGGTCCGGAAGTCCCTCCAGGTAGGGGGAAGGCCGTCCTGCAGGAACTTCCCGCAGCGCTGGCAGGGGGCCTGGAACAGCTTTATGTAGCTCCTCAACCAAGTCTAAAGGGAGAAGTGCAGAGGGTGCCTGCTGACCGCGAAGCCCCGGCGCCCCTCCCTGGCACGGCTGGCCTCCTGATACTCATCTCACCGTTCTCTGCTCCACCCACATGTGGTGGGAGGGGAGTCTTGGACTAGAGGAAAGCAGCTCCTGGCTTATCTGATTTGGGGTCGTTGCTCACTGTGGCTGTGGCCTAACATACGCAGCAGACTGTGGGCATGGCCCGGGTGCCACCAACTGCATAGTTAGCAGGCTCATGCACTCTGGAAGTTCAGAGAACAGTGTTTTTCTGGCACCATCCACAGGGATGAGGTGCACGTAACTCAATTCTCCAACTCGAGGAGCTCAGCCTGGTCCGTGGCAGTAAGCTCCGTGAAGGGGCGCATGCGCACTGGCACGGAAGGGCCTCCTCAATTGTGCTGGTAAGGCCAGCTGTTCTCTGCAAGGCTGCTGTGTTTACTCACAAAGATTCCCCTTGTGGCCGCAGGGCCTTCGGTGGCAGAGTGTGGGGTCTGGGTGACAAAGAGCCTTCTTGTTTACTGGGCCGGGTACTGGTGAGAACCTTCTGTGGCCCCCTTGTCCTCCCACACAAGGCCATTGGGCGCTGGGACATGTGATAGGGTGTACAGGGCAGGCAGCCCCTGCTGGGCCTGCTGCTGGACAGGCGTGTGGTGTCCATCCGCAGCCCTCCCAGCAGGGCGACAGGGAGTGTGGGGCCAGGACGTAAGGGCAGGGGGTCACGTCAGCACAGGCCTGGTGCAGATTGGGAGCTCGATAAACTCTGACTCAGTCCCGGAGACTTTGGGGCTCACTTCTGACCAAGACTGCTGCTTGTCTAGCAGTGCCAGAGACCCCCAGCGACCAGCTGGAAGTGGCTGGCAGCCCCTCGTGCTTATCTCCCTCTGGAGGGCCCTGCAGGCCGAGGGTACCACCCTGGGGCCATCTGTCCTCCCTGAGGGGACTCACCATGAAGGATCTGACCACAACATCTGGCATCTGGGGCAGCTGGTAGTGAAGCAGGGCGGTGGTGGCATGATCTGTCACCTGGAAACAATGAAGAACAGCAACTGTGTTAACAGCCACAGAAAACCGGGATGCTCTCCTTTATATGTGACAGCTCTGCTTTCTGGCCGTCCCTTGGAGGAAGGACATCTAAAATAAAATCTCACATAGGAAAATGAGTTAGCAGAGCGGGCCAGGAGGAGGGAGGAAAGGGTGGAAAGGACAGAGGCCTGGGGGTGCGTGGCATGTGACATTCGGCCACGAACACCTGCACAGGTCAGAGCAGCAGGAGGCAGATGAAGCCCAGAAGACCACGAGGTGCCTTCCTGACGCTCCTGCTGCCTCCTCTCAGTGGAACAACTTCCCAACAGACAGCGTCACAGTCCTACTTCCAGGGGCCATGGAGGCACTGCGTGGCCGTGCATGAGGCCTGAGGCTGCAGCCCGTGCCGTCCTGGTTCTGACCCGGTGACTCATCTGCTGAGTCTCCAGTCTTTTCTGCTGCGCCCAGATGCCCTGCAGTCCTGAACCATGATGACACCACGAGGTGCTAATGCCACCATCAATCAGCAAATTAATAGATTCTGCTAATTTAATAGTTGTGTTCAAACTAATGGTTTATTTGACTGTGCTCATTAGGGATTCTTGGCATTATAAATGTGGCTAAAGAACAAAATAAAAACTGCAGATCAAATCACTCACTTTGAGAACAAGAATAGACCAAGGCTAACTCATGTGCCGGTTGTGCTGAGGCCTGGGAGGTGGCTATGCAAACGGCAGGTGGCAACTGGAGGGCCGGGCTGACTCTGAGAGCAGGCTGGCCATGTCCACACCCAGGAAGGCTGCACAACACGCCTGGGGCCAGCTTACCAGTCCTGTGGGGCCCGTGGCTCTGCTGTCAGGCCCCGGGGCAGGCACAGGAAGCCCTCACTCCTTCTTTCCCACCCTACTGTCCTGGGAGTTGGAGCATCTCAGGTGACAGGTGCTCTGCACATGCATGCTGAAGAAAAGCAGCTCACAGTGGCCTCCCTGCCAAGGCTCCTGTGTTGCTGTGTCCTGCGTGGCAGAAGAGTTCTTACCCAGTGACTTCCAAGAGAGATCACACTCATTCCTCCACGTGCCAGGCAGCTTTTATTTTGGGTGCTTTGACAGACAGCTTTCTAAAATGAGCAATGCTCTTTGTTAACAAGAACTCTGTGGAAGGCTGGTGGTGAGTGCTGGGGTGAGGGTGGCGCTGAATCCCAGCAGAGCGAACAGGGTCGGTGGGGCGGACCACCACGTGGCCCTTGGCCTGCTGGCTCCAGGCTGAGAGCCTGGGGTGGGGGCAGGCAGTATCGGGGCCGACCAGAAGCGCGGAGCCATGGCAGGGAGGCTCCGCTTTTTGGGGGCTCCTTTCACTCCTTTTGGAGGGCTCGGTGCTTGATCACAGGATCTTCACACTGGGCTACATCCCCAGGTGTCTTTTAATTTTGAGAGGGTGTTGCTAAGTCACTGCGTTGCCTGGGGGGGGGCCCTCAAACTTCGTGATCCTCCTGCCTCAGCCTCCGAGTGTACCACCACAACCTACCCCCCTCCCATTTTAAACACGAACAACCAAGATCTAAAATTCAGGGAACTTCATGAGCTTCCTCCAAGGCATCTGGAGATCCGTGCAGCCTCAGGGTAGTATGACAACGGGCTTTCCACAGGCTCTGTCCCGTCACCCCCATTTGGGGAGCTGAGGTGTGCTGCCAGGCCCATGGGCCTGCGCACCCCAAGGCCTTGCGGCCACCTCACTCACTTCAGTGCCTGCCTGGCCTCTGCAGCTTGGGCCCAAGCTGCAGCTCAAGTGTGGATGACACTGCACCCAAGATACCCTGCACCTGGGCCTAGCCTGTGCCCTAGACACCCAGCTTTACCCTGGTCCTCTTCCTGGCCTGAAAGACCCATGCTTGTATCCTTGTCCCCGCCTCAGCTGACGTGGACTGTCTGTGTATCCGAGATGAACCTAGCTTTGGTGGAGGCAAAGGCCTATCCCAGGCCAGCTGTGAGCCTGTTCAGTTTTGGCTCCGAGTGTCACCTGTCCCGCCCTTCACAGTGCTCTGCAGATGGCTAGAGGGTGGGTTGGGCCCCCAGCCACAGCCCAATGGGCAAACCTTTCCTGCCAGGGCAATCAGGTGACCTTCAAGGGTTAAGGTTTGGATCATGGCCCTATCCCTTCCAGAACTCGGCCTGGGGCAGGTTCCTCCATCCTCTGGTGTGACTTCTCATCTGGACAGCAGAATAACAGAGTACCTACCCTGTAAGAATGCAGGTGGTACTGAGCACAGACCTCATTTGGAGCTACCAGCAAGCAGGTCTGGGGGAGTGGGCTGGGCTCTGAGCAGTGAGGTGTGCCACACTCGGAAGAAGGCGTTCTCCCCTCGCCCCTGGCCAAAAGTAGCTTTCTTGTTCTGGGGACCTCAGTGGAGTCCAAGACAAGGCAGTTTGTCCTCATGGACTGTGAACTGACTGGGATCATCCAAGTTGTACAAGAGGGCTTTGGGGTGACAGTGAAAAACTGACCCTGCGGAATGGTGGTTTCTTACCTCTGAAAGGCTTTTCCAGGGTCACTGACTGTTGACCAATTTAAAGGAACTACCAAGCCCTGCATGCCCCTCCCGGTTCCCATGAGACCCAAGTGGGTGCTGGTCTTGCTTCTATGTGATCGGGTGGGTGTGGTTCTGTACAAAGACTGCAGGATACCCAACAGCACATGGCGGGGGAGGGGTGGCTTCTGTGCCACCCCCTTGGGGCCCTCCTAGTGTGTGAACTGGGTGGGGGTGGATAGGGGCCACCTGGCATGGCCGAGTCTCTGGGAGCCAGAATTTCAGGCAAACTACAGGTCAGATCTGTACTTGTAGTGGCAGGCAGCAGCTGGCCGGGAAAGGCAGTGTGACCTAGGACATACACCCCATCTCGAGTCACATGCATGCCATCGCAGCAGGGACATGTGGGCAATCTTTAGTCAGCCCTTCCCTGACTGGTCAGTAATGTGGCCAAACCCAGCCTCCTTTTCCGAAGGTCTGTATCAAGTATCCCTTTCACTGCAAAAGGTGAGGCTCCTTCCTTGCTGCCTGACGGGCTCCTTGGCATCCTCCACTCCCCACCACCAATCACAGGACGACAGTAGCAGAAGGGACTGGCCAGCTATTTGCTGTGAGGTCCTTCCTTCCTCCCCCAAACCTACCACCGCTGGCCTTCAGATTTCCACAGCTGTGTCCCCAGCGCTGGGGAAGACTGTGGAGCTTGGCAGACTCATCTGCTATGTGATCTTTCTCCTCAAAGTGTTCCACCTTCAATATGTTTTTGTTTTACACTTTTTAACAACAAGGTTGTTTTTTGTTCCACATCGAAGACGCAAAAAAAGCAGGCCTGGGGCAAAAAAGCTTTCTATTAACTCATTTAGTGGCAGGCAGGTTGGGTCCCATTGTGCTGGAAGCTAATGAGATTCTGCGGGGAGATAAAAGCCACCCTCCCTGTGAGGCCAGGAAGGGCACTAATGCTCCTGAGGGAGCATGAGGCCACCAGTTGAGTGTGGAGCGCGAGCGCTGGAGACAAAGCCTGTGGGAAGATCAAAGTGGATGGGACCTAGGCAAGGGGGAAGGAGACCGGGAACTAGCAGTAGACAGACAGGCGACAGGCGGGGATGGGAAGAGGCGCCGGCCGGGGAGCGAGCACAGCTCCCATGGCTGGCTCACTCCTCTTGTTCCTACTCAGCGCAGGAGGAGAAGGCCTCTTTCAAGAGACCTTGAACCAGATGCCAGTCTGCGCTGGAGAAGAGCTGCCAGTCAAAACAGTCTCCCCAAGTTCCTCAGCCATCCTGTGCGCTAGGAGCAATGACAACCTGCTCCCAAGCTGGGGGCCTGGCTATTTAAGCTGAACCCTGCATGAGGAAGAGACAGATGGGACAGAACAAATCTCAGGAAACAGCTGTCCCAGGTTACCTCACTCGATCCCCACGATGGCCTGACTATCATGAAGGCACCTGCTTTGTCAGGTGACTGCCTGAGCCAAGGAGCAGGGCCCTGTCCACGCCACTGGAACCCACGACTGAGCTCCCGGGCTCTGAACCTCAAGCACAGGGGCTCTGCTGCAGGATTTCGGGGGGGGGGGCAGCCAAGCCCTCTCCTCCTAGGAGAGGGAACCCAAGCCTCCTGACAGCCCCGTTCCCCACGTGGGCCAGCATCCCTCTGCTTTCCTGCCACCTTGACCTGTGCATGGGGGCACAAAGTGCACAGACCCGGACTCCAGGGCCAATGAACCTCCTGCAGTGCTGTGTCAGTCCAGGGTGCATACCTACCTGCCCAGGGAAGGAAAGGGGCGGAGGAGAGCCCAGGCTCTGTTGCCCTCTCCCCTTGCCCAGGGCACAGGCTCAGGTACAGCAGATACCCTCCCGCTCACAGTCAGCCCAGGGCCCTGGTCTCAGGAAACCCAGAGCGAGCCTGCGGTGACACAGCGGCGACACAGAGGACCAGGAGGCAGGGGAGAACAAAGCTCGCAAGCAGGCATTAGCGCCCCCAGAGGGAAGACTGCTGAAGTCTGGGAGGGTGGCCCTGCTGGGCGCCAGGGGGCGGGCACGCCGGCACTGTCTGCAGAAGGGTTCTCCTCGTGCTTTCCCCCATTTCCTTCCTCTACCAACTTGGGGAATGTGACTGGATTTAAATGAAAACACATTAATTCTTGCCAGGGTTTAAGCAGCTCCCGGACTGCACCACTGTGCAGGCACTGTGACTAGAAGGCGGACACACTGCCACTGGGCAGAGCAGCCACACCCATGGGCCAGTGCACGTCACTGCGGCTTCCTGCCACCAGGGGGCGGGACGGGGACCGAGCTCAGCTGGACGACGGCAGCACACAGCCTGATGCCTTCCTCTGCTGAGCTAGGAGAGCTGGGGCCTCCAATGATTACGACTATTCCCTGCAGGATTACTGAACAGGAAAGTGAACTACCCGAGTGTTTAGAAGTTGCTCATTTAAAAGAACAGCCTGGTAGAGACCTGGATTCTGGTTTCCCTGCAGTCAATGCCTACTTGCCAGGGGACAGCAGACTCTTAGAACTGCGATAGAGGGAGTGCTCAGGACAGAAGGGTTTGGTCCCGGGCTGGTCATCCATCGCTGGGAGACCTGGCCCGCCTTCCTCTGCCAGCCTCGTAACAGTATGCTGCAGGCTGACGACGTCTCCACCCCAGCTAGCCCCCATGGAAGACATGCCCCACCTCCTAAAGGTAAACAGGGACAGGCTCTGCCCCCCACTGCCTTGCTGTGGACGCCTCCATGAGGCCCTCAGAGCTTGGGGCAGTGGGCTCAGGAGAGGGAGCAGTGGCCTACGGTTGACGTGGCACAGTGGCTCTGGCCCAGAAGCCCCCCAGCTCAGCAGTCCTCACAAGGCTGCGCAGCACCAGTGAGGGCAGCAAGGCCAGGCAGTCACTACCGGCACTGACCACTGTCCCCACAGACCAGAGAAGTAAAAGGTCACAGGGTGAAGACACTTGAATGTCACACAAGGTCAGCCCAGGAGCCAAGTGCCTTGGGAGGTGCACACTGCCATGGGTGCCGAGCGCAGGTGTGAGGCTGCAGCACTGCCCTGGGGAGGAGCCCCACGTTAGGGAGAAAGGCTAAGAGTACTGCAAGTGCTCACTCCACGAAAATAGGAGCCACCATTCCTTCAAATTAGAATGCTACCAAATGCTGAGTGGTGTTATGGGGTGGAAGGGGTGCTCAGAGAAGCGTCTACTGCAGGGATGAAAGTGCGGTGGAGAAGAAGCAGGGGATTTGGGTTTGATTATGCAGCCCAGACTTTAATCTGGGCCTGGATTTGAGCGCCTCAGGATCAGTAGGCCTCGAGGCCCAAAAAGGAGGTGCTGAGGCCCATAGGGACTGGGGATTTCGGAGATGGGATCAATACCCCTTCCTCTGCTGCTGAAGGAGCCATCTGTACAGCTTAGGCCATGCAGCTCTGGGCCAGGTCCAGAGGCTGTCAGGTGGGAGAGGCAGGGAGACATCTTGCCTTAATCTCAAATCACACCCCTGACCAACTCGTTTGAGAGGCTGAGCACAGTTGGCACAACCGAGGCTTCCATCAGAGAGTGATTATGTTCCTCTTGGGGTGCCGACCCTTTTCCCTAGAGCCCCTGTCAAGATGCTAAGGAAGCCCCTACCCGCACCCCGCGACAAGCTCCCGGGGTGCTGCCTGGCCCCAAGCTGTGTTGCGGCTGCACTTGGCCTAGGGCTTCACACCCTCCCAGCATGGCCCTCTGTGGCGGGCACTAGTGCCCTGAGGCCCTGTCTCCAATTGTTCTCTTTTTCTTTCTCTCTCGAACCCTGGGCAGCCGTGTGGCTCCATACTCTGTGCAAGTGGGCAGGCCGGGGAGGTTGCAGGGTAGGGTTAGGAGTTCTCTGGGTTCCTGGTCACCTTCCACTTCTGCTGGAGGCCTGGCACAAGGCTGAGGTGACTCACAGGAAGGGTCCTTGACATTTCTCTGGATTAAGGAATTAAGACTCATTTAGGTGGGAAGAAAAAAAAGCTCAGCGCTTTCCAGATGGTAAAATGCCAGATTCTGCCACTGGCTGCCAGGAAAGGCCTACCCTGGAGCCACCTGAATTGTGCACCCACTCGGTGTGATGTTATTTCTGCAGGGACTTTTGCAGTGAGAAAAACATCCAGACATCTGGGCCCTGAGAAGACACAAGCAATGCCCCCCACTTCTCCACCAGACTTGGGTGACTGGGAAACAGCAGAGGCTGAGGAACAGTGGGCTGCTGCCACTTCCCCACGCCTGGGTACGGGGTCTAATGAGTGGGACAGAAAAGGGCTTGCTGACAGAGTCAATGGCCACACACAAAGGGAAGGCTGAATTCTGCCTCGTGCAGTGGGATCTGCTGCAGGACCATGGGGTCCAGACTTTAACTCAGGGAATGAGGCGGAGCCCAGAGGTACCTGCTTGCGCTGTGCTTCCTGTCTCGGGGGGGGGGGGGGAGTACCACCTCAGAGGGCTCCAGCCTTCCTGGTAGGCCCTTGTCCACGGTGGCTGAGGCCACCACGTGTGCAACCACCAGCTCTTTGCTGGTGGAGGAAAGGTCTGGGCAGTGCCACTTCCATCTGCAGTGCCCTGGGAAGGGACAGAGCTGTGAAAGGGTGCTGTTGTGTGTCCCCCTTTGGCTGGATTTCCCTTGGGGAAGAGACACCTGCCCGACAAAGGCAAGGGGTGGGTCTGGCATGGTGACCGGGCCCTCGTTCAGTTCACAGAAAGCATTTCAAACCGGACATTTAGAGCTGTGATTCTGAGTTCTGGCTCCCAAGCCCTGTGACACCGACCGCTGAAATGCGTCTACAGCACTTGCTGTAGGCGATGGCAGTGCCAGGCAGTCCTCAACCCTCAGAGCAGGTTTTATCACCCCGTCACAGAACTGCGGCCCTAGCGAGTCTGTGACTGGGCCAGTGCACAGCTGTGACTGCACCTGTTCGGTCATGGGGCAGTGGGAAGAGGGGTGGCCAAGACACGAGAAGGGGCGCTCCAGACAGCAAGAGACCTATGGTCAAACCTGGTCCTAGAGGGATGGCTGGAGGAGACTTTGTAGAAGAGGTTTGCTGCCCACAGCACTGCAAAGAGCCTGCAGGATCCCCACTTCACAGATGCGGACACCAAGGCAAGTTCACCCCCTAGGGAGGAAGTGTGGGCTGGGGTCTTCCCACTAATGACTCTCAGCCTCTTGGGACGACCAGTGTGGGGCCGCAACAGGAGTGAACAGAGGAGGTTCCAGGACAGTGCTGGGTAGCCTGCGCTTGCAGTCTTGCGTGCTGGGCTGGGGGAAGCGGGGTGCAGGTTCGGGTTAAGGAACACAGCTGTGAGGTTCTGAGACAGCCTGTCCTGCAACCATGCAACCCTTGAGGATGTAGCAAGGCACTGTGATGACAAATGACTGCAAATGGCAGAAAGCCATAAACCACTGCGAGGGCAGCTCCAGGTGCCGAGAAAGCCGGCAGGCTGTGTCGGGTCGACGGCCCTCATGAGGAGCTAGCCATGGCCAGAGCTGTGGAGAAAGGAACCAGGCATCCCTAGGGGAAGGGGAATGTCAGTGTCATTCACTAGTGTCACACGGGCCACTGAGGTGCTGGGGAGAGGATCGCAGCAGCCAGTCTAACCTGGGGACCCTTCCAGGCTCACTGTCAGCTGAGGGAAGGGAGGCTCTCCGGGATGACCTGGAAGTTCCCTGCCTCTGCTTCAAAAAATCTTTGTTGCTAGGCCAACGCATGTGTTTTGCACACCGCTCATCAGTGCCCACGGGGCCTGGCAGCTTCTGCGATGCTGCCACTCGCCTTGCACCCGTGAGAGCTGTCCCCGCAGCTCCATCTGCCTGGAAGGCACTGCTGAGCCACGAGGACAGAACAAGGTGATGCACTCCATGTTTTAAAACACCATTCTCTTCCCTCATCAGACAAAGGTCACCAGCTCCCCAAGACAGATGGGTGAGATACTTGCAGGACACGTGGCCATTCCCGATAACCGGGTGAAGGCCTCGAGGTCCTTCCATGTGGGCTGCAGACTGCTTGGTCTTGGAGCCTTTCCTCAACTGCAGCCTTGCCTGGTCTTCAGCTGTGGTGTCTGGGGGGGGCCTGGAGAGGGCATGTCAGGGGCTGCGAGAAGAAACTCTGGAGGTTCGGGTGACCGAGTGAGCTATGAATGGCTACTGCAAAGACGACCACACGCCATGTATCAACTGTTGTGACTCTCCTACCAACCTGCTTTGAAACTGTCTCATTGCAATTTTTTTGTCAATAAAAAAAAAAAAAAAAGATAGAGTGACTATTTCCTGAGATGCCACAGCATGTACTTATGCTCAGGTGGCCAGCGGTACCAGTCCTCTGTGGACTCTCTCGTCAGGACAGTGTCCCCTCAGGGACTTGCACTCAAAAGGCACAGGCGATGGTGGACAGGTACTCGACACAGCCAACCTATCGTCAGGGTCCACCCAATTGTCGGACAGTTCAGTCTTTTAGGGCTGACTCAGTCCCTTCTACTACAAAGTAGCTGGTGGCCACAAGGAAGCATCCCTGATAAAGGGACCAAGGAGTGGCGGTGTCCTGCTGGACATCACCTGGCCATGGCTGAGTACTGCTGCTGCAGGGCCAAGTGGGTCACCTTCCTCTCTGCGACTGTCAGAATAGCAATCGTGGGCCAAGGGCTGGGCTTGCACAGTTGGACGGCTACGCTTTGTCCTCTACGGTCGTATCGTGCGCTGGTGGCTCCAGCTCCGCCCCACTCCCCTGCCTGGGGCAGCCCACTCTGCATCCCCTTCTTCAGCCACCTGCCAGGATTTAATGCAGGAAGCAGCTACAGCCTGGCTCTCATGCCTCCCAAGTTACTGGATGAAAATACACACTGTTTTGAAATGAGGGGGTTAAAGATCAAAACAGTGACTGCCCCTGCAGAGTTTAAATGTCAGAAAAATATGAACACGCTTGGAACCTTTCCTGGCTCTTTGTGATTCTGCCCTTTCAGAGGGTCCCCTATTTCTAAGCCCCATTCTCTGAGTCCACTCTGCTGGAGATCTGCTGGCTATAAAAAGCTTCCTCACCCTAGGACGGAGTGCAAGGCACCTCCGGGGGAGCCTGGTAAATGACAGGCACCTGTTAGTGGCCGCAGCCCCGCAGCAAGTTGTCCCCAGCCTGCTGCCACTTCCCCACGCCTGGGTACAGGGTCTAATGAGTGGGACAGAAAAGGGCTTGCTGACAGAGTCAATGGCCGCACACAAAGGGAAGGCTGAATTCCGCCTCCTGCAGTGGGATTTGCTGC
Organism: Octodon degus; assembly: GCF_000260255.1. Taxonomy (NCBI): domain Eukaryota; kingdom Metazoa; phylum Chordata; class Mammalia; order Rodentia; family Octodontidae; genus Octodon; species Octodon degus. The sequence goes on along the minus strand of NW_004524699.1, from coordinate 4,560,783 downwards.
AGGACCACGGGGTCCAGACTTAACTCAGGGAATGAGGCGGAGCCCAGAGGAACCTGCTTGCGCTGTGCTTCCCTCTCCTGCTCATGTTCTAGTGCCCTTCCCCATCTGCTTCCTGTCTCCTGGGGGGGGCCCCTCAGAGGGCTCCAGCCTTCCTGGTAGGCCCCTGTCCACCACGGGTGGGCAGGAAAACTCCTTCCACATGCAGTAGTTGCAATCACATAATGAGTGCTAGAGAAAGGGTGTCCTCGGGGTTCTGCCCCAGAGCCATGCGGGGAGAAGCCTCTCTCTAGTGGTCTCCGGGGACACAGAAGTGGGCACAGCTGTGACACTGGCCATCCCCATCCCTAGGTGATTAGTTCCCGCAGGAGCGATCCCCTTCTAGTGACCACCAGGAGTCTCCTTTGCTATGTCCTGCTACTGTGATACTCTGACCTGCACTACTGGGCCAGGCTGGCCCACCCTGGCCAGGCTGCCTGGCTGGGCGTACACAGGCTGACTATGGTGACAAGAATGTTTACCACTGTTTCTAAATGGAGTTTTCAGGGAAGCACTACAAACAACATCCATTGGCACACCCTAAATTTAAGTGGGTGGACAAGAAGAAAATAGGATTCCGAGAAATAGCTGATCCTACAAAGCAGAGTTTAGGAATGCTGCTGCTTCATCTTTCTCTCACGGCGTGCTCAGCCTGAAGTCCTAACCATCACTGCAGGGCTCAGCAGGCCTTCAGAACATGCAGTGGACAGAGCGGCTACTGTCCTGTGAGGGCCTGGGAGGGGAGCAGAAGGTCTGTGCGTGGCCACCTGCCTGCCTGAGATGAACAGTGAAAACCATATGAGGCATCGATTCCCCATCTTCCACAGGTGAGGAACACAGAGTGCGAATACACCTGCTCCGTGCAACGGGGGCTAGCTAAAAGACGAAGGAGAAGGGGTTGCACTTAATTCTGTCCCACGTTACTCTCAGATATATTCTTTGGCCTGACAACACACAGTGAGTTCAGTTTTAATCAGAGGGCGCCTCCACCTGTTGTCAACCGCAGCTCTTTAGTGCGAGTCGGGAGAAGAGGCCAGGCTAGTGAAACACAGGTAAAGGAATCTCAGGAAGGGCTCTGTGCGAACAGAGACAGCACACTCCTCTGCAGCCGAGGAGACGGTCAGGTGACGCTGCCGCCCTTTCCTGCCTCACGCTGCTATGTAAGCTGCAAGGAAGGGACGGGAAGCCCTCTTCCACCTCAATGGCCAGTCTATACCAAGTTTTAAACAACACTTCTGTGTCTGCAATGCCAAACACAAAGAGCGCAGGGTAGCTAGGATAAAAATACAACACTGTCCTTTTATGCCACACCAAATCTGCATTTCACACATTTGCAATTTTTCTAGTAAACTTGCCTCTTGCATTCAAAACCACTTCATACTAAAAAGAACATTAGACAAATATGCAGATGTGCCAGAGCCCTGCTACGGAGCACTGGCATGGGAACCGGGCCACTGTCCGTCTGAGTCTAGGTTCCGGGCTGGGAGGCCTCGAGCGTCCTGGGCCTTCATGGAACCAGGAGGTAACTCTGCTCTGTTACAGAGGGCATGGCAATAAAAGCTGGGCGGAGGGAAAACCTACACCTGTTTAATGTCCCTCACTACTCCTGCCAAAAGACACTGATCATGAGCCATGTTCAAGCACCAACAGCGCGAAGAAGGCCAGGGCTTTAGTCGGCCTAAAGCTTTAGGCTCTGAGCACTGTGTGAGTGAGGGAATGCGAAGCTATGGCGGCTTACATAAGCCCCACGTGCAGATGTCACGCCTGGCATGTCAGCCCAGCGGGGGCAGCTGAGGGGCTCTGCCTTTCGGCTGTAGCCTGAGGAGTGTGCTATGTCCCCAGGGTGCACCTAAGGAGCTTCGCGGGGAAAGGGGTGTCGGAAGAGGCAGGACGAGAACGCTGCTCGCTGACCTTTTCATCTTGGAGTGGCTTTGAGTTCTGAAACATGGCTGTGATGCACAGCCCTACACCCCCTGCCAACCTCCCCCGGACAGTCACTACCACTGGCGACCAGGCCCCCGCTGTGCAGCTGTCGCTGGTGTTTCCCGAGCATCTTCCCCTGCTTCAGGGCCCCGGCCTGGGCCGTGCTGTGAGGAGACCTGCACTTCTAGCGCTTATGCGCCAAGCTTCCCTAATGTGTGCCTTTCAGCCCCAAGTGGCTCCTGTTGTGCCTCTGTCCTTTGCTGTCCCTGCCACTAGAGGGGGACACAGAGCAGCTGCGACAGGGGCAAGGCAGCCTCTGGGAGGTGAGTGCTGCAGACAGTGGGGCAGATGCCTCACACATGGAATGCACCAAACGCCAAGGAACTGGTCACTGTAAGGAGTTAATGTATGTGAGTTTCACTCTATTAAAGAAAAAGCCCTAGCTTGCAAGCAGGTGCAGGGCCGGCCCTGTCCCTGGGATGCACTGAGATGGCAATTGAGACTAGGTGTGGTGGCAAGCCTGTAATCCCAGCTCTTGGGAGGCTGTAAACAGGTGGGTCACTACAAGTCTGATCTAGTAGTGAGATTCTGCATACCCTGTAGACCCCTCCCTAAAATACCAAAAAAAAAAAAAAAAAAAAAAAAGCCCCAGGCTTCCTGCACACCTGAGTGGGGGACCAACCAGGGCCAAGAGCCCCAAATCCCATACCTCCTCTGCAGGAAGCTTCCTAGTGGTTTCTTACTGAACTGACAAGAGAAGCCAAGGTCAGTGCCGGGCGTAGCAGCCCTCACCTGACCTGGGCTGTGGGACCAGCTCCTGTCCTCACCACGATGGCTCCACCACACAGTGTCCTCAGAGGCCTGACCCACCACAGTTGCAAAGACACAATAATCTGGGCTGCAGGCCCAGGCCGCCGGAAGCCCACCTCTGCCCTGTTGTGCGCCCCATCAAGGCTCCTGACCACCTGAAGCAGCAGCCCCTGCTGAGCTTGGCACAGCGCCTGTAACTGCCTGCCTTCCTTGTGTCTCATTTTCCTGTGTCCCTGGCACCTGGCACAGTGCCTGACGCATGGCTGAGGGGGCTCTGTAAGGAGCTGCAGCGAGCTTGATGGGGGACTTGGGTACCCTATTACCTGGAGTATTGGGGAAGAGCAGAGGCAGCCTAGAAACACGGCTGCTGCCTGAGGGAGCCACTCTAATCACAGGGCTCAAACTGGCTGGGGCAGGGACCCTTACTATCAAGAGCTGGGAAAATGCATTTCTCTTTAAGTGTTTCCTGACATTCCCCTCCAGTGTTCCTGGGGAAGCCGACAGCCAAACTAGCTATCACCTCCAGGCCTAAAGCTGCGGCCGGGAAGGCCCCTGGGCTCTGAGAACCCCACTCACAGCTGAGTTGGGCGTGCAGTAGCTCTAAAGCCTAGGGTTCTCTTAACTACGTAAAGGCTGATCACAACCAGGTTTAGCTACATAGCACCCTGAGCGTCGCCTGGGCAAGTATCATTTTAACCAATTGATTCTTACCACTTCTGTATTTTTTCCTGCTGTCTTTTAAAAATTAATGAAAAAACCACATTTTTTGGTCATCTCATATTTAAATAATTCGACCAGTAAGTGGTTAAGTACAAGTTACACAGAGTAAAATTTACCCTTGTAGGGAAGTAGTCCTCTTAAAATTTTGACCGACATGCACGGTGTGCCATTTCACCCAGGATTAAGACCCAGAACAATGCCATCTCCCCAGAGGGGTTTCTCACGGCCCTTTAGGGTCAATCCCTTGCTCCCACCCCCAGGAAGCCACCGATCCGATTTCTTTTCTTAAGCTTTTACTTTTTCCAGAATGTCATATAAATGGAACCCGTAAAATAAGCAAATTTTTAGGTTGGGCTTTTTCTACTTTTTAGTCTCTAATCTGAGACCAATATTTAGTCCCCCATTTCTCATTTTCCTAATGACTCATGAGTAAGAAACAGAAAGTAAAACTTACCTTCTGGAATACTTGATAGTTGGACTTGGACCATATGTCAAGCTGTGGGCAACAGGCAAGCACCATTAGCAGCAGTTTCAGAATGCGGACTTCCAGCATGACACTAACTCCAGTTACTCTCATCACACCTGAGAAAGGGAAAACCCTCCTAACACAACAGGACTTTGGGGCTGAAAGATCTCAAATGCCCTGCAGGTGTGTAAGGGACTGAAGTGACAGGCTATGGTGAAGTCACCTCAGGGCACTAGCTCCTTCCAGACCCCTCTGGTACTCTTCTGTTTTCTGGCTACTGGGAATTGAACTCAGTGCCTTGTGCTTGCCAGGCGGGCACTGCGCTGCTGAGTTACATCCCTGCCTCCACTCTGGCGCTTTTCTAACCTTGAACCCTACTGCATCTCCAACTCAGTGTACCAAGCCAATCCTGCCCCAGGACCTCCGCGTTTCTGGTGTTCTTCATGTTTTTCTCACAAGCCCTCTTGTGATGATTTCTATACTTGCTGCAGGCTCAAGGTCACCTTATCAGAGAGCTAATTCCTAGTTAACCTATCTAATAAATACTATTCTCAGTCCCTGTTGTCTGCCCTTTACACTTTCAAAACTTACAAGTTTCTTTTTTTTTTATTTGAGAGAGAGAGAGAGAGAGAGAGAGAGAGAGAGAGAGAGAGAGAGAGAGAGAGAGAGAGAGCGAGAGTTGTGTGTGGCCAGCTCAGCCCACCAGGGGGCGGGGCTGGCTGGCATGTGGTGCTGGGGGATTGAACCGCGGTCCCTGATGCTTTGCTAAGCTTGTTCTAAGTAGGGGCTTTAGACCACTGAGCCATCTCTCCAGCCCCACAAGTTTCTTAACATGTAAGACTGCCTTAAGTATGATTTTTTACTACCTGATGTGCCCAGGAAGGGGCTCAGTGAGGGCTACCCTGGGGCCTGGGTGTGGGACCCGGCACACAGCGGGCACCTGGTCCATGCCAGGTCCTGCACATGTACTCCTAATCCCCCAAACATGCAGATGTGGCTGCTGCAGGAGCAGCTTTACTTTCTGGATGGTGAGGCAAAGGCCCCGAGCACGACACGGCCCAAGGTTACCTGGAGCTTCTCTTGAGGCTTCCTTTGGTGGTGCTCACACTGGGCTGGGATCAGAAGCATGGCGGGGAGGGGTTCTGCTTTTAAATATGGATGTCCTGATCCTTGCCCTGGAGTCTGCCATGAATGAGATCTGTAGTGGGCCCAAAAGCCTGTTCTTGTTTTTTTGCTGCATTCTCAGGTACCTGGACACCTGGTTGGCCTAAGATGAACTGTGGGCAGGGCTCAGGGAAGCCCAGTCTAGTCCCCTTTGGCCACTCTTGGCCGCACACAGTGAACTTGGTGGCTCGTTTTTTTTTTTTTTCCCCCTTTTGAAAGACCAAGTCTCACTATATAGTCCAGGCTGGGCTTGAACTTGCTGTGTTGTAGAGGCCAGCCTCACACTTGCAGTGATCCTCCTGCCTCAGTCTCCAGAGCACTGAAATTACAGGTGTGCGCTACCACACCTAGACTTCCCAACAGCTCATTCCAACCCAAATCATTTTGGTTTCCTCTGTTCGCACTGCCTTCTCACAGCTTCAAGGGCTCAGAACCAATCTCATGCGGCAAGAGCAGCAGCACCACCAGGACAGGCCTGGGCCGCACTCAGGACATGATTAAATGAGGGGCCCTCAGCGCATCCCTGAGGTGCTGAAGAGTGGCCTTTAATATACCAGGTCACGAGCTGAACAAATTGAAACACCCAGTGAATGGGTCTCCTGGAACTGGCCTGTGGGGTTGGCCAGTGGTCAAGGCAGAACCGGAGATGGGAGTGCGTGGGCCTGGATGCTGCGTTATTGATTTGGAGTTGCAGGGAGCTGGAGGAGCCACTGCGGGAGCCTCTTCTGAGAAGACAGGAAGTGAAGAGCTGCATTTGACCTGGACGCAGAGCTCTGCTTCTATTCTGGGGAGGACATCAGAAGGAGGCGGGCCATGCCCAGCGCACATCCAGTTCTCCTGGCTGCTTCCTGCTCACTTCTGGTCTCCTGCGATTCTCACCATGTGTGTGTGCGTGCATGTGCGTAAAGCAGACGCCCTTCCTACTTCACTGAAGAGCGCGCCAGCAAGGGGATGGCAATCTTAGCTGCTGCCCCACCCCTTCCAACTAATGGACAAGCATGACAATTTAAAAAATCTCCAAGCATCACAGTCTTAATTTGACAGGTTAACAACTTGGAGGAAAAGTGACAAAGACAATTCTGAAGGAGACCTCCAAAGAAAGATGTGAGATTCATTTCCTGTGTCATCAATTCCGTAAAAGAAAACTCCTGGTGGCGGGTCATACTGGAGAGAAAAGGCCAGGTTCGGGTCACTTTTTCAGTGCAGCAGTTTAGCCCAGCCAGGGTTTAACAAATGCAGCATTTACAGAGTATTCAGGGACTGCAGGGTGAATAAGAATGACTTCTCCATCTTTTAGTTCTCCCAAAATCATTGTCAAGATGACAGGGAGATGCCAAAGATTTTAAATCTAAATCTCAGGAAGAGTAACTGCAATGTCTGAACTTGGAACTGACACAGCTCTCCTCACGCATTAAGCCCACAGCTGTGCCTTGTGAAATCCTCGTTACCCCCTCCTCTCACATCACACCAGGGCAGACTGAGCTACAAACAGCCACAAAATGACAGCAAAGAAGACTCTGCATGCACTGCAAGTTTACAGCTTTTACTCTAAAACCTTTACGTATCTATAAGATGTTTTAGGGTTTTTTTTTTTTTTTTTTTTTTTTTGTACTGGGAATAGTATAAGATGTTTTAATAAAAAAAATCTAGAGGGAAATACACACAGGTTTAATTAAGAGACGGCTTCTCAGCTAAGCGTGGATTCGCAGAACAGACCATGCTTATTCAAAGCCAGGGTGTTGCTCTTTTTGGAAGGAGGCTTAAAATATGACTCAGGACCCTAGGGACTGCTCTACCATCTGTGACGAGGGCTGGTGGACAGTATGGTCTATTTACCTGGTGCACAGGGCTGGAAAAGGGATCTGATAACAATGGGCCCTCCTTTTGCTGGGAGCACACAGCAGGTGGTTTATGCTTTATTTTCTGCTAGATTTATGCCAAAGAAAGCTATTTAAATGAGCATCCTGAAGTCAATGCCCAGCTTCTCCTTCAGGCCAGGAAGATCTTCTGATATTCATTTCAGGAGCCAGGAAGGATCTGAGTGAATGTTTATTAGCTCCAGCTCATTTGCTGCAAAAGCGGGCATGGCTACCAGTTTTTTTGCTGGCTACGATATGCAAGGAAGGAGCATTCTGGGAGCCGCAAGCTTCCTCATGTCAGGGAATAAATGCCATTCCCCTCAGGATGCACGAGAACCAGCATCTTAAGGTGGGAACCGGGGCTCTTCTCAGGGGAAGCACAATGAACACGCAGACGACCAAGCACTTCAGCAGACACACCTCTCCTGGGACAAACCCTACAATGTCAACTGACCTCTCGAAGCAACCAGCAAAAATAGTGACAAGTCAAATTTCTGCACCGCAAAGAACACTCAGGGTGGTCTGACACCAACAGCAAGGTCACCCTAGCTTTGCCAGTGATCCCTATCACCATGTCACAACTGCTCAGGGCAGATGGCATTACTGACGGCTGTTTTTGGCCTGTACTCCACCCAAGTTATCCTGTTATATCTCCCAGCTGAGGATGATGACATCGTCTCCAATACACAGATGAGGAAACTGAGGCCCAGAGAAATGAAGTAAGCTGCCCACTGTCACATCTGTGGTGGAGAATTTGAAAACAGATCTGTGTCCAGAGGTGGGGGGAAGAGGCTGCTTTTGGAGGAGACACTGGCTTACAGCGCCCTCTGCATGCTCCTTGGCTCAGCTCGTGGGTGGGGGCTCAGCACTACAAATCTGCTTTGAGGTCTGCTGCTGTGATAACTACTGCTGCTAAAATTCACTTAGCAGTACACGGACATGCTGGCAGGTCCTTAGATAGTTATCAATTCTTTATTTCATTTCAAAAAATGGTACATATGCTGACTTTTAAATGATTTAGAATGGATACTTCTAAACAGAATTCATAAGCCACCAGGAGTTTCAACTTTGTTAAGAGTTTTGCCTCAAAAGGTGAGGCGTGGGGCAGTCTGGGCGAGGGCCAGCCCGGGCAGCGGTGACGGATTCTCCACAGCTGCTCAAGATTCCCAAACCACAAACTTCGGTGTGGTCATCTTCCTCCGCCTGTCTGCACCCCAGAGAGGAAAAGTGCGAACAAGCTGCACGGAGGAACGCCGAGTTGTGGGTCTATTATTCTGAAACTTTTCACTTTCAATCAGGACATGCATTTGTTACTAAAAAACTGCTGAAAGCACAATTTCAAGGCATCCTCTGCATAGGAATTAAACTGGATTCCCTTTCCTTGCTTTCACCCTTCTTCCCAGAAATAACAAGAGGCCATTTTTCTGAAGGTCGTCTGAACAATTTCAAAGGCTATAACAAATCAAAATGTTCCCTGCATCTAATATCAAACGGGGCTGATGCCAACACTTATTAGAGAAATCAGATTCAAGCTTCTCCCAGCCCCCTCGACCCAAACACACACACACCCCCAGCTTTGAAGTGGGAAGAATACGGGATCAGAAATTACCCTGGAGACAGCTCAGGCTGTCTTTGAAGGTCTCCTTTGATACCACCATTTCTTTGCTGCTCTTACGCTTGGAGGCTAAAAGCTGCCCTTTTTTTTTTTTTTTTATTGATATGGGGTAATTAATGAAGCTATAGCATTAACATAACCTAAATCCCCTAATAAGATAAATTCAACCGAGACACTTGTCTTTTTCAGTTCAGTCTGACTGGTATAAAACAGGACAATGGCCAGGCACTCCTCTAGCCTTGCCTTTTAACATGCTGAGTCACGGCTCTTACTCCCTGATAACAATGAATAGCGGTTGGTAAGTCTGAACAGCATTTTTATTTTTTTGAGACCAATCAGGCTACTGGTGTTTGGTATCAAAAATATTTATCACAAGTAGAGACATGGCATCAGGGTAGTGGTTGTTACTGCAAAGTGATAGCCTTGCTGGAAGGACTCTGATGGGAAAAGCCCCACTGGGTCTAGAAACAGGGTGGCAATGGGCTGCTCCGGGAGCGACGGGGATAATGAGACCTTTCAGAACGCGCGGGCGGACTGGGCTGCTCAGGGTGCGGTGGGCAGAGAACCACACGGGAGGCGGCGCTGGGGGCTGCATGCAGGGGAAGGCAGGACACGCCTCCCCACTGAGCTGGCCCAAGGCTCAGGCTCTGAAAGAGCAAAACTGCAAGTAGCAATCTGTTCCTGTAGACCACACCTAAGTTCTACTGGCAAGATCCACCAACGTTACAGCTACACGGGATGCACCAGACACCTCATGCTCCGAGTGCGCTAGTGCCTATACAGGTGTAAATATACAGACATGCATACAGCAAGTCCAGTGTTTAGAGAACAGTACTGGCGGCATCTCTGTGTTGTATTTTTATCACTTGTAATGTATTCTGAACAAGAGGGAGTAATCAATGGGCCACAGTGAGGCTGGGAGGGGCGGTCATCTGCCAGCTTCTCCACCAGATGTGGCCTAGGATCGCAGAGGGGCGGTCTCACGGCCTCGCCATTTCCAGTCCTAAGGTCCCTGCTTTGCATGTGGGTCTGTGTATGCACTGTAAAAGGGGACAAGAAGATTCCTGTCCCACTGTGATAGCCAGCTTCCTGTTGCTGGGATCAATGTACCTGATGCAACTAAAAAGTAAGACAGGCTTGCTGTGGCTTACAGTTTTAGGGGCTTCAATCCATGGCTGGCCAGCCTCAAAGCAGGAGTATTGCAGTAGAAGGGTGTGGCGGGGCGAAGCTGCTCAGTTTAAGGTGGCTGGAAAGCTGAGCAGAGCGCCAGTGCCAGAGAACAGAGGGCCAGGGGTCAGACAGGGCACACGGGCACGCCTCCACAACACGCCCAAGCAGACCTGGAATGGGTTCTACCCTCGTCCATGGTGGATCCCAAGCCAGCCAAGCAGACAATCAAGATTAAAGGGCATCCCCACTGTACATCTCCTGTCAGCTGTAACTGAATCTAGATTACCAAACACATCCATTTTCCTTCTCATGAGCAAGGAGATCATACTACTCTCTTACGAGGGCAGCATATGTAGGAGCCTGTGTCTCCTTTATTCTTGGATTTATTCACACCTACAACACTTGTTGTTTCTTTTGAATGCCTCCCTCTTCCCTACATCTCCAGGCTCTTCTTCTACCTCTTTTTAAAAAAATTCTGAGACAGAGTCTTGCCAAACTGCTTTGGCTGGGCTTGAACTTGCCATCCTCCTGCCTCCGAGCCCCAGAGCGCTGGGATGACAGGCAGGAGCCACTATGCCTTCCCCTTCGCATTTCTGACTCTCTATGCTCCATTCTAGCTGTACACTTTCACACCTCAAGTTGGCTACATCGTCTTCCTTTCCCATGTAGAACTGGATTCTACTACATTCTGGCCACTAAGGCACATCATTTCTTAAGGACACAGCACAGTCACAGGGTCTGTGTGGCTGTACACAGACACATTACTCTTTAGGACTAAGTCTCCTTGCCTACACTGGATGGCACGAGAGCACTAGGACTCAACAGCCAGTGCAGGCAAGGTCTGGATAGTGCAGTGGCTCCCAGGCCCATAGCTATTAGCATGGCTAGAACTTACATTACCTGCAAAATGGACATGTAAATAAACAACCATGATGTAAAGATTCTAGGGCTGGCCAAACATTTCCAGATCCCACAGCTGAGCTAGCAACGAGGATGGCACTTAGCACTGCGAGTGGCAGCACACCTGAGCCGGCCATCTGCAGAGCCCATGCAGGCCAGGACTGTGCTTAGGCTGGGAGGGGTGGGGAAAACAGGGAGGGTGGGAAGACAGACGGGGAGGACAGGCGACCACCCCAGGGCAAGGGCCAAATGTGTGCACTCGTGCGCCATGTCCTGGAGCTGCGGGTGGGTGGCAACCAAGGCTGGAAAGTGGATGAGATGTATGTAAAGAATGAAGTGGATGAGGGGCCGGTGAGATAGGTCAGCGGACTAAAGTGCCTGCTTAGGCAAGCTTAGACAAGCGCAAGGACCAAGGTTCGATTGCCATGCTAGCCCTGTCCCTCAGGGTAGGCTGAGATGGCCAGAGTCTGAGCATGGGGGTGCATGCCTGCAATCCCAGCGCCAGGGAGGCTGAAAGCAGGAGGATCACCATGAGTTCGGGCTGCATAGTGAGACCCTGTAACAACCAAATACATTAAAAAAAAAAAAAAAAGAAAAAAAGAAAAAAAAAAAGAAGTGGATGAGGTCAGAAAGGAAGGCAGGGCCAAATCATGAGGCACCTCCATGCCTTGCAAAGGAGCTGGGGTTTTATTCTAAAGCCAGAGCTCTTGGAAGTGTGTCTCAGAATGTCAATGTCATAATACGCTCTAAGAATAAAGGAGAAAAGAAATAGAAGAACTGAGCGACCAAGTAAGTTATGAAAGTACTGCACACTGTGTTCTTCTTAAGAGAGTCATAAGGGAGATAAGGAGACCAAGGGCTCTAGGAATCTTACAGTAAAGAAACTGAGCTTTAGAGCTCAGAGGTGGAGCTCACCCCGCACAGGCGAGGCTCCAGGTTTGATCCCTAGCGCGGGGTCTGATCACAGACCCATCAGGGCCAGCCTTTTACTTTCCTACCTTCCTCCTCTGGTCAGCGGGAGGTGGAGACGAGCGGGAGAAGTGTGCACACAGCACGTGTTTAGGGGCCGCTCTGGAAGCCGAGGGGGCACGCTTATTGGGACAGCAGTAAACTGGAAATGTGTGAGAGGGAGCAGTCAGTGTAGAGATCATGGGATCCTTGAGGTAGAAGGCGTGGAGGACAGGAGGGGCCAGTGTGAGGCAGCTTAACAGGAGGATGGCCCTGTATGCAGGGCGGACATGGGGGGTATGGGGAGGAAGACTGGGGAACTCAGGTGTCCACGTACCCTGTGTGAGCGGAGAGGGTCAAGGGGAGTGAGTGGAGGGAGAGAGCACCCCGGGAACCTGAGGGTCAAATGGGGCTTGATTCATTCTAGTGCTGCTTCTTTGCTTATCTGCCAGGCTGCAAGGTGCTAGGTACCTTGTGTATATTATTTTGGACATGTTCAGTGGAGAACAGTCAGGTCAACACGATGTTGAGGGTACCTGAGAGCAGGGAAAATCTGCCCTCCCTCATGGCTAAGCGTGTGCTGCTGCACTGCATCCCGACTTTTGGACTTTCGGCATGGTCCTCACTACACCCTTGCTCTAGGCTGCTCTTATCCTCCCAGTTCCCTCCCACGTCCTTGTTAGCCACATAATTCACACCAGGTGTGACCTGGAGGCGAGCTGAGGGGAACAGCACTCAGTGTGTCCATCGGCAGAATGGACCCTCCGGAGCTGCGCTGCGGTCAGGGCGCACATGCAGGCCTTGCCGTGCACTTTACTCTCTACGCCTGCTCACGGGCAGCTGGGTTATCAGAGAAGAACAAGGAAGTCTCCTTCCAGCAAATGACACCATCCTTGAAGTGAGTGCAGTCAGCACTCATGTGGGGGGGGGGGGAATGGGTGACTTGTCGGCCACACTGGTCTTACCACATCACCAGTTGTGCCCGTTGGACATGCGTGTGTGCAGCCATGCGCCACCTGGCATGGAGAGCAACGTCCTCACCATGGTGTGGCCACTGGATGGTGAGTGTGAGTTTGGCAAACTTCCAAATGCTAAGGAGATTCAGGAGGGAGGCGGAGGGCTGGGCCGCGACCGGGAGAATGGGGGTGGGTCTCGGGAAGGGCGCTCATCACCCTTGGGAGCACGCACGAATGAAGGCTGTCAGCTCCCATTAGCATCCTCCGATGCACTCTGCGGCACCAGATGGAGAGTGTGTGGCCGAAGGAAGCCACACCACTGAACTTTCCACGAAGCAGATCACCCGTGGAAGGAGCCTGTCTGCTTAGAGTGCAGCATTCGGTGTGTGGGCTGAGCATCTACGACTTCCTGGAGCTGTCTGCCAGTTTCATGGGAAAAAAGTGTCACTGGGTCACGCAAATGAACTAGTTTTCCTTACGGTTCTAGGAAAGGGAGAGCACTGAACTCTGGGCTACAGATGTGCTGGTGGACTCGGGAAAAAATCCATTTCCTCAGAAGACATGTTTAATGAGGCAACTAGGGTCTAAGGTGATAAATTAGAAATTCAACTAAGGGCATCAGGCTGAGAGGAAAACGCAGAACCTTGATGAAAAAATGCAAGCAGAGAGGATGAATATTTTCTCTTAAAGCGTTCATCTTTGTACTGACAAATCTGTTTGCAGATCGTTTTAGTTATGATTGCTAGTTTTTAATGTCATTCATCGGGGACCATTTATTCTGGGATACAGGAAAAAGACAAGGTCTCTAGAAGGCTTACCTTGCCATCTTCTGTGTAGACATTTTCATTATAGCCCTTTACGATCGTTCGATCAATGAACAGGCTCCGCATGACGACAATCACTTTCAATACCTTCCCCAAAGTCACCTGTTGGAACACGAAGCACGAACGTGAGTGCTCAGACTTGAACATGGAACCGTGCCACTGGGCAGGGCTGGACGGGGAGGAGAGGCCTGCCGGTCCGCCTCCTTTGGGCAGCCGCAGCGGCCGTGCGCAGGTAAGTGTCAGCACTGTTACCTGCCCTGTGACTGCTATGCATGCTGTGGGCCCCAACTCATCAAGCACTCAGTACCACTTTAGACTCCTGGCTCACGCGTTCTAGAAGTTTCACGAACATCTGCTATCTGATGTACGAAGCACCCGCCCTGCAGGCTGCTACCCCAGGTTGTCTTTGTCAAAGCTGAGATCTCACGGGTCTCAAGCCTAGGACTAGCGAGCACATCCACTGGCACACTGTCCCAGTCCCGCTTACACTCATGGACTACATTGAGTACTACACAGAGAGTAAAAGCAGGCACCAAGTACTCCTGGTTGAGTTACCTATTTATAGGAGCTGGCAAAAAATGGAGGAGCAATACAAAAATAAAGTCTGAAGATAAAAGAAAAGTAGCTGAATTTTAACTCCAGAAAAGAAATACGATCCTAGAAATATATTTAAGTGCTTTTACTATCTTAGAAGCGCATATTACATATTTTAAAAACACCTAAGAAAGTGCAGTTCCATACATGCCAGGGACACAGGAGCTGCGGAGCAGGCACTGCGCCAACAGGGGAAGTGCGCTGCCCTTCAGGACTCCGGCAGCTGCTCAGTGCGCTGGAAGCCTGTGCTTGCCACGAGGCCAGCCCAGCCCACGACCAACACCACGGGCACGGCGCCGGGCTGTCCCGATGAGGCTGGACACTGCAGATCTGGGTGTGCGAAGGCCCTCTGGGTTGGAGTAAGGCAAAAGCGTCAGCCCCACACAGCATCCTGATCCTTTGAGGCCAACCCGATGCCACTTTCTGGAGGTGGCACCTTTACCCATCCCTCCATACTCCATACTTCCCCATTCCCACAGCTTTCCAACTGACTGACCCCATCGAGCGCCTTCCTGCTTCCTTGACTAGTCCCGGGTACCAGTGAACACCCCAACATCGGGGTCCTTCAATGGTGTAGGTGCTGGGTTGATGTCTCTAGCTTTATATGCCTAAAGAAGTATAGAATATAAGGATGGTAAGAAAAGATATGTCCAACAAAGGCCTTCTATCTAGTGAACATACTCTTAAGTGAAATAAATCAGACCTGCCTGGGCAAAAATTGTATTGTCTCCTTAGTGTGAGAACCTGAAAGAGAAAAAATGGAATCTGAAGGGTACAACAGATACTGAGAAAAGGGAATGAACTTATTCAAAAGAGTTACTGAGTTGAGGAGACGCTGGAGAGGGAGTGAGGGAAGAGATTTTTCTATGTATGTAAGCAGGACGGTTTGGACAACTGAACCGTGCGTGTCTCCTGGTCTACAGAAAGGAGCAGTTAACACTGTGTCTTGTCTCCTTTTTTCAGTTGTTTGTATTTGTCTCTCTATCTTTTGTTTTTGTGGTACTGGGGATCTTACTGAGTTATCTCCCCGGCCCCTGTATTTTTCTCTTCTAAATATCTTATACATTTCTTTCACTTTTTCTTTCTTCTTCAAATTTTACATGCATGTATCTATCTGGTAATATGAATAACTGGTTGGAAGACAACACTATGTATTACAACAAGTACTATGAAATTCCTATTACTTTGTTAAGTGAAATTCGGCATCACTTGTAAATTTTTCTTTTTAAATTCTAATTTGTACTCTTTTAAAAAATTATATATTTAGTACAAGGTGCATAGGATCTCACCACATAGACAGGACTCGTAGTGATCCTCCTTTTTTCAGCCTCCCAAGTGCTGGGATTACAGGTGTGTGCCACTATGCCCTGTCTTAATCACCATCTCAGCACACCCTGGGAGCAGGGCAGACATGGTATGTTGGGGATTGAACCCCAATCCCTGCACCTGCCCAAGCAGGCACTTTAGTTCACTGAACTATATGGCCAGCCCAAATTTTTTTTTTTAAAAAGAAAGGTTATGATACATTTGTTTACATTTAAGAGAAAGTTAAGCCCAAAGTGGTGAAATGTACCTGTAATTCCAGCATTTAAGAGGCAGAGGTAGGAGGACTGCAAGTTCAAGTTCTACCTGGGCAATTTAGCAAAACCCTGACTCAAAATGAGAAACAAAAAGGAATAGAGATGTGGCAGAGAGTGCCACTGGATTCAATCCCCAGTACTACCAGTACCATCCCCACATACTCCAAGGAGAGGGAGGCAACATATGCTCAGAAATGTATCTTATTTTGGTGGGTCCTTTTTGTGTAACTGAGAAGCACAACTTAAGGATGCCAGTAAGCCCTAACAGTACTATTAAAAAGTCTGCCATTATTCAAAAGCAGCTTACTAGAAGGGAAAGCAGGACAGAGGGAGAGCGACAGAGTCACAGTGTTATAATAACAAGCATGGAAAGCAATCCTGTCTCCCCTGTTGGAGCAGAGGAGCCCATACCGCCTCCTGGGAGGCCCATTCCCAACTGCCTGCTGCAACTGTCTTTGCTAAGGAGCACAGGTAACTAAGCAACTGCTTTCTGAAGACAACAAAATTAACTCATAAACTGCCTTAGCTATTTCTTAAGATGCATTTCAGAAACATTAAAGACAGCAGAAATTTTGTGTTAAAGACATTTTTAAAGTGAATCCTGGTATTTTAAAATTAATACTTAAAAAGTTAAAAATCTCTATTATGCAAAAATCTAAAATTAGAGGTTGTGCCAACCAGGGAGGGATGGACATACCCATTTCTCTCTTCCTCCTAACCCCCAATAATGGAACACCAACTTAGTGCTTAACACCCGTTCATTACAGAAGATTTAAAAACAGACCAGCGCCAATGACACAGTCCAGGGCATGTCGTGTACCTAGTCTACCCGCAACACTGGGCAGCGGTTGTCCTGCTTGCTGTTGCCTCCACCTCCTTCTCCCTTCCTTTGCTGCTCTGAAAACAATTCACAGCCTTGGAATCACCTCCCTGGAAATACATCTCCAAGACCAGGGCTCTAAAACCCGAAGAGCCTACCTGGGACTGCCCTCAAGGCTGAGCAGCAGGGAGCCTCCAACAGCATCGAACGGGCGAGCAGAGCCCACCTTTCCAAGTCTATTCAATTATTCAACTCTACTTTTAAAATGTGCAGTGGGGCCGGCCAGGTAGCTCAGCAGGTTAAAGCACCTGCTCAGGCAGACACAGGGGCCAGAGTTCGATCCCCAGCCTGCTGTGCCAGCCCCGCCCCAGGAGCGTACTGAGACAGTGACTGAGACTGGGTGTGGTGGTGCGCATCTGTAATCCCAGTGCTTGGGAGCCTGAAAACAGGAGGATCACTACGAGTCCGATTTGTGTAGTGAGATCCTGTACGAAACACACACATACACACACACACACACACACAAAAGGAAAGAAACAAAAGAAAGAAATGTGCAGTATCAGGACACACACACGGCACACAGAGGCGCCAGGGGACACCACTCCTAAGTCTCTCTGAGCTGTCTCCCTCCCCACCCTTTTAAAAAATCTTAAAGAGAGAAAAACCCCCAAAATTTCAAAACAAGGGCCAGGGAGATGGCTCAGTGGAATAAGTGCTTTCCCGGCAAGTGCAAGGGCCTGAGTTCCATCCCCGGTTCTGCCAAAAAAAAAGGTACAAAGATATTATATATATTAAAAAAATTCAGAACAAGATAATAGAAGGGTCCTAATGGTTAATACACTGCACAGTGATCTCCAAATTAGTTCAGTACATGGTAGAGGCATTTAATTATGTAAATATGAGCACAAATCTTTCTTTTCAATGAACTAAGAGAAATCAGTATCACTATCACACATGATACACATATGACAGTAGTGTACTACGAATTCTCCTTTCTTTTCTCCATTTCTCCATCCCAGTTTCTTTCCTTTTGAAGTTTCTTCTGATTTTACAGCATCTACTGTACTTTATGAATCTTACCTTTCCGTTTTTCACATGACAGAGACAACGTCTACACATGTGTGGCTGGTTTATTTCACTTATGAATATAGTCTCGAGTTGCATTCATTTACCTATAAAAGCCTCCCGTTTATCCTTCTTTTTTTAAAATTTTTTAATTTTTTTAAAATTTATTTGTGTGTGTGTGTGTGTGTGTGGGGCCAGCTCAGCCCACCAGGGGGCAGGGCTGACTGGCATGTGGTGCTGGGGGATTGAACCGCGGTCCCTGTGCTTTGCTTAGCTTGTTCTAGGTAGGTGCTTTAGACCACTGAGCCATCTCACCAGCCCCCCGTTTATCCTTCTTAATGGCTGAGTAGTATTTAACTGCATAAAAGACTTACAAAAAAAATCCATTCCTTGGTTGATGGGTATCTGGATTGTTTCCCAAGATCTCGTTATGACAAACTGTGCTGCTATAAACATGGGTGCAAATGTATCACTGTAGCACAATGTCTTTAATTCTTCTGGGAAGATACCAGAAGGGCAATATCTGGGCCAAATGGGACCTCCAATCCCAGTTTTCTGAGGAATTGTCACATTTATTTCCACAGGGGTTGGACCAGTCTACACTCCTACCAACAGTGTGAAAGGTTCCTTTTCCTCCATGGCTCCTCCGGCATCTGTTATTGATTGATTTCTTTACAATAGCCGTTCTTCCCGAGGTGAGATGAAATTTCAGTGTTGTTTTAATTTTCATCTCTGGAATGACCAGGGAGGTTCAATGTTTTTTGCTGTATTTATTTGCTGTTTGTAATTCTTCATCTGAGAAATGTATATTCATCTCAGATCTACATTTTTGGATTGCATCTTTAAATTTGGGAGATTTGATTTTTTGGGGGGGAAAGTACTGGGAATCAAACTCAGGCCCTGGCACTTGCCAGGCAAGTTCTGTGCCACTGAGCTATATCCCCAGCCTTTTTTGAGTTCTTCATATGTTCTCGATAGTAATCCTCTGTCTGAGGAATAGATGGCAAACACTTTTTCCTACATTGTGGGATGTCTCTTCACTCTGCTGGTGGTTTCTTTTGCTGTGTAAAAGCTTTTTAGTAAGATGATATCCCAGTTGTTGATTCTTTGTGATAGTTTCTGTCTGATTAGGGTTTTCTTCATAAAGTCTTTGCTTACACCAATGTCGTTAAGAGTTTTGCCTATTCTTTCAGCAGATTTAATGTTTCTGTTTTAATATTTATATCTCTGATTCATTTCAAATTTGGTTTAGCGCATGGTGAAAGATATGGGTCCAATTTTAATCTCTGGTATATGCAGAGCCAGTTTTTT
>NW_004524699.1:4514424-4541305 GCF_000260255.1 Octodon degus | reverse complement strand
GCTATGAAATTCTGATTAGAATTGCATTATATTTGTATAACAGTTTTGGAAGTTTGGCTATTTAAATTATATTGGTTCTTTCTATCCAAGAGCAAGGGGTATCTTTCCATTTTCTTTCTTTCTTTTTGTATTTCAGTACAGAGCCTAAGGGTGTACAGGGCCTCACTAATAGATTGGGCTCCTAGTTATCCACCTGTGTTCAGTCTCCCAAGAACTGGGATTACAAGCGTGCACCACCACACCCAGTCTCAATTGCCATCTTAGCGTGCCCTGGGGGCCGGGCTGAAATGTCACCCGGGGGATCAAACCCCAGCCACTGTGTCTGTCTAAGCAAGCGCTTTAATCTGCTGACCTATCTGGCCATCCCTTTTCCATTTTCTAATATCCACTCTAATCGCCTTTTTCAGAGCATGTAGTTTTCAATAGACATATTTTATATCCTTCATTAGACTGATTCCTAGGGATTCGGTTTTTTGGTTGCTGTTGTGAAAAGTGTTACTTCCCTCTCAGTGAGTTTAGTATCTATGTATAGGAATGTTACTTATTTTTGAGTGTTGACTTTGTATTTAGCTACACTACTAAATTTGTTTATTAAATCCAGCAGTTTTTTAGTGGAGTTTTTGGGGTCTTCTATGTACAGTGTGTCATCCGCAAATATGATAATTTAACCTCTTCCTTTCCTATCATTATTCCTTTTCTCTTTCTTTCTTTCTTTCTTTCTTTCTTTCTTTCTTTTTTTTTTTGTCTAATTGCTTTGGTTAAAGTTTCTGGGATTAGGTGCTGGGGAGACGGCTCAGTGGAATAAGCACTTGCCTGGCAAGTGCAAGGGCCTGAGTTCAATCCCTGGTTCCAAAAAAACAAAACAAAACAAAAGTTTCCAGGATTATGTTAAGAGTAGAGACAGTGGATATCCTTGGTCTTGTTCCTGATTTTACACAAAAGTCTCAAGTTTAGAATGTTGTCTGCTGGTTTGTCATAGATGGCTTGTATCAGAAGAGGGTGATGAAGACCATCTATTCCAATTTTCTGTAGGGTTTTTATCTTGAGTGGGGGCTGGACTTTGTCAAAAGCTTTCTCTGTATCTATTAAAATGACCATATAATTTTTGTTTCTGGCTTTTGTTAATATGATGTATTATATTTATTATGTATATTGAACCATCCCTACATCCTTGGGATGAGTCTTACTTGGTCATGGTATATAATCTTCTTGATGACTTGTTGTTTTTCTGCTTGCCAACATCTTATTGAGGATTTTTGATTCTGTGTTCATTTTGGGAGACTGACCTGTAGTTCTCTTTCTTAGTTGGGTCCTTCTCTCGTTTTGGTATCAGGGTAATGATTGCTTCCAGGAACAAAGCTGGGAGTACTGCTTCACTTTCAATTTCATTAAAGAGTTTGAGAAGTAGTGGTGTTAGGTGTTCTCTAAATTTCTTGTAGAATTCAGCAGTGAATCTGTCAGAGTCTAGGCTTTTTTGCAGGGAGGTTTTTAATTACATCTTTAATTTCACTGATTGATATTGGTTAACTGAGGATTTTAATATCTTCTTGATTCAGCTTTGGTAATTCATATGTATCTAAGCATCTGTCCATTTCTTCTACATTTTCCATCTTAGTTTTAAAAAAATTTTTTCCTTTTATTTATTTATTGGATGCAGAGTCTCACTATGCAGTTTAGACTCCTAGTGATCCTCCTGTCTCAGCCTCCCCAGCACTGGGATACAAGAGCGCACCAGCATGCCTGGTTTCGGTGGCTGGCATGGTGCACCCAGGGTTCTGGGGCTGGCACTGCATGTGGTATGGGGGATTGAACTCAGGTCTCTGTGTTTTCCAGGCCAGCCCCAGAACCTTGGGCACACCATGCTGGCCACTGAAACTGGGCATGGTGGCACATACTTGTAATCCCAGCACTGGGGAAGCTGATATAGGAGGATCACTACGAGTCTGAGCTGTGTAGTGAGACCCTGTACCAAACAAACAAACAAACAAACAAACAAACAAACAAACAATTTTTTTAAATATAGATTTTAAAACAAAAAAGAGATTTAAAAACAAACCCCAAACTAGAATTATGTACAGTAAGCAACTCCTTACGCTGTCAACTTTGCCTTCAGGGATGAAATTTAAGACGAATTTGGGAGAAAATAGAGATGTAGAACAAGGGGAAGAAGTGGGAGTAAGGCTGAAGGACACGGGGGGGGGGGAGTCACATGAGCTTTGAGAAAGTGATGCAGAAGACTGCAAGGAAAGAGAGGAAAGATAAAAAGAACAGAAGCACAGCCGCAGAAAGGCCAGAAACCACGTTCCCACAGGATCAGACAATGAGGGAGAAAACAAACCAAAACCAAAACCACCACCATCACAACAAAAACCAAGTAAGAGCAAGGGGAGGAGGGTGGTCCACTTCCGGGCATGTCTCTGCTGTCACTGGTCAACAACTGGTGGAGACAGAATCCTGATCTGTCCTGATTTACCCCAGCAGCCAGCAGTAGCCTTCTGGTGAGGCAGTAGACAATCTCAGTGAGACTGCACCTTCTGGCCCAGACCAGACTCATTCTCCCTGCAGCTGCCAGTGCACCTTCCTCTGGCCTGAGCCAGCTGGGAGAAATAAGATGGAGCCAGCAACTGCTCTGAATTCTGAGCTTAGTTGGCCCCTCTCCAGCATGGCTCCCAGTCAACTGCTCCCTCCCATGCACGATGACCGAGTCCTCAGCACCAGATAGTGCAGCCCCTCACAGCTACTACTCCCCTCCATGCTGCATCTCTCCATGCAGGCCTCTGGGTTCACCAGCAGTCACTATGTCACAGGTTTGAACTGTACTCTTGAGCAGTGAGTCCTGTCTCAGGGAGAAGGTGCTGCCTGTTATCTCCTCCTCCTTCGCTGCGCCAGAACCTCCCTTTCCTGGCACTGTGCTGCCTAGCCTTTTGGATGCCCTGGGCTGTGGTGACCTTGAACTTTTGATAGACTGATACCAGAACACATTGCAAATGGGCTAGTGAACATCTTCCTACGAAGCAGCTTGTGCTACTAGGTCAGAAGCGAGACGCTTATGGATGGGCCATGGGTTGCTTTTCTGCAACTGCTATGGGATGCCACAGACAAAAGCTAAGGCCATCTGGTAATGAGGTGTGCTCGCCGTTGCCAAGGTAACACTTTTCCACACTGAACCACACACTGCCTAAGAGCTCACTCACTGTTCTTCTTACGGCTCCAGGCCTGGAGTATGCACGCAGCTCGTAGTGAAGTCAAAGCAGCACTTGCTTCCTGAACGGGGGTCATGTGGCACCAGGAGAGGTGGCCAGGCAGAAGCAAGTCTATAAATGCTGTCCCTGCCAGAATTAGCTGAGCTCTGGGCTTGGGTGGTCTATTGCACTGGTCTGGCAGAACTCACCTGCCAAGCTAGACTTCTAGCTCACTAAGGCAAGGAAGGAATGAAGTGGGAAGAGATCCGAGGAAAACAAAATATATGGGGAACAGCTCTTCCCCTACCAAAACCTAACAGAGCCAGTGGTTCCAGTGTTATTCCTCCTGGTGGAGGTGGTGTTCTACGTGGCAGCAGGAGAGAAACCAACTACCTAAAATAGGGAAGGTGAACCTATGGTACACGCATCAGAGCGGGCTATTTATATAACGGAATGCCCAGTAAAGGATCACCTCGTGATTTAAACCCCGTGATTTAAACCCTGACTCCTGCAGGGCTGCGTGTGGCCAGGACGCTTGGAAACTGGGCAGTGTCTTCACCTAGAGCTTGGGAGAGGGGCAGTGACTACATGCCGAGGACCCTGGGCCCGGAGGGCAGCTTGGGCCTGGCACATGTGTGAGAGGTGAAGGGGTCGGCACAGGACGTGCTATTCCTCCAGCTGGACGTACTGCCAGGCCCTGCTGGAGGGGGGTGTGGTGTTAAAGGGAAGAAGCCAGCTGTTTCCAGAAAGCTCACCATGAATGTTGTTTCCACATATGAATAAGGTAAAAGTCTGATAGGAAGGAACCTTAAAGGTTGTGCTATAATTTATTGTTTTTATTTTTTTCAGAGAAGGAGGGAAAGAAAAGAGAGAAGGGAGGTAGGAAAGAAAAAAAGGAAGAAAGAAATGTAGGGCAGGAGAGAAGGAGAGAGAGAGGAAGCCATGGAAGGGGAGAAAGGCAGGCAGGCCTAAAGGTGGCCTAAAAGCTGCTCTGCTTTAGTACAGTGTGAAGAAGCTAAAAGCAGGACATGCTAATTATCCCAGCAGACGCTGATTAACTGAGGAAGTCAGTATGTGTTCTACGTGCAATGCTACTGTTAGACACGGCCTGTCTCGGTTACTTTTCTTTTGTTGCTGGTAAAAATACCCGATGCCCAGAATGAAGGAAAGAAAGGTTTACTTAGCTCTCACATTGTGGTTTCAGTCCATAGTCAGCTGGCTCTAAGGCAGGGTGGCACAGGGCAGAGGGCAGCAGTTCATGGCAAAGGGTAAAACATGGAAAGCAGTACAACAGGGGAGTGAAAAGGGAGGAACAGCAGTGACAGGGAGCAGGTTCTTTCCCTTCCTCACATCGCGTTCAGGCTGTCTGCCCAGGGTGGGGGTAGCACTCACCCATAATCCCAGCATTGGATCACGAATTAACCACAAACTATAGAAGCCCGCTCCATGGCTGTGTGAGGCTTCAGGGGGGATGTAGACCTAAAGCATAACACTGATTCAGAGAACCACGTAAATGGATAGCCGCAAAGGTTTCAAACTTTTTTCTCCAACTCTCCTAGAGTTTAGGGAAGTCAAAAAGGTACCAAATACGGCTCCTAACTTGAAGGAAATAAAACTGACATATACCTCTGTTTAACTGAAGTATTCTCCTCGTACATGTCTTTCCCAAAGAGTTAAAGACATCACAGGGCCAGGGAGATAGCTCAGCGGCATAAGCACCCCGCTGACAAGTGCAAGGTCCGGAGTTCAATTCCAGGTACCAGATTTAAAAAAAAAAAAAAAAATTGCATGGCAACGAGTTAAAGACATCGAGCTGCAGTGACCTGCGTATAACCACGTCTACAGCTAACCCTGGGGCAGCCTACACGTCCACACAGGTGAAGGGTAAAGAAAATGTGTTTGCACACAATGAAGCACTACCCCACCATAAAGGAGGACAAACACCAGTCATCTGCAGGAAAATGGCTGCACCCTGAAAACGTAATGTGAAATGAAATAAATCAGACACACAGCTTAAATATCACATGGATTTTCTTACATGAAAAGCCCAACTTATAAATAAATGGAAGAGCCAGATAAAAAGAGGCAGAAGGAAACACAAGGACACATTATTTGTGAAAGAGAAGGGGAGGAGAGGGGAGGAGATGGACAGAGCGTAGGAGAAGAGAAAGAAAAGAAAAAGGTGTGTCATGGGCATGCGCTAACTCCAAGGGGCGCAGCCATCGTGTACTGTAAACATGAGTAAAGATAAAAATTTAACAGGTGCAGCTGACTAGCTGGAGGGCACCAAAGCATGCATCCCATGGGGCACCCCATCCCGAGGGAGGGGATGGTGTTGCGCCATACTCTGGAGAGTCTCAGCCCAGGGAAGTGCTGCAAGATGGGCGGGGCCCACACACGTCTCCTGGACATCCCTCCGAAGTGTTTCTAGGCAAGGCCCGGCCCGTGGGGAACCAGAAGGTGGCTGGACACCTTCTGGCTCCCCTCTTGTGTTGACATCAAGGCCAGGGGCATGTTCTGGGGGTGCAGTGTTCTCTCCAAGGTATAGGGACGCAGCCCAGGAACGTGTCTTGTTTTTCTCTTGATAGAAAGAAGGTGACATTTCGAAAGATTAGAGTCCACAGCTGGCTGACTGTGCAGGGCTAGACGGTGCCTCCCGCACTTTCCCTCTCCTGCCCACACGAGCAGTGGCGTCGGTAGGCCCCTGCCCTCTAATCCTCCAGCCCAACAGCAATGCTCTCTAGCACGCTGCTGAGCAGCACGCCCTCCGACCTCAGTACAAGTGGCTAATAAAGAACTCACTTCTTGCTTTGGTGATTTCAGCAAGTCTGTACCCTGGCGTGTGCCCAGTTGCTGGATCTGCGTGGCTTGGTGGGCTCGTGATAGGCAGAACTGTGTGGCGGCAGCAGTGAGGCCCACAAGGGTGCTGACGCTTGAGAAGGGTCGGGCACGGCTGCTGCTTCTGTCTAGGGAAGTGAGCGTCTGGAGCCGACCTGAGCCTGAAGCCTGGCAAGAAGGGGCCAGAGGACAGTGCCTCTCCCCAGGACCAAGAGGGGCACGGCGGGGCACCACGTGACAAGAACATGTGCGACGAGACTTGGGGACCAGGAAGGCATGTGAAGTGACACACAGATCAGATGGGGCCTCCGCACCCAGGCGGGGCACGTCCAGACATGCCTGAGAACGCCCGCAGACCTCGGGGTGGAGCGTGAGGGAGCCGCCACCAGGTGGCAGACCGGAAGGGTAGAGTGTGAGGGAGCCGCCACACAGGTGGCTTGAGGCCCAAAGTCTGGACAGGCCCAAGGGGCGTAGCTTCCTCTTGCTTTGGACAGGATCAAGAAAAATGAGGCAGGTAAGCTGAGGCAGACAACACTTTCTGGCAAGGAATGGTGCCTCAGCTGCAGACTCTGGAGGAAATCAGGCCAGATGAGTTTGAGTCCTAGCGTTTCTTTCCCCCCAAAGAGGGGTTTTGATACAAAGTGTTAGGCTGGCCTTGAACTCACTACATGGCCCAGGCTGGAGCTCCTCTTACCTCAGCCTCCTGAGTGTACCACATGCTTGGTCCTGTGCAAGTCCCAGTTTTCCACCTGTCAATCAGGAGGGAATGCAGTGTTGCTGGGAGTGCCTGGGGCACAGTAAGGTTTCAATCAGGGGTCCCCGTGCAGTTTCTGCCCTCAGTCCTAGCATGTAACAGAAGCAGCGAAGAGCAGGGCAAGTGCCAGGGCCCAGGCTCAGATTCCTGTCTGCTACACATAAGTGGACGCCCATGAACCCCCTTCCTCATCAGGACAGGGCCTCTTCGAGGACCACACTGGGGGTGCTGTTCCGTATCCAGCAGTGCCACACCTGGCATGTGGTGGCGCTCACTGCCTGGCAGCGATGAACAGTATCACTACTGTCACTGTTCTTAATACCTGAGAAACACCCTGTCTGGTGAGGATTACTTCACCTTGCCAGCTTCTTTCATGGGACCCCTCTGCTCACAAGCCAGCATCACTAGGGGTCTGGGCATGGGACCGCCTCAGCTCAGCCTCTTCTCCGCTCCAAGTAGCTCTTGTCCTCAGGGGCTGTGGCTACTTGTGGAGTTTCATTAAAGAGTGTCCGAACAAGGAAGGGCTCCAAAATAGCTTTCAATTTTATACTACAAAAATAAAATCCGTCACACATTTATGCTATTTGCCTGTTCCCCACAACAGGAAAGCACACATACACTAGAGCTGAGCTTCCTCATCTGGCCTCACACTGCCTCTGGGCTCCCTAGCCACCCTATGAGAAATTCCTCCAGATTCTCAAATTAATTTGGGTCCACTTTAACTTATAAAGCCTACAAATATATAAACACAGCCCTCCCCCTAAACGGCACACAACCCAAGTCATGCAGCACGGAAGGAAGGGGTGTCTGAGGACGAGGATGAGGCAGATCTAGCTGAACGACAGGCTGCCTGTGTCTCCTGGGCAGACTCAGGAGGAACCTTCCACAGCACACGGCCTGCACCTCACCTGTACCTCCGCAGAAACTCCACAGCGATTTAGTTGCCCAGGGAAGCCATTATGTCTGCTGAGGTGGGACAGCACGCTGTAGCACTGGGGACTGGGACTGCACAGTGGCCTGGTGTAGAAGGCTCTGCCCCAAACTGCTGGTTAGGACATTAAACAGCCTCCTTCCACAATTTGGAGAGCACAACTGGAGTGGACCGGGAATGAAAATAACCCCACTCCAGGAGGGGTACATCTAGGGAAGATAGAAGTGTCTTGCTTTCCTGTTGCTGGGACAACATACCTGATACCCCAAGTCCAAAGCCCACAGCCGGGAGGCCTCAGGCGGTAGCTGGCTGGCTCCAAGGCAGTCTGCCATGGCAGGGGAGAAACAGTCCAGGGGGACAGAGAGCAGCAAGCGGCGATGGAGCAGACCCGCAGCAACGCAGCGGCCTCTTTCGCCTCCTTCCACTCTTCTGCACTCCCCACACTACCCCAGGGAGGCCTTCCCCTGATGCTCTCCCAGAACCATCAGTGACTGCCTTAGCAATCGTACCCTCGATCCCAGCACCACACACTCTGGACCCAGCTGCCCTTGTAAAGCCCCACGGACAACACACGAGGCCTCTGGGGGACATCTAGGCACAAGCTGTAACAGAAGAAAAAAATGGGATGGGTAAAGGTGGGATGGAGGGGCAAACAGACCTAGAGTGGAAACTGCTAAGCCTTCAGTTCCTTCTTTTCATCTACGCAACTGTTTCCTGAAGACATTGTGCTCAGGGCAGGCCTCAGGAAACCTAGAGAGAGAAGCAGAACTGACAGACAAAGAGCTCACTGTCTAGGGGAAGGGTCGGGCGGCTGCTAAGTGCGTACTAAAGAAATATGACCTGTGGGGTTTGGAGGGAAATGGCGGGGAGGGGGACAGTCTAGAGAGATCATTTAGGCAACACTGATGTGGAAAAGTGACACCTGAATCAGGTCACTCAAGTGGTCACTTGTTCCGTCATCCCCTCAAATATGAAGCACCCACTCTGTGCCAAGCGGTGCTCTGAGGACTGGAGATGGAGGCTTGGCCCTTCTTGGAGAGGAAGAAGGTGGTAGCCAGAAATGTGTTTCCTCTGTATGGGGCTCTGAGGACAAGAAAGCTGGACCACAGGGTGGTTCCACTGTGCCCGAAACCTCCTGGGGGCAGGGTGGCCCCGAGAGCAGCAAGGCCTAGTACGCGGCACATGGAGGCTGTGCTAAGGCACTCGGTCTTCGGTAGGGGCTGTGGGAGCTGGCACAGGCACAGCAGTCTTGTGGGTGCTTTCTAAGAGCGCGCTATGCAGCTCTGTGCAGAGCTAAGGAGAAGAGGTGGGGAGACAGAGGGGCAGCAGATGAGAAAAGGGGAGCCAAGGAGGCTCGTGGCTCCTGATGTGAGTACCAGACGGCTTGTGGTGCATTTACTGAGATGAGGAAGGAGAAAGGAAAAAGAGGATAATCGCTTTTCTCCCAATGCATCCAGGCAAGCTCAGGAATATCTAAGTGAAGGGATGTTAAAAGTGGGAAGTTCTGAGAGTAAGACCATGGCCAAGGACTGGGCTGGAGGCAGTTTCAGTTCAGGAAAGGCGTGGCCACATGCCTTCCTCTGGGGTGGCTTGCTGCAGTGCAGGCGACCCGCCGGCTCATCCTAACCCACATGCTGGGCAGCAGCAGGCTGGGCTCGGAGGCCTCAGGAATGCCAATCCCTAAAAAAATGGGCTCGAAAACTAGAGACAGGCGCTGTCCCTGTGATGAGTCACGGCGGTCCCCACACAGACCCGCCCTGCGTTAGGAAGGCACCATACTGCCCTCTATGGCAAACCTGGCCCTGTTAAAGCTCCGCTGCTTCTGCTGATAGCCTGCTAGGCAGCACTTGGCTTTTCATATTTTGTCTGAGGATGTATGCCAACTTGACCTTGGTGCAGAAAATTTTAATTCAAATCAATACATGGACAAGGTCACTTTAAAATCCAATTAATATGAATAGAAAAATATGCCCCACAGTTCTGTGAGCTGAAAAATGGAACAGTTGCAAGTTAATAACTATAAAAGAGACATCCACACAACCCTGTCTGGGATCTTCTGTGTTTGACAATGTGGCTATCTGTGTCCCTAAATGCATGCAGTTGTTAGAATCCTGAAAAACTTTTTTTTGCTTCTATTTAGGGTAGCTTAAAATTAAACTAGGTTTGTCTGAAGAAAAATATAAAATGCACTGAAAACTGTGAATGCCTAAAACACAATTTTAAAATAAATTAAGTCCTAGACTTTAACTCACCCAGGAATTCCTAGAGATACAAAGCTTATAATATTGGTCCAATAGTAGCAATTTACATTTATACAGAATTTATTTACAAAACTGTTTGCACTGATAACTACATTAGGAGAAACGAAGAAATTGGTATTTTAGATTCTTGTTTATTCATGTAAGCATCATATCGCCAGGACTCCAACATACTTTCTTCTCAGATTTATCACTTTTATCCATACATTGCACTCTTGATTGAGAAAATTTTATATTACTATTTCTTATCTTATTATTGCTTTTGGTGCTTAGGATTGAACCAGGGCTTTGTATAAGCTGAACATGTGCTCTACCACTGAGCTATACCCCTAGTCCTGGGAAGTCTTATTTTATAGCAAGAATCACAGAATTATGTCGTAAATGATAAAAATGTATTATTCTTACTGGTTTCTTCTGTGTTCTTGTCTCCTGCTTACTGCTATCCCATGTGGAATCTTAGCTTTTCTGACCATAAAATGGGTTAGAGTAGAATATAAATAATTAAGCCTCTACCTGCAGATGACAGAATTGTTTTGTAACTTCCAGGAATCATCGCAAATTATGTAAAATTAGAAGTGTCAGTGACATGTCATGACGCTGTTGCTCTGTCCATCTGGCCTTTTCCCCTTAAGGTTGCTGAGGGCCCTGTCCTGGGCGGCACTCGTGGCACCCTTGGGAATCCTCCTGACCTGAGGTCTGGCAGTGCAGGGCTGCAGGGAAAGCTCCTGCCCGGCCCCAGAGCCAGTTCGGGCGCCCGGCAACTGCGAAGAGTGTCTGCTCCCCACTAACTACACTGCTGCAACCAATTCAAAGCAGCCGAGCCTCTGCAGCCAGAGGACAGCCGCTGCCTCGCATGATGGCAGCTGTCCTCCTGCCCGGCTGGGAAGAAGAGCATTTTTGCATTCTCCTTCATTTGAAAATAACAAGCCAGGCGACTTGTTCCCCAGCCTCCAGCTACCTCATCTGCCGCTAGTATTAATGCTCTTCACACACTCATTACTCTTTAATGATGTCTGTTTGTAAATAGCAAGACGACATGCAATTAAACCATGAGAGGCTAAATAAACACACATTCTAATTAGGATCTTTACAAGAGATTTTTTTTTTCATGTATAGACTGGAATTTACCTTTCATTAATCTAACTTAATTGCAATAGTGCACCAATCAAGAGCCAACCCAAGTGCTCTAAATGATTTCCTCGTATTCAGGTGAGCAAGTGATCCTTCCTTTGGGTACCAAGCCGCGGCCTGCAGGAGGGGTGCAGTGGAGAACCACCACC
Organism: Octodon degus; assembly: GCF_000260255.1. Classification (NCBI taxonomy): domain Eukaryota; kingdom Metazoa; phylum Chordata; class Mammalia; order Rodentia; family Octodontidae; genus Octodon; species Octodon degus. The sequence goes on along the minus strand of NW_004524699.1, from coordinate 4,530,062 downwards.
AGGCACGTGGAGAAGGGTTCTGGCGGCAAGACCGGCACCCTGGGCACCAGGATGCTGGCACTGCAGACACCTGAGGCCAACGAGGTCAAGGCCACGGGCAAACCTGCAGCCTGACCCTTCTTGTGAGCCAAGAAGCTCTGCTCCTGTCCACAGCAGACGGTGTTTGTTACCTCTCTGTCACTCAAGGACTTGGGTCAACTGGCTCAAACCCCACCCATTCTCCTAGAATAACAATATCTGGGAGCAGGAGCCAGTGGCACAGCAGCAGACACTTGTGCAGGAAAAGGACATCTGTTACTTGGAGCAGGAGCAAAGTTCCAGGTTCTGATCTTTGACTCTGGGAGTGTGAAAGATTTTATACATTTGGCAACCAAAGTGAAGAAGAACACAGCGGTGCCTCAACACCAGATAGCCCTTAACAGTTTATTCCTGCCATAAACACTAACTGATCCGACCCTGGGGATGGGAGTGGAGGTGGGGCATATACTTGTGCAGTGGGGGTCTCTGCTGCCCCCAGGCTTCCCTCTTCCTCTCTTGGCCACATGCAGGCAGCCAGGGGTGCAGAGAGCACCCGCCTCCCCGCTGAGAGGGCTACTGGCCCACAGCTGACCGGTTCTGTGGAAGCCAGAGCCAGACATGCCCGAGGGCCAAGCCTGCTGAGCCCACGGCTGGAGGGACAGAGCTGCGGTGCTAAACTATAACCCAGAAAGCAACCAGATACCAGAGTTCCAATGTCAATGTACTGTGTATGGGTAATTCTGCAGGGCGCCGATTCTCAAAGTGGTCAAACACACACAGGAAATGTATGTCCCTGTGCCTCTCTGTGAGTCAGTCTGCATATGCGTAGTAAAGGCGCTGAACGGACTGCGCGCTGAGGAAACTGCTTGGCTTTGTTTAACTCACTATGCAGCTAAATGCTTTGTGCAGCAGTGTTGTGAGGGACTGCTTTGAGAAGCACCGTGCTTTAGTTTCTGGGCAGAAACAACCCGCTGGGCTGGGTGAGCCAGTCTGCAGCAGCCTGGAGGCGGTTTTCTCAGTCTGCTACCACACCTCATCTCATTCTCGCCCCCTCACCGTGGCCTTCAGGCAGAGACCTGACAGCAGTGGGGCCCAGCTCCCACGCCCACCCGGAGCTCTGCAACCCACGGAGCCTGTGCTCCCCACGCAGTAGACCCCGAGGCTCCAGCTCCCACGCCCACCCGGAGCTCCGCAACCCACGGAGCCCGTGCTCCCCACGCAGTAGACCCCGAGGCTCCAGCTCCCACGCCCACCCGGAGCTCCGCAACCCACGGAGCCCGTGCTCCCCACGCAGTAGACCCCGAGGCTCCAGCTCCCACGCCCACCCGGAGCTCCGCAACCCACGGAGCCCGTGCTCCCCACGCAGTAGGCCCCGAGGCTCCAGGATGGGAAATGGTTCCCTGATAGACTGTGAATACATATCTATCAATTCTAAGATGTTTAATTGCCCCCAGCTCAAGAACTTGCAAAGATCTACTCTTAAATGCATTTTTACGGCTATATCAGAAGTTTCTGAAAAACCTAGCTTTGTAACAGCACCACCAACAGCTCTCAATCACTCTGCAGATCATATATAAAAACAAAACAGAGCTAAAAAAAATCCTTCCATGTTAGCGAGCAGATGTCGAGCCCATTTTCAATTAATACGACCCACTTCCATACAATCAGACTGCTTAAAATTCCTGGAACAAGATGTAAAAGTTAAGATGCAAATGTTCCGATTTTAATGAGAATGAATGGAAACTATAAAATCATGTCTCCCTTTGAGGGTAGGTACAATCTACACAGAAGTCCCAACTGCACACTAAATTTATCAACAAAACAATCATTTGATAAAGCCTGCATGCAAGAGGAAAATAGCACTGGGAAAGTCGGAAGTATTTTCAGAAAGCATTTCGTACCAAAATTAAATTTGATCAAAACCATTATTCCTTTAAAAAGCTTAAAACGCCCTTAACTCATTCCAACACATTTCTCAGTCACCTCCATGTCCAAGGAGCTGTCTGAGCTTCTTTTAATCCATCTGATCTTTCCATGGACAGCAATAGAGAGTGACAGAGCAGAGCAGGCTGGGCCTTCCATGGGTCTCACTTCATGGGTCTTCCATGGGTCTCACTTGGCCCTGCAGCATGTGTGGGTGGCTCACCCTGCCCTTCTGGTCTCAGTCTTCTCATCTATATGACAGCAGCAATGTTTCCTGTGCAGGGACTGAGCTGAAAATCCAGTGAACAAACAGAGTTGTGGCACACACGGAATGTCTATTCTAGGGCTCCTAGGCAGCGTCCAGCTTTCACTCTTATTTCTTCCTGCCTAGAAAGCCCTTCTTTAGGTCCACTAAGGTCTCATATCTCCCTTGATGATGCTGTGTGCAGTCTCCAGGGTCAGTTTTTCCAAGGGCGGGGAGATTTTCTCAAGGTATGGGCTCTGGCTCAACTCTACCTGCACAGGTGCTCCGCCCCTCTGCCCCACGTGTCCTACGGGGGGAGATAGCACTTCTAGCCAGCTGGGATGGAGCTCAGTGGTACAGCACTTGCCTAGGATTCTTGAGGCCCAGGGCTCCATCTCCAGCACTGCAGAAAGGAAAGCAGTGTACCCAGCACTCAAGGCCACCAAGGAGTCTCTGAACCTCTGGCATGGGTCCGTGAGAGGCAGCACTCCTCCATCCTTGCTGAATTAACAGAAGCCACAAAACAACTGCCCTTCCCTGGTGTTGGTCTTCATTCACTCCTCCAGTGGCTCTTCAGAGAGCGCCTCCCCTGTGCCAGCAGGGCTCTAAGCTTTAGAACTGTGACAAGGAACAGGAAAGCCATGGATAAAATTACACTTTTCTGGGGAGTTCCGGGAGGAGCAGAGCACTCAAGGATGACAGCACAAGGGCAGGGGCCAGGCACAGACTCTCCTTTTATCTTCTGTGGCTAGCATAAGCCCAGAGGAAAACAGGGACTCAGAAAGCATTTGATGACAACCATGAACAAAATCAAGAGAGCAAGGCTTCAAAGGCACACTACAATTCTGAGACTCAGCAGCGTTCAGACGACACATGCGGAAAGGGAAGGCCGGGGAGCACAGCAGAACATGCGCTTGGGTCAGAATGACTGAGGTTGACTCGCAGCTTTGCTCCCAATTTGCTGGCAGTAGGGCAAACTCCCTGCCTCAGTGCAGTGCCCGTCTCCGGGGGCTGCTGAGATGACACTGTAAGCCTGTCCTGAGCACGCAGCTCTGCCAGGGCCCATCTCGGGCAGAGACACAGCACAGCTGTGACTTTCACAGAGCTCGCATCTCATCAGCGGGGACTGACAGAGTGGAGAAGCAGAGATACGGGCAGGATGGCGCAGGTGGGCCGCAGAGACCATGGTAAGGACGTCGTTGAGTGTGATGGGCCGGGCAGTGCCTCTGGACAGAAGATGGACATTCAGAGGCACACAATGGCACAGGCACTGGGCCCGTCAGGAGGAGGTTGCCACCACCATCTTCAGTAACAGCCTACTGGAAACCCTGTGGTCCACTCCCACCACCTCCGCCCTGGCCTGTGTCCCTGAGCTCCACAGAGGCCAGGACAGCTGCATGCACTCTACAGGAGATGGACCCTCAGGATGGGCTGCGGCTGGCCACACCAAGGAGAAAGCATCGGCACAGGAAGTGATGACTCAAGGCTATGTGGTCAGCAATGGCTGAGTAGGAATCCAAACCCAGGCACCTTGCTCTCTACAGCTTGTGCATGCACTACCACGTGATTATGAGTTGAGTTAATTATGACAATGAGGAGAGTGATGACACACTATTCCCAAACTACATATAGTGGAGTAGTTTAATTAATTTAATTAAAATTCAATATGATACAAGTGGTATCATTAATAACACCACAGATTATCTTGGTGTAAACTTGTACTCATCTTAAATTTAACTGTAAACAGAAATGGACTGGGTGGGTCACTTTTATTAAAACCAAGCAACTGTTTTATCTTAATGCATAGATACAATGAAAAGATTAACTGGAGGAAAAATCAACCATGTAGATTGGAATTAAGGAATAAAGTTAAATACCAAGATAAACTGCTTTCAAAATTGGTTGAAGATTGAATATAGCTCTGGAAGGTCTCAATTATTTACAGGCTTGGTCTATGCAGTGTAAACCTGGGCTAATGAAATTCAATTGCTGTGTATAAATCTGAGCCAGGACAACCTGATTGTTTAAAGACAAGAGCAGCGTGGGCTCCTGTGTTAATAACTCTTCAAAACAAAGATTATGATTCAGGACAAGTAACATCTTCTTTTGCTGCACATTATTGACTGCAATGGGTGTGGGGAGAAATGGCTCCACCTGGCCACATGCAAACCCCGAGACACGGTGCATGGGATCCAAAGAGTGCGGATCAATACTGTTCTGATAACAAGACCAGCAACGACTTACGTGGTCTCTTTGTCCTAGGGCAACATGCGGTCCCAAGAGACCCTTTCTTTGTAGAGTTCTCGTGTCCAGAGCCAGGGGCTGAGCACCGCTACATCCAGGCGGAACAACGTGACGCGAAGCATCAGGCGACTGGCAGAGTCAGCACGTCCCTTGAGCGTCTTCACGCAGGCTGTGTACACAGCCATGTGAGAGTGCAGGCGCTGTCAACAGCCTTTAAGCAAAGCAGTCCCCTCAGGATCAACCATTTCTGTGTGCACTTCTGTACACAGTGGCACAGCAAGGGTCCGAGGAGGCCAAGGGGAGAGCTGGGACAGTTCAGGACCCAGGAGACGGCAGCGGGGAAGCAGAGGGCCGAGGGGCCAGCCCACAGCAGGGCTCAGCACACTGGACAGTGTGCGTGCCCCCAGCTCTAGCAACAGGAGGGTGCTTGGGGCTCCCTCTCTCATAGTATTTGGTCAACAAGCCCCTGTGGTAAGCATGAAGGGCAGCACTGGGAGCAGAAAGAGGCCAAACCGGGGGCTGAGAGCTCAGACAAGCACTAGGCCGGAAAACAGAGTCAACATATTTATTCCTGAATTAAAAATAAAAGAGCTGATCTTAAGCAAGCAAACAAACAAAACATAGTTACGGTAGTCATGCTGCTGTGTATTCACTCAACTGCGTTTTCTGAATTTTGAACACAGCGTTTCATCCTGCCTCAAAAAGCCAAGTGCCACCTGTTTCTGCCAGACATTAATTTCATGTAATGTATTCAAGATATTAAAAAGGAAAATTCAATAATATCCCTCTGGAGTTCCAATTGCCTTCTCCCACCTTTCAGCTCCCCGAGTCAAAGCCAGCCTGACAGTGCGGGCTCTGGGCCAGCAGGATGGATGTGTACTCCGGCCTCCGGCCACTCACAACTGAGATGTGCGCAGGGAGGCTGGAGGCGGGCTCGACAGGCGGCGTCAGAAGTGAGCTGAGGCTGGCAGATACCTGCACATTAGCGCCTCAGGGTCAAGGAACCCTCGGCCACCTAACTGAGCTATAGTTACTTTAGATTAAGTGTGTTGGGGGCACTTAGGGAACCTGCAATGTGCCAGGCTCCAAGTGATCTGTTTTTTGAGGGATGAAAGTTAGAGCCCAGCTCCTCTGTTAAAGCTCCAAGTCTTGTCACCTGGAGATTAAGGACAATGCCACTTAGCTCCTGGGGTCCCAAGCAGGGCAGAGCAAGATGGTGCATGTGAAGTTGAGCATGGCCCACCCCGGAGAAAGCTTATGCAACACGGACCTGCTACAGCACTCTTCAGGATTAGGTCATTAATTTCTACACCTGATGAATTTCTACTTCAAGGGACAGCTTTTACTTTATACATTTTAATTCTAAGAATAATGCATGACTATTATAAAAGAAACAAAACATGTTTTAAGCATTCAGTAGAAGAACTAAGCTCCTACTGCACCCTCTGGACAGTTCACAGTAGCACCTGCCGACAGATCTAGGTCTACTCTCTGACCATGCTCCTGACAGAATGTGCCATTCACTAAGCTCACTGTATGATTCCATGTACAAGTATCAATCACTTGTCTTCAAAAGATTTAGCCGAAGATTCGACAAATCATTACTGAGCACCTAATATGCACCAGGCACTGCTCTAGGGTCTAGGGACATGCCAGAGAGTACCACAAAGACGCATGCTATGTGACTTACGGTCTTCTGAGAACGCAGACAAGTGCAACAGGCTGGTCAGACAGGGAGAGCACACTGCACAGCATGACACGGACAACATACACAGGCTGCTCCAGGATATGATAGGGGAGCACGTGGCTGGGCTCCCTGAGAAGGGCTGTGAGGGGGCAGGATCTGGGGAACCCAAGGGCCAGGGCCTCATGACACCAGGGGCCCTAGACAGCGGAGAGGGGATGGGGTACCCTGCAGGTTCCGAGAGGAGGCTCTGGAGAGAGAGGACAGTGGGGGGATGCAGGGAGGCAGGCTGGGAAGCAGTGCTCATCCAGGGGCAGGTGACGGGTTTGGGCCAGTGTGGTGGCAGCGCTGAAGGAGGTGGTGGACCATGGGTGAGTGCATGGTCAGATTATGGACTACATACAGTTTCACTGAATATGTACACCTGAGTAAGCATGCTGAAAAATGTTTTTACTTTCATATTTTGAAATAATTTTCAAAATTTCAGACTTACAGAAGAGTTGCAACACTGTTAGCATCACGCGCCTGTGTGTGTGAGGTTGAGGCACATCACACGCTAAACACACGCGCAGGCCTTCATCAGACTTTCACCCGCAATCTGCTGAGCACTCTTTTTTTTTTTAACATTTATTTATTTAGTGTGTGTGTGTGTGTGTGTGTGTGTGTGGCCAGCTCAGCCCACCAGGGGGTGGGGCTGGCTGGCATGTGGTGCTGGGGGATTCAACCGTGGTCCTTGTGCTCTGCCAAGCTTGTTCCAAGTAGGTGCTTTAGACCACTGAGCCATCTCGCCAGCCCCCTGCTGAGCACTCTTGGTTCTTGCCTGGAACAACTATTCCTCTGGCTCTCGCCCGCTCTTCTAGCTCCTTCTACACGGATTAGCTGATGCTCTACTGCAAGGAACTGCTTTCTGACTGGTACTGACACAGTCACAAAGAGCAGACCACAGGCTAGTATCACACGGCTTGGGAACCCCGAGTGTGGCCAGCGCAGCGCCCCCAAATGCTTCTGTGTCCTCTGAGATCCCGCCAGCCCTTGATCAGCCCAGTTACTTTGTGGGCCAACAAGATGCCCCAGCTCGTTCTGTGCTTTTCCTGCCCCAGTGCAGGAAATCAGCCACTCCTTCAGAGTACCCGCTAGAGACAATGACACTGAGAAACGACGACGTGGACCGTGGGGCGCCCATCGCTCCTGACGCTTCTGCTTTAGCTCACGGGCGGGGCTCACGAGCGTGTGCGTGGGCACAGGCAAACCTCCTTCTTTATTTCTATACCAAATAATTCGTTCAAGCTGATATTCCTGACTGCAATCTGACATCAAGGGTTCAGTTTAGCACCTTTATGCATCTGTAACCTCCTCTCCCCTTAGCTACAATTTATTTCCATGTGTTCAATCCTAGACTATACATAAAGGGATTTCAGAATTTCTACCCATAACCACTGCAAAAAATCAGCCAACCAACTGCAGTTTACTATTAGTGCCTAGTTATGACGGCCCTTAGCAAAAAAGTTTAGAGTCAAATGCTCTCGCCAGGGATGCACACCTATAACCCCAGTGCTCTGGGAGGCTGAGGCAGGAGCATCGCATGTTCAGGTCCTGCCCGGGCAACTCAGCAAGACCCTACCATGAAGTAAAAAAGAGCTTGAGCTCAGCGTGCAGGCCCTGGGCGAGGTGGTGGCAGGCCTTGTTCAAGCATTCCTAGGACCTGTTTTCTCTCTTGCCCTTCACACAGGTGCAGACACCTTATTCATCTAAAATGTAACCAGGTTCAGTTAGGTTCCTCTGGGTTTGCACTCTTTTTTGGGATTTTTTTTTTTTTGGGGGGGGGGCTGGCTCAGGCTGCCTTAAGGGCGGTTCTGCTGAGGCACGTGGAGCTGGGGATCGAACCACAGTCCCCCGCACCTGGCTGAGTCTGCCCAAGCAGGCGCTTCAAGTAACTGAGCTAACCTGCAAGCCCCCTGCACTCTGTTTTGTAAAAACTTCATCCTTGTTAAGCTTAACTGATTTTTAGTAGGTGAAACATTGATGTGTTTCTAAAAGAACGACACAATAAGGTACACTCACTCACCCTGCCCAGCCTGCATGCGGCTCACCCTACTCCGATCTCCTTCTTGCGGGCTCCTTCCTCCTGTGTATTTCCCCTTTCAAAGAGCAGATGATGGACACTTTACATCTATTGTTCTTACAAAAAGAGGAAGCGTATGAAGGGCCCTCTTGCACTTTGCTTTTTCCTTTAGCAATGCATGGTATAAATCACTTCATAGGAGTCATTAGAAGTCTTTCATCTTTAAAAACAGAACAGGAAGCGGTGCCTTCCATCGTGCGGATGTGCCCTCCTGCCCAGGCACTGAGGCTCTCCCTGTATTCTGCACTTACAAATAGCTCCAGTTAGTAGTTACTGTGTACACAGGGTCAGAGCGTGTCTTCGAAGTCCTAGAACGCTGGTGTTCAACCTATGCACACGTGCTGCAGCCAGCAGTGTGTTAGCACTGAGAATACGGAGCGTTTCGCCCTCACTGTCCTAGAAGGAGTGCTGTCCGTCAGAGCAAATGCACATACGGTCTTATTAGACAACGGAAATCCATCTGTATTCCACTAGGAACGCAGGGCAGGCCTGCTGCGTCAGCCTCACCGACAGAATGTGTTGTTATACTTTTCAATTTTTGCCAATCTGGTAGGTGAGAAATGGTACCTCAGTGAAGTCTTAATTTGCATTTCTCTAATTACGGGTAAGGTTGAACATCTTTCATCTGTGTAAGTGCATTTATATACATTTTAGTGAACTGTTTCTTTTCATTCTTGATCTCACTTTTCATCATTTTCCCTTTAAGACTGAAATATGGATTTGAGGATTATTAGTCCTGTATCTATAATATATTGCTGCAAGGTTTTCTCCCAGGTTGTCAGCTGTCTTGATTTTCTCATAATGACTGATTATCCAGACATCTTCCTTTATGTGGCCTTGATCCTCCTGACTGCACCTGCTGCTGTACCATCCAGTAGACACCCACTCCCGGGTCTTCTCCTGCTCCACCTCCTTCTCTCAGCCTGGCTGGCTGCCTTGGGCTGTGCCACATGGCTCTAGGGGTGCTTTAATGCCCGACACGCTTCATTCACCGTTTTGGTGCTTTCTTCTCTTTTCAGGATATCACTTTTCCATACAAACGTTAGTATCATTTTTTAAAAATCTTCAATATGTGCACGACATTACATTTATTGATATGACTGATATACATAGCCTCAGTTTGATTGCAATTTCATAGTTCTGTGTGTTACATGTTCAGTGTTTCTAAGTGATGCTTTCTTTGTTTGCCCACTCATTTACTTACTTAGGCCTGCATGCTTGTTCTCATGCTTATTTTTCTATGTTTACATTTTAATACTCTTGGACCCCAGTTTTCTTTGCCTGCCACTTTAGTCCCTTGTTTCTCAATGTGTAATACATCTTGAAACGCTCAAGTGTGTGTGCAAAGCAGATTTCCTTATTCTGCTTGCGTTTTTTGCACATCTCTTCTTTCTACTTTTTGTTTAGATTATTTCTCCTGTGTTAAAGCAAGTAACATCTACATGTTTAAACTGTAACCTTATCACCATGTCTCTACTGCTCTTAAATCAACAATGAAGTGCAGCCCCTTCCTCGAACTCCTCCTGTATTTTCTTGACTCACATCTAAGTTCCTCTGTGACTTTCTGCTGTAGCTTATTTACTATCGACGCTATTAATTCATACATTTGAGCTGAGCTAGTGTCCTCTGCACTTGTTCTGGGTGGGCATTGGATTTCCTCCATATGTTTCTGCATTTGATTCTTTACTGCAGATGTTATTAATTCAGAGATTTCTTTTTTCATTTCCAATCCGAGTTCCTCTATACCTTTCTGCAGCTGTTTCTTTATTTCAGAAGCCGTGAATTCATTGACTTCAGCTGTGTGATTCCAAGTTTGTTCTGTGTTAGTGTTCTCTGCACTTGTTATGGGTGGGCTTGCGTTCTAAGATTGCATTTTGCTCCTTCTCGTTGTCATTTTGTTTAGCACTGTCTTCTGACCTTTGTTGTAGATCTTTGTTGAAGTTATAGCCTTAGCACCTACTGAAGTTCAGGTGTAGATCTACAAAGTTTGTATTTATCCAGCTGTGCCTGGCTTGGGTCTGGCTGCTGTGCTCAGTTCCTTCCTGTTGCTGCCCTTGGGGGTGAGCCTGTTGTGCCCCTCTGGCAAGATGTTCTGCTCCTGGACTAGTTGGGTGGTTCTGTCCCCTACACTCTCTGCAGGGATTACAGCTGCAGGGTTTCACCCCAGGCCTATATGCCAGGCCTGAGCTGAGTATGGAGGGGACAAGGTGGAGTAGGGGTAGAGGCAGCTCTCCCACACACTCATCGGGCCTGGACTAGGACTGGATCTGGGGGTTCCTGGAATGGGACAGAAATTCCTACTCTGTGGGCAGGGTGTGTGTGGGGTACTACGGAGTGATGGGGGGTGTCCCAAGAGGGTGTCACCCATGCTGCGCCTCGGCTGGGATCAGTAGGTCCCACCAGCGCAGGGTAGCCGGAAGCTCTCCCACACACTCACCGGGCCTGGGCTAGGTCTGGGTCTGGGGGTTCCCTGAACGCGGCAGAAATTCCTACTTGGTGTGCGGGGGTGGGGGACGTGCTGCAGAGTGGTGGGGGGCGTCCCAAGGGGGTGGAAGAGGGTCTCACCCATGCTGCGCCTGGGCTGGGACGAGTAGGTCCCACCGGTGCAGGGTAGCCAGAAGCTCTCCCACACTCTCACCAGGCCTGGGCTAGGACTGGGTCTCTTGACACATCTTTCTGAAAATGTTTTACTATTGTCTTGTATCATACACCCCTTTGAGAAGTCTGGTACCAGTCTCTGATTTTTTTTGTCCTTATAAGTTATCTGTGTTTGGAAGTCTGAGATTCCTTTTCTCAAATGTGTGATGCTCTTGTTAGAATATCATTTAGACTTGACTGCTCCTGGTTAATTATGTCAATATGCAATGGACACAGGAATGCAGACTTTTAATTTCTAGAAGTTTTATTTATTTTATATAACAGTTCTATTCTGTTATTTTGCTTTTTCCTTTTTGAACTCTTTTTTATTTTTGTGGTTCTGAAGATCGAATTTAGGATCTTGCGCTTGCCTGGCAGGAGCTCATACTGCTGAGCCACATCCCCGGCCCTTCATGGACTCTCCAATACAGATGCCTGTGTTGCACTCTAACCCCATTTTCTCCGATTCCTTCTTCTAACTTATACCCATTTTCTGGGTTATTTGCCTTTCCCCACTGTTCTTTTTGAGACAAAGCCTTACTATGTAGCCCAGGCTGGCCTTAAACTCATGGCAGTTCTCTTGCCTCAGCCTCACAAGTACTGGGATTATAGGCATGTGCCACCAGGCCCGGCTCAATGTCCTTTATTAAGTTTCATTCGAATCTACTCTCCCTTGAGCATCTTTAAGTTTCGGAAATGTTATCATTTTCTTTCACTGTTTAAATATAATAAATGTTCACCGTGGTTCGGTCTATTTTTACTTCTGAATGTATGATGCAAATAGACATTTTTTCATCTTTCTGAATGCTGGAGAGGATATTAAAGTGAAGTCAGAGGCTGTGCTTCTCCTTGCTGGTCTGCAGTTGTCCACTTCTCTTGGGGAAGAGATCTCCTCAGCTAAGGAATCTGAGGTAGTTTAACGTAACTGTCAACTTGACTGGCTTGGGAGCCTCTGAGGAGAGCAGGAAGGTACACTTCTGGATGTACCTGTGTGGGCCTCGGCGGTACGACGTGGGGTCTGCGTACACCTATACCCTCCTCTTTCTCTTTGGCATTGCTCTGTTTTGGGCATCTTTGCTCAGCCAGGCCCTCTCACCATGATGTCTCTGCCTTGAGGCCAGCTGACATGGACTAAATCGGTTTGAACTGTGAGCCAAATGAAACCTCTCCTCTTTAAATTGTGGGTGTTGGGGATTATATCTTAGCAATGGAAAAGCTGTCTAATACAAGACGTTTATTTTTCAAAATTTATTTGTGAAGTATTTCAAACATTTATTACCTAAAAAGTTGAAAGAATTATACTGTGAACATTCATATTCTCATGAGCTAGATTCCATCATATCATTACATTCTATTTGTATAATCATGTATACACCCATCCATTCATCTATCCATTCCCTGGACCCATTTTATATTTTTGATGCCTTTGATAAATACAGAAACCAGTATGCTGCATCCTTAAAACTGTGGGCAACATATTAAGTAGAGTTCAGTGCTTACTTTTAAATTGGGATGTGTGTGCGTGCGTGCGTGTAAACTTTGCTTCCAATAAAATGCACAAATCTTTAATGTCCCATTCTCTCAATTTTGGCAAATGCACACGGCCATGCCATAACACAACCAAATACAGAACACACCTCACCACGAACTGTTCCTTCAGCTCTCTGTAGTCAACACCTGCCCTTCCCTCCCCTGGGCCAGCTCTGCCTCATTTTTACTCCCTGAGGCCTGCCTGTGTGAGAATGTCAGAGATGAAAGCATTCGGTGTGCTCATCTGTATGAGGAATTTTTCGTTCAGCAAAGGTTAACAGTGAGAGTGCAAGTGAGAGCACAGCAGGATGCTAGTAGGCTTTGCTTATTTCCCGTCTTCTAAGTCACAAGTAATCTGGAGCGTTGGCCATTCTTGGTCTTCCAGCTGTATTTATGGTGAACTTTTTGTAGTTTTCTATGTTTAGGAATATGTGAAGAGACTTGGCTTAGGGAGCCATCCATAATATTTCTGATTCTAGCATTTTCGAACATAAATTTTTTTAATAGCCATGCAAATAAAAATGATCATGATTTTGTTACATCTAGCTTATCCATTTTTTTTTTTTTTTGGTTCCCTTTTCTTAGGTGGTTGCAATAAACTATTTTAAAGCAAACTTCACATATCAATGTCATTTCAGATCTACATGTATCAGTATCTGACTCTAGAAAATATGGACCTTTAGTTTCATAGCTATGGGACTATTATACCTAAGAAACTAATAACTTACTGGTATCATTTAAAATTTAGACCACATTCAAATCCTTTGTGTTACTTAACAGAAAGTTCTTCAGTGGTTGGTTCAAATCAGAATTCAAACGAAGTTTATGCTTTACACGTCACTCGCTATTAAGACTCTAAGCACAGCCTCTCTGTTTCTTCTGCATGGCACTGAGATTGTTGAGAAACACAGTCCCGGGGAGATGGCTCAGTAGAGTAAGCACCTGCCTGGCAAGCTCAAGGGCCTGAGTTCAGTCCCTAGCCCTTGAGCTCTAAGAGCAAAAAAAAAAGGAAAAGACAAACACAGCCAAATGTTTAGTAGGGAGTCCTACATTCTTTTCTCTGACTTTTGACAAGTCAGATGTATTGGTCACTAATACCTATCTAATCACGTTACTGCCACTGTAACGATTATTTTGGAATGACTTTTTGACATTTGGGTTAATATTTTGTTTGGAATATCCCTTTACTTTTTTCTCTTTGAGATGAGTTCTTACTTTGTTCTTTAGGCTGGCCTCAAAATCCTGGATTCAACTGACACTCCTGTTTCAGTCTCCCACATAGTTGGGATGACAGGCAGAGACTGTTATTTCTCCTGAAAGCAGTTCTTAAGTATTTGAGTCTCAGGATCTCTCCACACCCTTGAAAACTGTTGAGGTTTTCAAAGAGTTTTTTTTCCTTTAATTTTTTTATTTATTTGGTACAGGGTCTCACTACGCAGCTCAGACCATGGTGACCCTCCTGTTTCAGTTTCCCCTGCACTGGGATTATAGGCGTGCCCACAATGCCTGGTTTCAGTGGTCGGCTCAGCATGGGTCCTGCTGGGCATGTGGTCCCGGGGATCACACCCGGGTCCTGGCACTTGCCAGGCAGGTGCTTAGAGCTTTCTCTCTAGCCTGAACTTTTGTTTTTGAGGAGTATATCTATTGATATTTACTGTCTTAGATTAAAATGGAGAAATGCTTAAAACACAAGAATACATGAGCTCTTAAGTAGTTCTGGTTTCACAGATCCCTTAAGGGTCTCCTACCCTGTCCTGACACCACAATGAGAACTGTGCCTTTAAGGATTGAGTTTTGGAAACACATGTCTTTGGAGCCAGGTATGGTAAGACCATTTTTATATATCAAAAGTGGAGAACCATAAAAGTCATTTTTCTAATAAAGCTTGTAAAATAGTAGTTTTGCAAAATTAAAACAAAGTATTTCACCAAGAATTTCAGTAATATTCTGTCCAGTGAGTGTTAAAAACTTGGGTGTAGATTCCTAAAGTGACGCCTGCTGTCGCATCACAGAATTCTAGAGCTGGAAGACCTTCAGAAATGCCTGGAGGACGACTCAAGTTATTGTCTAAGAATTTGTATGTTTGGGAAAAATCTGTTTTTCAAAATTGCTGGTGGGTGTAAATTAGTGCAACTGCTTAGGGAACTATGCTGGCATTTTCCTGGGAAGTTGAACGTTTGCATGCTGCAAGGCTGGGCTGCTCCACCACGGCACTTCCATTTGGGACTGTATAGCTGGCTGCTGGGTAGCACTCTCCTGTTCACTGTCATGTTGTCACTGGTCTCTGCCCACTACCTGCCAGCAACTCTCCCCCATCTCGTGATAATCCGCAATGTCACCAGGCATTGCCACGAGTCCCTCGAGAGATGAAATCAGCCCCAGGTAAGAACTACTGCTCTTCACCATGCAATCCTGTTCCTAGGAGTAGATCTCTAAGAACTCCAGCCCATGGCTATCAAAGAACAGGGTTCTGGGCAGAGCTCTTCATAACCCAAAAATCCAGAAACAAGACAAAGGGGCATTGACAGGACAACAGATGACTGAAGCAGGACCTATTCAGACAATGGAACATTTTATGTTAGAAAAACAAATGAGCTATAGGTAAACCAAGACTCTGAATGAAATATAGTTTAAAAAATAGAGTGAAAAATTTAGTTCATGAAAATAACACAGAATGCCTTTTAAATGCACTGAGTTAAAACCAGGAAAAATTAAAGACTCTGTTGATGAGTACCTATGTGACAAGGCCTTCTCCTGCCCCAAAAGACAGCATGGTTAGCGGGAGGGCTGATGGCTCCTGCTTGGGGATGGCATGGGTGCTCACAGGTGGCGCACGCTGCACCTAAGGTGCTGGCCCTTGAGTGACAAGCTCACAGCACTAACTAAGGAACTTACTAACTGTGAAAGACCAGGCCTGGATCAGCAGTGGCAGTGGCTAGGGCCACTCCACATTTGCACACCTGGAGTTAGCGACACAGCCCTCACCCTGCATGTCTCAGCGGCCTCCATTTCCTTCCCTCCACCCACACTCACAAGGCCAGCGAGCCCCGCCTCCTCAGTGGCACCATGCCTGCTATCACCCTGCAGGAGGCCCTCTTCTCCTCACCTCTCCCTGCTGCCAGCCTGCCCCCACAGGTCTCACTCTTGATCCTGCAGCACGCCTGCCCTTCTTCCACCCCCAGCAGCTACAAGGGTGCAGGGACCGCGTCGGTCCTTGCTGAGTGATGCTCACATCC
>NW_004524699.1:4475468-4514262 GCF_000260255.1 Octodon degus | reverse complement strand
GAACCGCGGTCCCTGTGCTTTGCTGAGCTTGTTCTAAGTAGGTGCTTTAGACCACTGAGCCATCTCACCAGCCCCAACACACACACTTCTGCTCATAGTTCATGGGCCAATCTCACACCAAGAGGGGACCTTGCACAAAGGGAAGTTTTTCCTCTGGAAGCCGGATGGCCTTCACCGCAGGCTTCTCCACGTGCTCACACTTACTGCCTGGGAGGCGCAGCTGGTGGGCGTGACCCCAGAGTCACAGAACTGAGACATCATGCAGCCTTCCAGGAGTCTGCCCTTTTCCACACTGCAGTGGTGGTCTCGGCCCTTGGATCACGAGAACCGGAGCCCGGTACGGAAATCCAAGCCAGAGAGAGCGAGCAGTGTGGCATTCAACAACCTCCCCTGCCTACACTAACTCAGGGCAGAGGGACATGAGGTAATATGTCCAAAGCTTCAGGAAAAGATCTGTCATGCAGGCAAGGCATGGATGTGCTAAAAAACTGAAGGTTAGTTAACATGTGCATTTAGAAAGACCAAGAAATGAGCTTTACTTACAATTTTTTGTACATCAGATAACATCTAAATAAAGATTATAAAATATCAAGGTATATTTTAAATACCATGACAGAAGCTTCTTTTTCTTCTTTTCTTACACTTTTATACTTAGTGACTCTGTCAAAAATTGGAGATTAATATTTTAAATGCTGAGAGAAGCCAGCAGCTTGTTCCAGTCTCTGACTCAGTTAAGCTCTTACAATATTTTGACTGTTTGAAGAAAATTAATAATGGGATGTTAGGCGGTAGATGAACTGAAACTAAATATCAACATAGCTAGATTTATTCTTGGATGACTGAGCTCATCTGTTCAAAGAACAGAAGCAGGATTCATTATATGATGAGTTATTAACTTACACAACACCAGAACGGCCCCAAACGGAGCAGAGAGCCATGGAGCAGCTCAAGATTACGTAAGAGGCTCGAGGCTGAGCTGTCATATCAGCCAGGATTCGGAGTGTGCAGGGACTACCTGAGGCTCGCAGACACCAGACGGTAAGCCAGTAGCTGTCCTGCCGGTTTCAGGATCAAGTTAGTTCTGACGTCTTACCCTGTCTCTGCTGAGTAGCCCTGGGATGGCGCTCTGCTTTCTGCCAGTGCTGTGAGCCATCAGGAGGCAGGTGAGCACCTGCGAGAGCCTGGCCTCCCTTCCCTCCTTTCCGTGGTCTCATCTCCAGTGTGTCCACATCCTGCTGGTCCCTGGAGGGAAAAGACTTGCACTTCTGCTTCTGAGCCAAACACCCCTCCGGGCTGGTGGGTGATGCTGCTTCCGACGGTGATTCTTGACCAAGAGCAAGAGGCTAGGCAGACTTCCTGTGAGCCACCAACTTCTGAAACTCCAAAGTGTCACTTCTCCCTGCTCTTCTCATCCCTTCTGTGTGACAGAGCCTGCTGGAGATGGCCTTGCACCTGCAAGCTGCAGTGGTTATCACAGCGAGGACCTGGTGAGGGAAGACGCTTGACGCAGGCCTCTGTCCATGGGCTGCCTGGAGTTTAGCGGCTTTCTGTGTTCCAATTCGAGAACCCCTCAACTCTCATGCTCACGTCAGAGAGATTCACAATAGCAATGAAATCCATGGGCTGCTACTGGGGAACACGACTGTTGACAGGAGCCACTTCTGGGTCCCTGGGTGGGGGCCACGTTGTTATTTCACCATGCAGGTGACTCCTAGGAAAAAGCTGTCCCCACTGCTCACTCCCTTCATCTCAGCCCACGCTTGGGCCCACACGCCTCTGCCTCCAGGGCTTGGACTGAGGCTTGAGGCGGGGGGACTGTAAATTTAAGCTCTGCCTCGTGAAACACTGTTTCAAAATAAAGCATTCTTTAAAAGGTTGTGGGATATAGCTTAATACGAAAGCAATGAGTTTAGTCTCCAGGACTGCAACCAACCAACCAACCAACCAAAATGCCAGGGGTGTGTGTGTGTGGGTATGTGTGTGTGTGAGACAGAGACAGAGACAGAGACAGAGACAGAGAGAGAGAGAGAGAGAGAGAGAGAGAGAGAGAGAGAGAGAGAATGCTTATGACAATATTTTAAGTAGGAAACTGGAAAGAACTCCCTCAACAAAAGAAAGAATAAAGTGGGGTCCAGAGGGGACCATTAGGCAGCAACAAAGATGATCAAACTAACAGACGCAACCAACTGCAGGGGCCACCTCTGCAGATACACAGCACACAGTAGGCACTATTTTCCTTAAGCGCGGTGATGGGTGCACAGGTAGCAGACCACATTTTGGGAGGGAGAAGGGAGGGGGTCCTAGGTTGGAGGTGACCTCGGGTGGAAGGCAGGGACTGGGGAGAGGCATACACCGGTTCTCTTCTGCTTCTCAAATCTCACAGTGCACTCGTGGGTTTACCTTTGGTTTATGATTTACACTTACATACCATATATCCCTTTGTATCACTCAAATGATATAAAATGTTCAAAACCAAAAATCCTAAGCCCACAGGCTCACAGTACAAATCTCTTGTGCTGCCACACAAGCTACAGGGCTGGGTCCCAGCTGCAGGAGCCAGAGGAACGAGGCCTGCTTTCTCGCTGTCCGATGAAGACAGATAGGGCTACTTACCTGAGGGTCCCTGGGAGGTCCGAGCAAGATGAGCTGACCTTTACCTAACACTGCATGCAGACTGCTATGCTCTTCCCCTCCTCTCGAAGACAAATCACTCAGGCCCCAGGGCCTGCAAAGGATGTGGTCCAGTACCATGTCTGTTGCTGCCCTAGTTTCCATCCCCAGTGGCAGTGCACCTGGCATTATGAAACCACAAAAGCCAGGCTTATCCTTGCTTCTGTGACTTAGGCCAGGTTTCTGCAGGCTGCGTGTAAGGAAGCCTATTTCCAGGGGAAATGCTGTCCTTCTTAAAAGCACAAGGGTCAGGGAGATAGCTCAGCAGAATAAGCGCTTGCCTGGCAAACGCAAGGGCCTGAGTTCAATCCCTGGTTTTGGAAAAAAAAAAAAGAAAGAAAGAAAGAAAGAAAGAAAGAAAGAAAGAAAGAAAGAAAGAAAGAAAGAAAGAAAGAAAGAAAAAGAAAGCACAAACACTGGGCTGGGGATATAGCTCAGTGGCTAAGTGGTTTGTCTGGCAAGTGCAAGGTCCCAAATTAGATCCCCAGAACTGCAAAAGGCATAAACACTATGCTTCTTTAGCCAGGGAGGGAAAAAGAGAGCAGGAGACCTCAGGGAGAAGGCCCTGGTGACTGGTCCTGCTCCAGCAGCCCCCTCAGCGGCCTCTCGTGCCAGTCTCACTCACTCGCCGTGCCGTCCAGAGTATACTATGCTCCAGATTCGTTTCCAGAAACACTTCCAACCCTTGCCCACACCTCCTGCCCTGACAATGGCCTAGGTGCCCACTCGGTCTGGGCACAGGGACCAGCAGAGGTGGTAGGGAGGTGGCAGCTGTCGGACCTCAATTCCCCCAAGGCGAGGATGTCCCTCCATGCCCCTCACAAGACCTGGAGTGGCAGCAGCAAACTGCCTAGAAACGTACGACCTAATAAAATACCACTTTCAAAGGCAGAAGCCAAATAAAGTAATTATATTCCAAGTGTGATACCCGGCTGGACCTGGGATTCCAGGTCTAATCTCCCCCTTCTACTCCTATGAACAGGCGCCACCGGCTGTGAATGCCTGTGCCTCTGAAGACAGGTAAGAATCAGCCAGCTACACACACAGATCCGCGGGAGCCACTGTGAGGTACGCACTACAAATGTAAAGTGGGTCCTTTCCTTGAAGGCTGCCCACCCCCATTTCCCTCATCAGCCTATTAGAACACAAACTCCACGGGAAAGCTTGGAGATGTCAGGTGCCGTGAATTGGAAGCCTGCTTTCTCAGGAGGAAGTAACTCTAATGCCTCGGCCTGTTTGCTTGCCGTCCCACTCACTCCGCTCACTCCCTTCAATGTAGATTCCTACCTTCACCGTGAAATGGAAGACCAATGACCCAGAAATAATTTGAACAAACCTATTTCACTGAGGACGCTTTCATTTTTATCTTCATTAACTCTCTTGTCCCTATCAAGTATGCTGAAAGCATGATTTATGCTTAGACTGGGGGTCTGGAGAATGTTAACATATAGACAATTTGTACATTTAACGGAAGCAGGAAATAGCACATGTTGTGCTGACAGATACATTTTACAGAAAGAAAACTGCTTTCTTCTTCTATCAAAAGAACACTGTGTTATTGTCTTCTCTATACTTTAGTTGAAACAATTTTGTGGAAAAGTTGCACAGTACCTAGATGAGCTTCCACCAGTGCTTTTTTGCTCCAATGAAAGACTGCACACTTAACAAGTTCACATCTCCTCCAGGAGGAAATAACCACGAGTGCGCACACAGTCAGCCTGTGCTGCTAGGACGCACGGCTGCAGCGCACAGTAGCCCATGCGGGTGGCGAGGCCTCGCCAAGGAGTTACACAAGT
Source organism: Octodon degus (assembly GCF_000260255.1). Lineage (NCBI taxonomy): Eukaryota > Metazoa > Chordata > Mammalia > Rodentia > Octodontidae > Octodon > Octodon degus. The sequence goes on along the minus strand of NW_004524699.1, from coordinate 4,509,796 downwards.
GAAACGCTAAATTAGGGGAGTGCACACCAGTGCTCTGGGTGGCAGAGCCTACTGGGGGAAGAAGGGGGGTGATCAAAATATATGCAAGGTCTAAATTTTTACAAAATGCGTGACAGTCAAAGATATGGCACCACTAACCCCTTCAGAGCCCACTCCCTTGCTTCTAACACATTGCACTGCTCTTGTCTCTTTCTGAAGTAGTTCTTGAAGTCTTTTTTTTGTATCCAGGATCGAACTCAGGATGTTGTGCTCAGACAGTGCTTAAGCCACTATCTCCCCGACCCTTTGAAATCTTTTTAGTGTCTTTCCCAGGAATGATCAAAACAGGGTCAGTGTTGCTTCCCAGCACTATCCAGTGGAGAAGCAGGCTCACAACAACACGACGGTGTGTCCTCATTCACTGGAGTAGCACTGTGGGACTCCTGGCCCTCCCCGAAGTCAGATGACCACGAAAGGGAAACGTCTCAGGATACTGAGACACTCATGAAAGACAATTTCTAGAGCTGCTTCAGAAAGTGCCAAGAATGATGGGATAAGTGTGTTCAAAGTCTACTATATTTTTCTTTCGAAAGAACACTGTGTTGTCTTCTCTATATTTTAGTTGAAACAATTTTGTGGAAAAGTAGCACAGTACTGGGCATTTCCAGTCTACTACATTTCCAAGACATAACTGTCTTTGGTGAACTCATAAAAATACAAACATCACTAAAGAGCTTGGGAGGCCAAGCTGCTCAGCACAAGGCCAAATCAGAGAGAACAAGACCACAGGGCACTAGTGACTCAGAACACTTTCTTCCTTTGTGTGATGCTCTTCTGACTGACTTCCACGGACGCTGGCTCTGTTTCAGGAGAGTGGTTTCTTTAGCAGGAGAAGCTGAGCTTCACTTGTGTCTCATGTATCCCTTTGAGAACAGATTCACGCAACACTCCCGATGGGGGTGCACATGAGCTGACTGAAGGTCAGACCGTGTCTTTCCTCTCTGGTTAGTTCTCACATGAGTCTGCAATTCTGTTCAAAAGCAAGGCTTCAAAGTATAGACTTTTTTAACCTACAGAACTCCAGCAAAGAAAATATGCTATTTGCCATCATACTAGAATTTAATCTCTAGTTGACAGATCCTACCACATAGGGCTGGAGTTAACTAGGAAGACAATTTTTCTTCACATATGCCCACAAATGGTCAAGGAGCTCCTACCAGAAGCATTGCTGACGTCCCATTGGGTCTGGACAGGTGGATGGACATTTCAGGAAACATTCTGTCGATGCGGCTGATCACGTCGTCAACATACCTAGTCGGGAAAAGCAACAAACAAGTGAACAGGGAGCCCTAGCGGTGGCTTCACTTCCAAGTCTAGTTTCTTACCAATGTGATACATTTTAATGAAAGCCAACAGTATTATAAGGCTTTTAATGAAAACATACCACTTTCTTCCTCCCCTTGCCTTTTTAGAGCTGACCACTTTTTAGTGATTTCTTCTGATATTTACCTTCCATATTCTAAATAAAGTATTTTGAATGTTACTTCTCAGACTTTTGTTATAAATCAGGACCAAGCCACTCCCACAGGAGACCAGAATGCAGCTGGGTCACATTCTTTGTCCCTGGGCTCTGCAGCGCCACCTCCACCCTCTGACCTAGACCAGCACAGGCTGTGGCTCTGCGTCTCACCTCTGGGGGCATCATCAGTCACTGAGTACATAATTCCCTGGATTAAAAATTCCTTCTCTCTTATACACCCAGAGTCATTCCTGCATTGCCAGTTGATTTTAATTCAAACTGTAGTATATGGAAACTTTTGCTTATAACAGTACTGTGTTTAGATTCCAAGATCTCTACTTGGAAGTCATAAAAGCAGAACCGGGCTGGGAAGGTCTGAGTGCCTTCCTGGCAGGTGCAGGGCCCTGAGTTTGATCCTCATTAGGCCCAGAATCCCAGGCACATGCACTCTGCCAGGTACCAAAACTGGGTGTGGTGGTGCTGGTGCATGCCTGTAATTTCAGTGCTGGGAAGGTTGAGACAGCAGGATCACTACAAGTCCGAGCTGCATAGCAAGACCCCACACCAAAACAAAACAAAACAAAAAGATTAAAAGCAGAACTGCATAGGGGCTCATGACTCATTTACTTACATAGCTTCCTGTTTTTCTAAATATCTATTTTACTTCAGTTTTTACCTAATTAGTTTTCTATGTAACTCTTACATTATTCCTAAACTCTAACTCTAAAACCTCTCTCACTACAGTGAAGCCTACCAGGCAAGCTCCCAGTTCCATTTTCATACCTCCAACATGGAGCTCTTCAGGCACACATGCACTCGGATCTCCTAACAATCCCGAGACCGCTGACAGCAAGCACTTAGCATGTGCCCAGTGCAATTAAAGGTCACAGCTCTTCTCTGTGGTTCTACACACCATGGACTGTTCTGAAAAGTGCTCTGTGTCAGCAGGACGAGGCCTCTCCCACAGTGGGAGGCCCCCTGCGAGCTGCCAACACGACGGCACAACACATCTGGGTCTGGCTCAGGCCCCTGGAGAACGAAATCATCCGCGATCACCATCTAGTCACACCGGACACAAAGGGGACATAGAATAGCCAAGATGCAAAACCATCTATTAAGGGCTTTGCATTGGATTTTGTATCCATTGGCAATGACAAATTAAATTATACAGCCATTAAATCAGAGATGCGTAATAGCTGTTCTCTCTGGGGGAAGGAACAGATAAGCTCTTCATTTACAACATGAAAAGATTTCACTCCAAAACCCATGGCTCATAAGCGACAGCAGACAACATAATGCCATTTATCAAAAAGTGAACACTAACATATCCACTATGAAAGTCAGAAAATAATCCTGCAGATCAACCCATTAGGTTTTCCTTAGTGAGTGTCAAGTGCCATTTTCAAACTGATGCTGAAGAGCAAAGCGGAACAACCCCAGGAAGCCTGGAGGTGACAAGGCAGGCAGAGAGCAGAAGGCTGCAGAGGTCCTGAGGGTACTGTGTGCTGGCGGGAGGACGCCACAGAGGGACAGTGATATTCTCCCAGGCCACAGCACGACTTCCACAGATTGGCCCCGCACCAAGGGCTGGGTTCCCTCTCTTGAAAGGCCCACGACATGAAGAGAAGGCATCAAAAGGAGAACCTGCTTAGGAAGAGCAGGAGGCGTTTCTTAAAGGCAGGGTCTCATCCTGTTGTCTGGCAATGGTCTAGAGAACAATGGTTCCCAGGCGGTGATGAAACACCCCAGACATCACACACCACTGTGGGTGGCCTCCCCCTAGAGTCACAGCTTCACTGCGTGCAGCCTTGGATCTAAGCTTCAACACGCCAACAAAGTGAACAGGAGAAGCAAGGAAATCAGTTCCACTCTTCTGCATCACGGATGTCTACTGAAACAGAGGGAGACACCTTAAAGAACTTCATGCCCCAATTTTACACCGAAACATTCTGCATCTATAAACTTCTTTCTTAACCCTATGCGTGCGGTTTACACCAAGTTTCTTCCAACTCAGCAGGAAGCAAAAATCTACTGTCAGTGAATGGAGGTCACTGCTAAGTGTATGCTAATGAGAGGGGGTAGGTGATGTACTGCAAGCTGATCCTTGATCAATAGCCAGCACAGCTCTAGACAGTAGAAAGCAAATGAATATGCAGCACTTCAGTGCAAAGGTAACATCATAATCTGCTCCCCCTTGCACCTTTCACCTTGAAGCCTTGCAAACCACCCTGGGAAACTAGTCTCTTGGGAAGGCTAGGAAAACAGTTCACGCAAGAGCCAGAGACCAAGCTCAGCGTGCAGGTTCCTGGAATTCCACACCAACTACCCAACTGGAGGGCTGCACCCTGTGTGGGCACAGAACAAAGGTTCCCAGCCATTTCTAGATTCCTTATTTATTGGAGTTTTATTCAAAAGGGAAGCAGTGGCAGAAGAAAAACAGAACCTAGGAAAAATAGCTGCAGTTGGCACGGGAAAGCAGAGGAGTCTGGGTGGATCTTTTGTTGTCTTTGCTTCCCCCAAGCAGTGATCTTAGATAAAGCTCAGCAGACTTGAGTCCAAGATTTTATTAGGCAAAAGCACATTTTAAGACTTTTCCATTCACATGCCTAACATAAAGGCAATGCAACTTCTTTGTTACAGGTGACAGTAGTTTTTGCCAAAAAGAGGAGAGAATGACAGCAGTAGCTTTAGCAGAAGAAAACAATGTCTAGATTCAAGATGGAAAAATCAAAACACTTCATTTTTTAAATAGACTCAGCCTTCAAGACAGAAACTAGCACAAGTGACTTGACAGAAATAAGGAAGGCTTGGAACTACGAATGAAAAAGCTGGAGGCAGAAGGGGCCTCTCTTTGGCTGAGGGTGGGGCAGGGGTGGGGGAGGGGGTCGCTGGCAGCACTGGGCTCCACTGCCTGCAGGCGCAGAGCTCACAGCTCCGAGAGCAGGGCTGAGGACAGGTGGGAACGGCGTGCTCTCCTCCCACACTGCCACCATATGCCTCACTCTGCTCTGTGGCAGAATCAAATCACTTTAATTTTTACCTTTGGAATATAGGCAAACAAGCACTCACACAGCAGTGGTGACTAGTTTACACTTGAGCAGACGCGGCGCGGAAAGACATTAATTTAGTGCCAAATTGAGCAGTGAGTCACAATTTGCACATATCTGTCAACCTGTTAACAGGGTAATAACTTGGAAAGATTGCCGTTCCTATTTACATTACAGGAACCTTTCGAGAATGGAGAGCTGCTTGGTTCGCCTTCTTGAAGCACTAAGCCCACAAACTGGCTTGATTTGATGGCCCAAGAGCCAGGTGGAAACATGCACTTCCAGAAATCACAGGTTCGGCCCAGACGGGACCTGGAACTCCAGGGTCTGTAAGGAGAACACTAATTTTCAGGCTCCCAGAGTCCTTTTTCCTTGCCCTGTTCCCTAATATGGTCAGATGCTCTATGTTTCTGATCCCATCTTCTCCAGGCCAAACCAACCAACTCTGGAGGTTTTTAATGGCTTCCTAGGACTGAGTTTCCAATGTTCATCAGGAACAGCAACGTCGTTCTCAGATTCTAACGTTATTTCTAAACTCTATCAGTCTTATTCTTTCTGACACTCTTCAAGAAGCTCCCCAGTTCATTCCTTTTCAGCCTTGATGGGAGAATTACACCCCACCAGGATGCGTAGGCCCCCCGCTCCAGATTCCCACCAGCCTAGGGCCTGGGAGCAGCTCCAAGAGGAGGCAGGCTGCACCCCTCCCCACAAGGCCACCCTCCAGGACCCTTGTCCTTCCGACAGCCTGGTGGCTTCCGGGCTGCCTGCCAGCATCTCCTCCACCAGTGGCCTCCCTTCACTTAGCGTGCTGCGATGACACCTGAGAATTCCTTCCAAAACCCAAGGCTCTGCGAGACTGCATGGAAGACTACTGGCTTTTCCAGTTCATTTCAACCGTGGTTCTAAGGGCCCGGGGACAGCTCAGAAGCATGAGCACTGCCTGGCAAGTGCAAGGTCCTGAATTGGATCCCTGGTACCAGGGGGGAAATCACCAACGGTTTTGACTGTTTTGGGTCACAGACCCCGTGGAGAAGGTACTGAAAACTAAAACACATACTTGCACAGTATTTTATACGCAATTTTCTGTAGTGCACAGGTCCTTGAAGTGCCATGCCTAGACTCTTCAGAACAGAGGTCTCTGGTATTCTTTGCTGCTTTCTGAATGGTAAGTCTTTTTCCAGTGCAGTTACTTCTGGTCAGTGGTGAGACCACCACCCCGCCCAGCCCAGATGGGAACACGGAGGAATGGGTACAGAGGAACCATCTAATAGCTCTGCTAACATTAGAATGGCTCTGTGATGGAACCCTTAGGTTAGTTTTTATTTGTTCTTACTTAACAAATAAGAATTGCATATATTTATTATGCACAATGTGTGTTTTGAAATAAATGTGCATATATTGTGGAATGGCTAAATCAGGCTAATTAACAAACGTAGTACCTCATGTACATTTTTTGCCTATGGTGAGGACAATTAAAATCTACCTTTTTGCAATCTTCAAGAATACAGCTATTGGGGCCAGGGAGATAGCTGAGTAAAACAAGTGCTTGCCTGGCAAGTGCAACGTCCTGAGTTCAATCCCTGGCACTGCCAAAAAAAAAAAAAAAAAAAAAAAAAAAAAAGAATACAGCTATTGGGGCTGGGGAGATAGCTAAGTAGAATATGTGCTTGCCTGGCAAGCACAAGGGTCAGTTCAATCCCCAGTTCTGGGAAAAAAAAAATACAGTTATTAACTGTACTCAACAGTTTCTGGAGCTTAGTCTCCCCAAATGCAATTTTGTGTCTTTCAGCTATTAGCTCCCTATCACCCCCACTCCCGGTTCTCAGCAACTACCATTTTACTATTTCTATGAACTTAATTTTTTAGATGACATATTAAGTGAGACCATGTTAAGTGATACATGTGTTTCTGTGACTAGTTTGCTTCACATAACATAGTGACCTGCTTCATTCATGTTGCAAAGGACAGGATTTGCTTCTGTTTTTAAAAAACCTGAAGTACATACATATAGGTTCTCTTTATTAATTGGCTGATGAACGCTTAGGCTGATTCTATATCATGACTGTTACAAATAATGCTACAATGAACATGAGGGTGTGATACCTTTCCAACGGACTTCATTTTCTGTGAATATACACAGCAGACTGCGATCATAGGGTACTTCTATTTTTATTTTCTCAGGACCCTCCATAACATTTTCCATAGTGGTCATACTAATTTACAAACCCACCATCAGGTTGCAAGCGTCCCCTCCCTTTCTAGATGTCTTGGCCAACACTTGTCTTTTCAGTGGGTGTTTAACTCCTTCCAACAAGGTGAGGAACGTATTACCACGACCTTAGAAGACCATGTAATGATAGGCTAGCATCTCTGCCCTCTCAGGTCACGTTCCCCGTGCCTTCAGAGCTGCTCCCTTGGATAGAGAAGGAAAGCAACCCCTGCTTTCTGCAGCACTGCTGAGGCACACTTCAGAGTCAGTATCCGGTCATCAAGGGGCTGAGAAGACCCTTCAGCTGAGCTGCATCGTTCGGGGGGAGAGCCCCTACCACCGCTTCTCGTGCTGCCAGCTCTGGGTTTCAGTTTAAATAACAGCACCCCACCATCAAGGCTCCCGCTCTGTGCGGCTCTTACAGCTGCCCTCACACTCCTGCCACTACATAATCTTTGAGTGCTGCTTCTTCAACATCTAGCTTCCTTACAGGACTATGGGATCGAATGGCCGTCTCTTCCAGTGGAATCCCAGTGCCCTGCCACAGTGCTGCTCAGAGATCCGCTGAGCAAGTGGATGGTGTGTTGAAAGACAGCCAGAGACCCACGTTAGGCCATTAGGAGACAAACGCAACGGAAGTTCTCGTTAGCAGGTGAAGATCTGAGGTATGGGAGAGTTCATTGCATTAGCCGTCAAGTCACCAGCAGCAGCAGCCAGAGAGCTCCACAAAACCAACTTCAAAGAAAACAGACACCCTTTATAGTCCCTCGGCTTAACACTACCCACAGAATCCCTGCATCTGTTCTAGTAGAAGCTCAATGCCTTTTAGAAGCTAGAGGCTTCTAAGGAAGTGTACTGCATTAACATGCCAGTTTAAAAATGGTGCTTTTAATGAACTAATTAATTCAGCAAAACAAAAGTACAAAGATGTGCGCTACCAAGCTGGGATTACAATACCAAAATGATAACACCGAATGTGGAAGACATTTCTAGTTATCGATTTTGTAAAACATGAATTTTCTACTCTACACATTAAGCTACGTGGCAAACTATCTGTTATTAAAAGCCTTAAAATAATTTATTGGGCAGATGGCTTAGTTCTCTAAAGTCTGACCCTCATCAAAAGAAAAAAAAAAAAAAAAAAACCAACACAAGTCTGGCCCCCAGCCAGCGCACTCATGTCAGTGTGATGCTTACAGCTCCCCCCGGATTTAAATAGCATTTACCCCACAGCATGAAAGCTACACGCCGCTCGTTTTCCCACCCCTACGCAGTCCGGGAGTCAGAGGTGCCCAGATTCCTGAGCCACCTTTCCAGGGAAAGGCTGAGATCCAGCAGCCATCGTGAAGGGAATCATCTGCGTGATCTGACAGTGCCTGAAGATCTTCCTCTGCACCTGTCCACAGCGCCCGGCTGCGAGGCCCCGGCAGTGGGTGGGAACAGATGGGGGCTTGTTTAATTACTACTTGTGAACGAGCCTGACAAACTACAACCATCCATCTCATGTAGCTGGAGAGAGAGAATGGAAAGGCGCAGGTCAAATTTGCTGGAGTCCAGGATTTGTAAAATGTTTGCATCACGGACGGTTGTGAAAGATTCTGGTTATTCTGTCAAGCAAATGAAAAGTACTTTCTAAAGTGTGTGCACAAAGCAAGGCTGGAGATGGAAACAAGCACTCAGTCAGGTTTTTATGCCATCTCTTGCCACACTCCCTTCCTTTCCCCACTCTCTCTGCCTTGTGCCTTTCAGAGGAAAGACATTCAGGCACTTCCCACCTTTTCAGGGAGACCACACCAAGGCAGGCAGGCTGGAGGACCCAGACAGGTGGCCTCATGGGAGGGAAGCAGTGGCAGGCAGGACGGGGACCCTCACTCTTCTTGCTGGTCTCGAATAGGAGAATGTGCTACCTGGATACATCAGAACTACTCAGCAAGCAAATCAAGCACCCTTCACCTTCCCAAGCTGCTTAAAGGCACAGAGAGCTGCCATGCACGGGACTTGGGGACAAATTGCCAGTCTGCCTCCCATTGTATACGGCTCAAGTTCGCAGCCACGTTGTGAAGTAGAGCAGACGGCAAAATACAGCATGAAACACACACTCCCTCTTGCCGTCATCCTCAACCAACAATGAGATGTTCCAGAAGTGACACGAAGGACAAGGCACTGAAGGCAGCCTGAGGAGAAGTGTACTGCGGTGTCCGGCACGAGCCTGACTTCCTCAGGGAGGGGTTGAGAACGAACAGCCAGGCTCTTAAAGATGTTCACATCTTTGTTTTGTTTGTTCTCACCAACTCTGGGAGATGAGCAAGGTATGCCTATGCCTAGAACTCCCATTTTGTAAAGGACGAGAAAAAGGAGGTTTGGTGACCTGCCCAGGGTGGCGGTTTTCACCCAAGTGCACCCCAGCCCCCAAGACTGCCTGCTCCAGGGTCTTCGCAACACGGTGCCCTCACTATTAGCTAGGAGGATTCCATGGCAACAGATTTCACTTTTGTCATTCTCCAGACTCCCTGAAAAACACTGGGGAAGTTTTTAGCATGGCAGTAACAAAATGCGATCAGCTGATGATTTCTCTTTTCCACCCCTTCGGGTGGAAAAGCCAGGACTGGATGCCTGTAGGACTCTCTGTCCTCGGGCAGCTTTGGTGCATTTGCTCACAAGCTACTTTCCTTCCAGCAAAAGGAACAGGAAAATTAGGGCTGGTTTCCCTCCATTCTCCTGCTGGGCTTTTGATTTTGTGATTCTCACTTTGCGCGCACAGTTGGCAGGCAACAGGAAAGGGTAAAACAGTGAGTATCTGCTTGGCATTTTATTTTATATTAATAACTAAAAGGCACATGCTTTTGTAAAGTTCCGTTCTTACATTACAAATTTATGCAGGTATCTTGTGGGTCCCAGTTTTGCCCAAAACATTTCAACCACTGTGTATGAATGAAGATAGTGAAGGAACTGTCATTGGGTTTTCTTGCAGCCTTCACATGCCTCAGACGTTGGGCTTGCCCAGGAGGAGGCCCGAGAGCTATCTGGGTGCTGAGCACAAGCCCTCTCCAGCCGTGCAGCTCCCATCGCACCCCCAGGCCAGCAGGGGCTCCCTGGCCAGCACTGGCTGAGTGTGCAGGCCGGCTTGCTCCCATGTGCCTCTCAGCAGCGGGCAGGCAGAGGCAGCGACCCTGTACACACACAATGAGACTTTGACTGCAACGTCACCGAGAATGTACGGGCAGGTTTCAGAAAAGGGACTGAGCACAGTCCTGAATGTAGTCTGCCGTGGCCATCGCGATACATTAGGCGATGCATACGGGTGTCCATACGTTTCAGAAAACTGCAAAGCCCCTCACGGGACAAGCATGTATCTGTGAGACAATAATTTCATTTTATTTCTGCTCAGCAGACAAGCAACTCCTTGGAGGGAGTGTGTAGGGCCTCCACCTGCAGTCCCACAATGATGCCGCACATAACACACACTCAACAAACATACGGTGAGCCAGAGTGACTTAAGCAGAATGAATTAAGGCAATAAAGAACAAAGTAAAAAGAGCCTGTTTTGTAACTGTTCCTTCCAAACAGTACAAAGTTCTAAAGCAGAAAACATCATCCACCGGAGCCTGTGGACACCACAAGGCCCCTCCTCTTCCTGAGGGCACAAAGGCAGGGCAGGAGGATATGAGGCAGATCAAGGTGGTGATGAGAGAAAGCAACTCGGGACAAACACAGACGCCCTGAGCGAGTCACCTGGCTGCAGCTTCAGACTCCTAAGCCTGTCCCCTCTGATCTCTAGGGCCCCAAAGGAAACCATTTGGCACACTGCCTGTCCTTTATAGTTCACATCATGACCTGCTGCATGCTCTGGGGACTGAGCACTCAGTGGGCACGAGGAGAACTCTTGTAAGGAGTTCAGTCTGCCTCAGCCCCACCGCCAGGCCCAAGCACACAGTGGGATCTCCACAGCTTTGTTTTTCTTTTCTGTAAAGAAGGCCTCCTGACAAGTCACCTTCGTCTTCGTTATCAGACGAGAAGAGCGTAACACATAAAGCACATAGCTCAGAATATGCCCTTAACACCAGTCACGGTTCCTTCTGCATGTACAGACACCGCTTCTTTCTGCAGAAAGAGGTTAGGAACTTCTGCTCCAGCAAAGAGGAATACAAAGTGTCAGCAACTCAACCACAGTACCCAAAGCTGCTTGATGAATACTTGTGGAAACCAGGATTCCCACTCATTTTTTAACACATTATATTTCTGTCAGTAAGGAAATAACTTTTTATTATTTTTATAAGGCCAATAGGAAGGAGAAAAAATGGTTCAGCCTGGAGATGGGCTAGAGATCTGCCTCTGGACAGCATCTGCACTGAGTGCCTTCTGCCGCTCCTGTTCCATCCTGCCCTTGTTCAGGGGCTGGCTACAGAGGCGACAGGAGGCAGGGATGGGAGGACCAAAGCTTGAGGCATGGAGCACCATGGGCAGGCTGGGAGCACTCACTGTGGCAGCACTCACTGTGGCAGCACTGGAAGGGGCAGGCCTGGGCACCGCAGAGCTGCTGCGTCTGCCTCCACCACAGATGGCAGACGCTCAGGCAGAGGGGCAAGGGCCTGGGTGCAGGTCCAGCGGGGGAGGTGGCAGCAGCTGTGTTCACAGTCGGTGTTTCTCCAACCACAACCCTGCTTGACCACATGCCCAGCTTCTGGTGCTGGCCACAGGGAGACGCTGACAGGCCCCCGGGCAGCAGACGGAGGAATGAGGTCACCAGAATGGGCTCCCCACTCTGACCTCAGTGCTCAGCTCTACCCCTGCGGAAGAGTGGTGAAGGCACCACGCCAGGCCAGCTCTGGCCACAGGGCTGGACATAGGCCTTTTACTGAAGGCCCTCCGTTTCCTTCCAGGACAATGAAAGATTTTCAGCAAGCCCAACATGTGACATGGAACTTTACATACAGTCTGTTTACTTAAGTGAACAGTTCATGTCAGAAAATTTTTTTCTGGAATGCTTTAACTGTGGATGTGGCTGGTTTTGAAATTAATGTAAAACTGTAGAATGGAATCAACAAGAGGTCGGCTTTTGTTTTTCATGGCCTTCTCCATCCTCCTCTTCCAGCTCTTCCTCTGTTCTGTCAGTACTGCGAGGGGACCAGGACTTTGTGCATGCTAAGCACTTGCGCTAACACAGGGCTACACCTTCAGTGTAGTCCTCCTTCCCTTCCTTTCTTTGATGCTAAGAACTGAATCCCGGGCCTTGAGTACAGCAGGCACATGCTCTACCCTCAGCTCCAGCCCACCTCTTAAAATTTTTGCTCTTTTGTCTGACTCGGAGAGAGTTAGGATCTCTCTATGTTGCTTACATTGGGCCCAAACCCCTGGGCTCTAGCAATCTTCCTGCCTCAGCCTCCCCTTCACTTAATATCTTTGCCTCTCCAAGCTGTATATACAAATATTGCCTCACCGGCTACTGGCAAGCGATAGTCTGTTTTCCCCTCTAACTGTCAAACTCATCTTTGCCCCAGACTAACAACATTCAAAATGTGACAAAGTACACATGGTCTTAGGTGATATGTATTTTTTTCATTTCAGTGTATGTATATATAGACAAATATGTAAGCAGCAAGTAAAACTTATGACTTCATAAATCACTGCTCAATTATGCCACCAGAGAGGCTTAGTTAAAAGTGTATTTGAAGAAAAATATTATGCAAATAATGGGACAGCTAACCAAAGTATAGGACAAAAACATGACAGAAAACTTGTTCATGGGTTTGGGAACACCTTTCCAAAGTAAAGCACAGGGGCTGAGGAGGTAGCTTGGCGGTCCAAGTGCCTGCCTGACAAGCGAACGGACTCAGGTTCGATCCCTAGTACTGCCTGCTGTGCCATCCCTAGAACTCTGAGCATGCTGTGCTAGCTACCAAAACTGGGCGTGGTGGCGCTCACCTGTAATCCCGGTGCTGGGGAGATTGGGACAGGAGGATCACTATGAGTCCGAGCTGCATAGCGAGACCCTGTAAACCTGTACCAAAAATAATAATTACAAATAAAAAAAGAGTAAAGCAAGGGCCAAGGATATAGCTCAGCACCACAGTGCCTGCCTGCAAGTGTGTGGTCATGAGTTTGATTTCTGGTACCAAATTCGCCTGTATTTATATATGGTATCTTTGTTCCTTCACTTTGTAACTTTAAAAAAGAAAGTGTCCACTGCTCTACTTGGAGGGGTTAGAAGAGGAGAAATGGGTAAGCAAGGGGTGTTCAAAAACAACACAAAAACCTAAAAACACCTCACTCAAAAACCAACCAACCAACCAACCAACCAACCAACCCTCCCAGCTCACATGCAGCTATCACTAACTCCGTCAAACATGTAGAGATGAAACAACACCAAGCTTACGGAAATTCAGAAAAGAGAAGACGACATTTCAGCTTTTAATGGGGCACACATTCATCTGATACTAAAACAATACAATACAAAATTCCTTAATGAAATATTAGCAAATAGCAGCCAGCAGTACATTACAAACACAATACACCCTGCGGTGGGGGCTGCAGTTCCACGGCACAGCACTTGCTTAGTACACATAAGGTCCTGTGCTTGAGCCCCAACACTGCAAAAACAAAACAAAACAAAAACAAAGAACCATGCTGCAGTACCTGCCCAATGGAACACTGATCAGCCTTTCACAGGAAGGCAGTTCTGACACAGGGCAGACCATGGGTGAACTTGAGGACAGGGAGCCCCGTGAAATGCCAGACACTAAAAGTCAAGTGCTCTGCTGGCTTCATCCGTAGGCGGTACTTGCAGCAGGCCCATTTATAGACAGAGAGCAGAGGGGCAGAGAGAAATGGGAAATGAGAACCTCATGGGTGCGCACGGTTTCCGCCCTGCAAGGAGAAGAGTTCTAAAGACAGAGGGGGTGATGGGTGCACCACGAGGCTAACGTGCTAAGCGTCACTGGTCTCTACACTTAGAATCACAGAGTTACCTTGAATTGTTTGCAGCCCTTTGTACCTGTAATGGTTTCTAGTATGTGTTGCCAACAAGACAGAGCCAGGACAGAGCCCTCTGAGGCCTCAGGTTTCTGCTGTCCTGGCTGCTTCAGTGATGGGACGAATGGGAGCCTCATCACAGCCTGGGTGGCACTGTGCTCGAGCTCGACATGGCTATTCTGCCTACCTGAGCCACTGAGGGCTGGAGGGTGTAGGTTCTGTGCACCAAGAACTGCCTGCAGCAGAACGCTGGCAGGACCCTCTGTCTGTGAAACCCTCGCAGCCTTTGGACAGGGCTCCACGTGCATCTGCACCCAGACGACACCTGTCGATGTGCTTAGACCTGTATGTTACTACCCATGTGAGATCTTCTACTCAAAGCAGTATCAGAATGAAAATTGTTTTCATGCTGAAGGGGCGCAATAAATAAATCAGGGAGGCAGTACCACATGGTCAGGTGTCCAGCTCCCTGGGTCCAAGCTCAAGCCCTACTGCATGAGCCAAGGGCCTGAGTGTTCACTTACATGGCAGAATAAGAGTAGTAGCAGGGTTTCAGAGGCTGGTTTTTAAGATTAAATAAATAAGTATGTAAAGAAATTAAAGTATTTCCTAGTAACACACACACACACACACACACACACACACACACACACACACAGACAAAATAGGCTACGTGAGACATTAGTGTATTAAGTGGCCCAGCACCCAAGTGGGGTCTTTTGGCCTCCATTTCCTCCACCACCTCACCTGAACCCATGGCATGCAGGCCAAGAGCGTTCTGCCAAGGAAATCCTGGCATCGCGGTGGGGAGATCCAGCTGCCACCCTGGTTCTCTACCCACAGTGCCACGGTAGGCAAGTCATCTGATCCTCTGGGCTCTTGCCTCCTCTCCTCTGGACTGGATGGTTGCTAAGGGTCCTTTTAGCTCTAGCAAGTGAAGCATATGTTTTCTAAGAAGCAATTATACAGTTCTAAAGACTGTCCATCTTTGCACAGTCCATATGGTAATTATTTTAGAAAATTTAATTAATCATAACACTATTCCTTCACCTTTGGGAACTAGATCCTATTAAACTTGATGGCTTTTAGTGAAATCTATCAGTATTTGTAAGGGCAGAATTATTCTGAGTATAGTTCTGACATAAGACATACTGACTCTGCCACTACAGGGGGCAGGGAGGGAGTCCATCTCTGGGAATTTCTGAAGACTCTTGTAATTGGAAAGAACTAGGCCAACCATATCTGAGGACTCAAGGTGAACATCTTAACAAGAACTCTAGGAGACAGAAGTTTTGCAATCAAGGAAATTTCCAGGAAAGACTTTGCCCACTAGAGCTCAAAAATGAACACTTACTGTAGCTGAGGGGGCTGTTTGGGGGCCTTTGTCATCAGAGCTCAAACCTAGTACACCTTTAATTGGGAGACTGCAGAAGAGAACCAATAAATACAATTATTTATCTAAATGTCAGTGTCTTGAGAGATGGAAGCCAGGAGCTGCAGCATCCAGGTCCTTAAATTCTTACATTTCAGACACCCACTCTTATAAATAGAAGATCTGCTAAGTTAACAGATGCAGCCTTGTGCGGGCTCCGCTGTGTCGTATCAATCATCCCATCAATCACTCGGAGCATCACCATATGCACCTGCTCCGTCAGGGCTGCAGCCGAGCTCTGACCTGCAAAGTGCAGCGTGTGCACAGAAGATACTCCAGTGGGCACAGCAGACTGCTCAAGAGGACAAACCTAGCACACGTGAAGGAGGATTCACTCTCCTCTCCGATCCCACAGTCATCCTGACAAGGACTGCAGAGACTCATGCTGTGCATGAATCAACAAGGTGATGACGTTCAGGCCAACTTACTCAGAGTTGTGCTAATATGGACAATAGGTAAAATGAGAGATAATCACTCCATGTTGGAAAAACAGCAGCAGTGGTAAAGCGACTAATTAATAAAGCGAGGACAAATGCACTGGTATGTACAGAAGAGAGCTCCAGCAGGAATGTTCTGGAAAAGTATGTGTAAAGAGCCCTTACCAGCAGGTCAGCGAGGCTGCCTAACACAAAGATGAGAAAGAGGGCAGTGCTACTCCGAAACCATGCAAATACAAGGCACCAAGGGAAGGCAGATCAATTCTTTTCGGTCGATGAGAATAATAAGAGACAGTGACAGGGAATGTGGAGGTTAAATATTAGTCAAAACTTTACAATTGGAAGGACACTGGCGGAATAGAGGCTGCCAGGAACAGCAAGCAAATGCCCAAGACTGCCCATAGAGGCATTCAGGGTTAAAACTCAACACCTGTCTCATTAGGAACAGAATCATCCTGCCACAGTTTAGGGGATGGGGGAAATGTGCCACTTGAGAGGTCCCTTTCCATCTAAGTGGATACAAAAGCAAGGAGGATACTCCTGCGTATCAACACTTTCAGCCCTCTAGAATAAATGAGGTTTTGCTCACTGGGCCACACTCTTGACATGCAGACCATCTCATGCCTGTTAAAATGGCCTGCACTGGAGGCAGCAGGAAAGAAGTCAACACAATGGCGACGTGTTTCAGAGAAGCACGAAGCTGTCTGGGCGACAGCTCTCAGGAATGCACATTATAACCATAAACTGAATTTCTTCCCTCCGTGAACCGCTCCCTGATAGTTTCCAGCCTTAATTTGGCCTTAATTCAAAGGTTTCTTTCTTCATTGAGTTCAAAACAGACAGCATATTACTTGTCGTTAAACAATGCAAAGCATTTACGCTTGATTAGCATGACTCAAACTTTTCATCATGTTCACCAAGGTTCTAACGGCCTGCTGACAGCTCTGGGAAATAGGGCTTCTCCCAGATTTTCACTGTAAATAATGATCGACCATTGGCCTCTGTGTTTCAAGGCCTAATGAAGGCAGCGGGGTACATGACAGAACTTTTGCTTTCATTAGGCAGTGCTGGCAAGCTCTGGGCTCTGTAGTCCCTTCCCACCCAAGACAGCAGAGCCTGTGTGTGTCCACTGGGACCCAGAGCACGCTCAGGCTAAAGGGCTGTCTGTTCTCTTCTCTGAAGGATGACAACATGTGGTGTGCCACTTCTAGCACTGTTTTCTCCATGAAATGAGAAGCATGTTTGGAAATACATTCCAAGTGCTGACAGATCCAAGAATTATAATAGTCTCCAAAGGAATCATGTAATTCTAGAGCTAGCAGGCAAAAGAGAATACAGAGCCCAAACTTCTTCCTCCATAGAGAGGTGTGGTGACTGTGGGAAGACTTCAAGCTGGCTGGAAGCAAGGCAGGGACCAGAACCTAAGCCCTCCGGAGAAAACTTCCCCGTGTAAGATATAAGCCTTTACAATGTGGCTACCAAGACACATTATACGCGAATAAACTCTTTCAAAACATAGATGCAAGAATCTCTTACAGCCACATGTAAACAAGTTTCCATTATAATTTTTCTACATTGCTTCCCCAACAATAAATCCTCATCACAGTTCAGATGTCACTGTAATTATACCACAAGGTTTTGAGAAATCTATTTTCACGCATATCCTCTAGAGAGCTAGTGAGTTTGTGCCTAGTCTATGGTTGGACATGCTCAAATCAATCCAGGTGGACTGCCAGTCCAGTCACTTGCTTTGATACTTTCCGGAAAAGTCCCGAAATAAAACAGCAATGCAGTTAAATGCCTTTTTGTAAAGACTCTCAGCATTCTTTCCTTCAATGAAGAGGAAGAGCTGGATGAAGTTCAGAGTAAGACAGTTTCACTCTATCGGGATTTCAAGTAACTGGCTAATGATTTGCATTCTGCAGATGTGGGTGACATTTCAGCATTGATTTGAATGTAGTTGATTCATCTATTCTGGTTTCCAATAAAGTTTCCAATCCAAAAATAAAACTTCAAAAAGCCAAACACATATTTCTAAAACGTGTGCCACAATCACCAGTAAAATACTGAAGTACAATGTTCAACTAAACCATTTCCAAGCCGTCCATCATTCTCCGTTTGGGTCTTAGCCAACTGTTTCAAAGTTCATTTTACAGTGTTCGCGGATAACAGCAACCGTATCACTCCCCGGAACCATGGCCAGTCAATTTCTACAGAGAGGAAATGGAATTCTTCCAAACAGATTAAGTTTTAGTGTTGAGAACAAAGACCCCTGGGGTTAACACTTCTGAAACAAAATGGCCAGAAATTAAGTTCAGGTAATTTCAAGGGATCTTTTTCATGTGTGACTGGCTCAAAATGGAAAGCCTACTATCTTAAACATGAAACTGTTTAACGCTTACAGGAGTGGCAAGCAGACAAAGATCCCTGCATCGTGGCAGAAGCACTTAGGACACCAATGGCTGCTGGCAGCACGACTGAATCCCCATCGCCTTGCTTCCTCTGTCCTCCTCGGCTGGAGTGTGTACTTTCTCATTAGCAGGATGTTCAGTCTTCCTGCCTCATGCTCTGGATGCCCATATTTAATTTTATCTATCCTAATGAACATCTTTGTATGCTTTATTTTTTTTTTATTTTTTGTACAGAGTTTCACTACACAGCTCAAACTCATAGTGATCCTCCTGTTTTCAGCCTCCCCAGAGCTGGGATCACAGCTGCGTGCCACCACGCCCGGTCTCGGTTGCTGGCTCAGCGTGCCCAGGGGCGAGGTCAGTGCAGCATGTAGTGCCAGGGATGGAACCCTGGCCCCTGCGCCTGCCTCAGCAGCTTAGTCTGTTGAGCTATCTCGCTGGACCTATGAGTGTCTTTCTAAGCTGAAGACAGACTTGCATTTATTTCTAACAAGAAAACAATTTAAAATTTTGGTAATGCTGTGAGCCCAACTCAAGCCCTTGTGCTTTATATTTATAGGCCTCCCTTCTCCTCTCGTGTTATATAAGCACTGGCTCCTGGCTGTTGCTAGTATGTGTGCTGCATGTTTCCAAATGCATTACCCTGACAACCCAGGGAAGACCGGCTTTGTGAGAGGGCCTTGGACAGTCTGGGAGACTGACAACAGCAATTTCAGTTAGGCCTGCTATCCTATTTTGTGGTTCTTGACTGTGTTGCAATTTGTTACAGGGGTCAAAAAATGGAGAGTGAGCGTGACTGTTTGTGAAGTGGAACACCCCAGCATCCTTCTGAGATGATGGAAGGGACAAGGGAGGGGGCAGCAGAGGTGCTGAAAGGGCGCAACATGGGCGCTGGTGGCCTGGAGCAGAGTGACCCGCTCATTCTTGGTTTTCTCATCTATAAACTGCAGACTAAATGTGCACTGAGCTGAGAGTTACCACCCCGCTGCTGCAGCTGCTCCTGAGCATGGTCCGACTGAGTGAGAAACGGGATCCCGGTGTGTCTGTGCATCTGTAGGCTGCACCTTTTAGTACCAAGGTGGTCAATGACAATTTCATCACAAGAATGGCAAATCCCTGTGGCCATGTATCAACAAACAGGACCATAAATTCAAAAACCCGAGTCTTTCACTGACACAAGAACAAGAGGAGGAGGTGGTGGTGGTGGTGTGCATATGTGGTTCTGACATCTAACCCCCACCCAGCTCTTGTATTTAAACCTTGAATCAAGGACATACGATTCTTCTAAGATAGTGGTCTGTTTAGAAAGTGGAAAGCATAATGTTTAAGCACAAGGGATCAAAACGATCCGCTTTGATGGAGTCCTTTCCGATACAAGGACACATTACCCATATTCAGGCTTTCCCATGGCTCTATGCTAATGCATGTTCAATGTTACATCTGAAATCCCACAACCCTTCAAGCAATTCCATACCCAGTTCTTATTTCAAACTCTTATTTACATGCCTACATCTTTTCAACAAAGGTTTTGAAAGAGTGAAAGTTATACAGATGCACTGTATCATGTGCTTTCTGACTACTGTTTATTTGGATGTGTAGTATCTGCAGGCATTTTCACCTAAGTCAAAAAGGTTTGGGAAGGTGAAAAAGTTCAGATCCCTTAATCTTTTCTTCTGACAATAAATTATTCATGAAACTCTCTCCCTCATTCCCAAATGGCTGGGTTTAAACAATTGCTTAAAGTGCTGTTTTTAACTGAAGAACACATTATTCATAAAGCCTCCAGCCCAGGAAACACTTAGTTGCTAACTGGTCATTTTCATCTGATCAATGGCTGCATGGTGTTGAAACACACCACAGTGGACTCGGCCAGCGGCATAAAGCACCTCCTTTCTCATAAACAAAGGGAGTTGGTTAATGGTCATTTTATGGTCCACACATTACCCTGAAATCTATTAGAGTGTGGCTTAGCCACCCTGATCTGAGATGATTTGGGGGTACTAAACACAGTGAGAACCTTCCTGTAACAGGTTAATGGATCAATTTATTTATTTCAAATTTGTTCTTTTCAGGTTGAAAAACCACTAAAGACTTTGCAAGCAATCTGCTCAATAACCACCAGGCCAGGCGGTGTTGCTGACCTGCTGCTGCTGGCCCTCATGGCAGTGACGGCTCCTGCAGCAGAGCTGGTGGCACTGCTGATGGCACACTGGGGTGCAGTGGCAAAGCCAAAGAAGACAGAGCCTGGCTCTGGCTCGGTGTCTGCAAAATCTTGGGCTACCCTATGTTCAACGGTATTATCTCACTTTTTCCTAAGTAGAAACCCAAAGTTAAGAGATAGTCCAAATAACAAAAAATAAGTTTTCCCTTATGTCATTCTCTTCGGTCCACAAGTATTTATGTCAACGTTTCCCTTATCACTGAAAGACTTGCCGCACAATCACAGCTGCCAAGGCCTCCCTTTTAGATCAACGCTTTCCAGAGGACAGTGCTGCTAGAAACGAGCGTCAGCGCTGAGCAGCCAAGTGCTAGCAGGACAGCAGGAGCCCATCAGAGTTGGTGGCCATGAGCATCCCGAGGACAGCCACCCAGCAATGCGGTTCTGATGTGAGACTGAGAGCGGTCCTGTAAGCGTGCCTCGACCTCAAGGCTTCAGGGACCAGGCAAGAGGAAGGTTTTTTTGTTGAATTTCAGCTTACATTCAACATGGCTAAAAAATGGAATATTTTTCCAAATGTAAAGAAGAATGAATTTCCATTCTACATGGGATGCTTTTTGCTCCCCTGATACCTAATGAAGTGGCTGGAAGTGGGAGCTCTGGACACTTTCTGCCAGCTGTTCCTCTGATGCTGGCCAATATGGTACAGTGGATAACAGCACCAGCTCCCTAGGTACAGGTCCCCGCTCCGACAGGACCTGAGCACCTGTGCAGCTGTGGCCAAGCCACACGACCCCTCTGTGCCTCAGCTTCCTCGTCTCTAAGGACACCAACAGTGGCAACTGCTCAGAGACACTGTAAAGATGAACCGACTTAACAAGCCCAGACCGCTCAGGATAGATCCAGCACCAACAAGAGCTACAGGGAAGGATGCTCAGCGGCACTGCAGCCAGCTGGGCTCGGCACGAGCTGGGCACCGTTGCTAACTTCCTCGCATCTCACATTCATCTGCAGAACAGGAATAACAGTTAAATAACAACGCATATATAGTGCTTCAGCATATAACGTGAGCTTAATACGTAGCAGCTATCATTATTACATTAGTAATTGAATACTTCCTCACATAGTTCTCTCTGTGCAAGAATCTTTGTGGCTGAATAAACATTGTGCCACAGGCTTATTCCAAACACAAACCCTGGGCCATTCCAATTTGTGGGTGTTAATTCAAAATTTTCAGAAATGTGTGATACTATTTTCAGAATTGTATTTCCCCAAGAAATCTCTCTTAAATGTATCTCCCATGACACCACCAAGAGTCCAAAAAAAAAGCTCCATGGCTACTTGTAAATAGACTATTGTAAAAGTAAATTGAAGCACGTTTTTTAAGGTATTATTTTTGCTTTTATTATCAGGATGACTTTATAGCAGAGATTCCAAT
Source organism: Octodon degus (assembly GCF_000260255.1). Lineage (NCBI taxonomy): Eukaryota > Metazoa > Chordata > Mammalia > Rodentia > Octodontidae > Octodon > Octodon degus. The sequence continues at coordinate 4,488,197 of NW_004524699.1, read as the reverse complement.
TCAGAAAACACTTCTGACTCATGACTCTTACACTTGGACTAGAATAGGCCTTAAATACTGAGGAATTTAGGCTTACAAGAATCCTAAAACTGGGAGCCAAGTGGGGCCCAGCCTCTCGCTCTCCATTGTGCCATATGGGAGGAAACCTAGAGGCAGTGAGTGGCTGGTGCAAGGTCACACAACTCCATGGGCAAAGATGGGCCGTGCTCTGGCTGTGTTTCTGCCTCAAAGTCCACCCTTCTCCCCACCACGTCACAGGCGCCCTAAGGGAAGCGCTGTGCTGGTGAACATAGACATTACATCACCTTACGTACAATTACAACACCGTCTTTACAGCATGTGCTTGTGCATACACGCACACACACAAAATGAGGGACTCTGTAACAGAAAGTGACCAAGATATCTGCCCTTTTTGTGAGAACAAAGTAGGTCTGGATCTTTCATTTTTGGTGGTATCTAACAGTATATATTTCGTTATACTTAACCATCTTAAACAGACTTTTTTTTGCAGTTAGTTTAAGTCCTCTCATATTACTTTGGAAAAACACTTCCCTTTTAATGTACCTTTCAGGCAATCTAATCATAGTAGCAGAGCTTTTGGGGAAGAATTTCACAATTCCTAGGGCAGCAAGACAGAGCAGCCTCCCATGGCCATGGTCCACCCACTATCCAAGCAGCCCTCACTGCTCCAGCCCAAGGGGATCTGGGCTGGGCAGAGTGGACACAGGACACCCACAGAGACCCAAAGCCCAAGTGGCAGCACAGAGGGGTGACCGTGAAAAGAAACACAGTATTCCCCAAGGCTGGTCTCTAAGGGTGCTCGATGCAAAGAGCCTACACCCCACCGTTAGGGAAGGCCTCTGCAGCAGCAGTAGTTAACGTGACTGAGCCTGTGTGACTCTGCAATCTCACTCTGTTTCTTTGTGGAAACTAGACAAAGCAACAATAATAGCAAACACGGACAAAACCTTTAGTAAAATTAGATCGGAATAATTCCTCCACAGACTACAGCAGGGCAGGACCACTCCTAGTCTACAGCCTCCACGCTGGGGATGGGGTGAAAAGATAAATGACTGGCCCTAAAGCCATCAGGAAACAACTTCAAAAAGAAGGTTCTACCCAAGTGGAAGCCTTGACAAGGTCTATGAGCAAATGGCAATAAATGGATGCAGTCCTCTGAGGGTTCGATTGCAAACAGTCACTGAGGGGTTCAGAGCCCTCCAGCACACACTTGGCTGGAGAGGCAGGGTCTCTGAGGCAGAGCAGCATGCAGAGGGTGCGGGAGTGAGGGCAGCTGCAGGTCAGGGCCCAAGAGCCAGAGCAGCACCTCGGCCCAGCAGGAGGCCTGGAGGGGGCCACGGGTCCATGCTCCTCCACGGGACGGGGAGGTCAGGTACCTCACACACAGGGACAGTGCTGAACTGAATGTGGTAACACAGTCCGGACAACCCCGTACTGCAGGGAAAGTGAAGTGCAACTGAACAGGATGACTGCGTAGCCAGGGAACAGACTGCAGCAGATAAACACTGTAACTAATTATTTCAAATCCAGGACAAAGAAACTATGCAGTTTTGAAAAAGCAGCACAAAGCAGAAAGAGGTTCTCAGAAGTGAGGTAGCTGAACAAGGACATCTGAAATGAGAGCTAATAGGATGGGAAAATGTGAGAAATGAAGACCAAACCAAAAGGACAACAAGAGCAAAGTGACATCACAGAAAGCACAAGAAGAGAAACAGAGGCTGCCCAGAGAAGTGGAGGTTACACAGCCTAAATCTATCATGCAGAGTTTGTATCCTAATAAAAAAGAAACTGCAGAAAGGCATTTTTCAAGACAACCAGGGAAGCAGGAAATGCACTGAACATTAGGTGATGAGGGAATTACTGTTGTTTTTGTTAAGTGTGATAATGACATCTTGATTCTGAAAGTGAATGCTGTTTTGTAGAAACAAGTACTCAGAAATAAAATGACATGACATCAGGGATTTGTTTTAAAACATTACAGTAGCAATAACAAAAAGCAAAAGCAAAAAGAAACAAAGAACAGAAAATCTGGGATGGGTCGAGCCCTAGGGACTGGGCTTGCAGTTCATCTCTGTCGCTGGAAGCTGTAATGACACAGAATATGTTGGGAAAGGATGAGGAGAGGCCACAGCAGGCTGGCAGGACACCAGTGCTCCGGCACAAGGAGAGCATGGGACTGGAGATGCCCAGCAACAGGGCAAAGGCAGGGCAGGCACAGGCAGCAGAGCCAGGGTAAGATGCAGCAGCAGTACATGTGGGACAGGCAGACTCAGTAGGTCTCTGGGGGCTGGTGTCCTGAAGGCAACAGGAAACCTATATATTATTTGTTATTATTATTATTTATGTATTTGGTACAGGGTCTCACTACACAGCTTGGACTCATAGTGATCCTGCCATTTTCAGCCTCCCCAGCGCTGGGATTACAGGAGTGCGCCACCACACATGGTTTTGGGGCTGGCATGGCATGCTGTACTGGGGAATCAAACCCCCGTCCCTGCTCTTGCCTAAGCAGGTGCTTAGCCCGCTGAGCCATCTCGCTGGCCCTAGGCAATCTTTATATTAATGCATGTGGAGGCAGAGGCAGGGCGCTGTGCAGGGCTCTGGGTGGGCAGGAAGCCGCCTTGGTCCTGACTGCTAGGGGAGCAGAGACTGCTCGTGGACAAGATCGGTGGGCAAAGCAGACCATCACTGACTCTTGAGCTTTGGTCATGTTGTCACTACCTGACTGACTTTAGCACTTTTCCCAGGAGTGAGAGGAATGCTCTATGGTTCTCTGTGCTGTCTCTAAAAGTGCTCTCGTGAAGGGGCTGCATCTCCAAAAGGAAATCTCACAAGCACCGAATGGTTTACAGCACAGCAGCTGGACTCACCTCGGCTCGGCCGAGGCCAGATGCACACGAGGACAATGAGGCTGTGTGTGGAATATAAGTGCCGCAGGAGATCCGACTGCAGGCTAGCTACTCTCACTCACTTAAAAAGGAACAGAAGCAGAAGTTGGGTATGCCAGCTGGCAGTACATGCCTGTGAGCCCAGCACTCTGGCTGAGGCAGGAGGATCACAAGTTCGAGGCCAGCCTGGGCAATTCTGCAACTAGGGGAGATCCTGTCTTAAAAGAGAAAGATCTATGCTGGCAATTTTCATTTTCCTAGCAACCCTCTTAATTCCAGTATAGGTAACTTCTAACTGGATTTGTTCCACCGTGGATATATGTTTCAAATAAGAAATATGAGCCAGTAAATATTTATTTCAGATAGTTCTGGAGAAACAAAAACTAAAAGCACGAGTCCCTCCTCCCTAAATGGTAAATGAAGTCAAATTCCACATTCCAGTTCACAAAAGGATAAAGTCCTCAGTGCAAAAGTGTCTGTTGCCTCCCGCCCAAACAAAACAAAAACAACTCTTGAGCAGGTAGATTTGCTCAGTTCTTCCAATGTAAATGCAGGTTCTTAGAGATACTGCACTATAAATAGTCAAGAAGGACCCTTACGCTCTGACAGACAAAGCTAAGAAATATCCTAAGGCAGCAAAGAGCAAATGTCACCCCCAGCAGCCAACCCTCTAGCGCCACACTGAGGTCCAGGGTGCAGGTCCCGGGCTGCGCTCGCGGCCACACTGTTCAAACACTCTTCGTCCTGGCCAGAAAAGGGGTCACTGCAAAGGCAGAGTGGGAGCACTGAGAACCCCTACTTCCTCTCTGGTGAAGCATTTATAAATTATAAAATTAAGCTTATATGTAAGAGAATATTCAAGCACCAGTAATTTAGAATCTACCTTTAAAGAATTTTAAGATAATCATGAAATACATAATCAATGAGCAAGCATTTAGAAATAAAATGCAAGCTAACAAAATGGAGATTCCCCCTTAAAACTGAATATATACCTTTCTACACTAAAATGTGTACAAACAGTTACTATGACAGCATTTATAAACAAGGGAGATATTTTAATATAGCAATAAAATTTCAAATGCTTGGAGCAGGAAGATAACTAACATTAATCACAATCCATCTTGTCACTGATACCTATCCAGAAAAATGCCAAGCTGCTGGTGCAATTGCTTGCTTTAATAGTCATCCATCCATTCCCCTTCTGTCCTTGTAATGGGACCGTGACCCTTCAGGAAGCAGTGCTGCCCCTTGCTGAGGCTGAGGCCTGAGGAGTCTGACTGGCCCCACCAGAATACTGCCGGGTCCTGCGCCATGCCTGCCACGCTCCCAGGCCGAGGATGGCGCTCCACCACTCTGCCGCGACATGGGAGGCTCAAGCGCAGGCCTGGCAAGGTCTGTGCTCACCGAGGCACTGGGGGAGGCCGCGCCTCTCAGGCTTCAGTGCTATCTCTGCACAAATGAATGCATGAGCTGCAGCTGTCTGGAACCACAAGGAGCTAGCGGGCTGCTGGTGGGGCAGTTTGGAAAGAACATCTATTTATTGGATTCAAACATACCATTCCCTACAGTTACTAATCTCTGAAATCAGATGGGTTTTATAATCAACAACACATCACTGTTTAATTGGCAGAGATTTTTCTTTATGGAACATAAAGGTGCATTTTACAGTGGTGACATCTTCAAGTTGATTAAGTACAGCATACTCCCCAGGGCTGCCCCACCTTGAAACTTATTAGAATATACTGTCGCATTATACATACGTCTGATCTTGTGGAAGAAGGCGCCCTGTTCAACTGATACACAGGTCACAGGAACAGCCCAAGGCCCGCGTCACACTGAACCTGGTTACCATGCTTACCATGCTGTCCTTGCACTAGGCTGAGCTTTTAGCACGTGCAATCATGTCTCACCACGCTGGAGAGGTCTTACAGGGTACTCTGTATACTGCTAGAGTGGCGACCCCTCCAAGATGAAGCACGAAGGACAGAGCTGGTACCAGACCCCGGACTGCTGACTCTGGGTCTGGCATGTCCACTACTCCCACAGGCAACCTCGGTGAGAAGCAGTTTGGGGCAGGAGAAAACGCTAGTGGAGGTTTGCTATCCCGACCACTGTGTGGCTGGGAAGCCTCCTCCCAGTGCAGCCCAGGAACTGCTCATGCACCACACACTACCGCATCATTCAGTGTCATGCCCGTGACGCCACCCACTTGTGCCCTCCCTGGTTAGCAGGCGTGCAGTCTCCTAGTGTTTCTGTATCTCCTCCGGCTGCACTCTGTTCTTAAGGGCACACACCTTTTATGAGAGCAACACCCGTACAGTGTCGGGGAAAACTGCTTTGGATAGAAAGACCTGGGTGGCAGTGGGTGTACAACGGCACCCAGCAACTTCCTAGCTGATGTGCTGAATTCTAAGTTTGACTCTATTTCAAATTGAATTTTAAATCAATGTTAAAAGCCTTTAAAAAAAAAAAAACTTAAATACCAGTGACACTTTTTTTTTTTTTTTTGCGGTACTGGGGATTGAACTCAGGACCTTGCGCTTGCCAGAGAAGTGCTTATCCTACTGAGCTATCTCCCCAGCCCAACACTTGTTTTATTACTGTACTCTTTTCCCCCTCTTTCAATATGTCATTTAGGGGAAGGTTGTTGCACACTCAAGTTTTTAACATTTTCTCAATTCCATCACCAACAAATGGCAGCTCAGCACTATCTATTAGAATTAGGAGAATTAGGAGAAGCTCCCCTCACTTTCACCGTGTTCTGGGGTGCGTGGCCCCCAGACCAGGGCAGTTTTTTGATTCTGCAGACCCAGGCCCTTGCTCACTGATACCTCCAAAACGTGGGCAGAATCAAATGGTGGCCTCGTCCATCCTTCCCTCCAGGACACAGCTGATGAGAAGTGGGGCAAACCAACTGCCCAAGGAAGAAGCTTAATGAGGTCCTGAGTTTTGATCCCTTTTCTGCTTCTAAATTAAGCACATAAAGTTTGAGCAAGTATCATTTTTGTGGGTATCAACTGTCTTATTTCACATGGGGGAGTGGTCTGGTCATTCACTCTTTTAACCAGCACAGCCCCATCCTGCTACTGGTGCTGGGCAGGCAAAGTTGACCAAGACTGGTCCCTGCCTTTAAGCAGCTCACAACTGATAAAAGATTTTTTAAAATTAATTTTATTGAGAAAGAAATAGCAATGAGATAGTTTCAAAACAGGTTAGTAGGACAGTTACAATAATTAATACATTGCACGTTGTTGTCTTAGCAATAGTTATTCATAACAACTGATTAAAGAAAAGACTGAACATGCAATAACGGGCAAGGGCGGGGGTGACAGAGACAGAGGCAGACATTGCAGGGACACAAGAGATCTTCGAGATCACCTGGCTGCAAGAATAAGAACTCACCGCAAGTAAACTGAAAAAGGGGGCGCTCACTAGCAGGATACCCTGGTCTCTCTCACTGGTCCGAGGGACAGGAAAGCTGCCAGTCCTCTAAGGGACAGTGACCAGGAACTAAGAGACTGTCAGATCTGAGCAGTCCCCTCTCTCCAGAGCCAGTCCAAGTCTCTGGGGGTTCACCGACCAACGGTCATTTCTGCCCCCCATGTCGTAGATCCTGGGAATGTCCTGCTCACTGGCCAGCTCCCTGCTCACTATGGTCTGTGGCTGAGGAACGCAGGGCACGAGGTGGGGAGGGTCCCCAGGAAGGACGCCAGAGGACTGAGAAGACACCTGACGGAGGTGGTAACTGGTCTGCAAGGGCCAGAGGCTCTGGGGCCCAGTCCCACCTCAAGGAGGGATTTAGACATTTTAGAACTCTGTCAGTCCAACTCATAATGTAAAAGGACATGAAGGTAACCTAGCGTCAGGTGAATCCAGAGTGACCCGTCTCCTGCCTCTCATTCCTCCAGGAATCTAATCACACTGCACCTCAGAACACCATGCCTCTAGAGATTCAATTACACCCTCCATTATCCTAATGAGCTGACAATAAAGCTATGCTCTTAAGATCAGAGGGCGATTAAAAGACAAAATACGAAACTAGACAATGGGCAGTAAGTGTATTCAGTTACCTTATTACTGAGAAGAGTGATGGGACTAGCCAGGTTCCTAAGTGCTAGTCCTGGAACCAAAAGTGAAGAGCAAATGTCACCACTAACCTCAGCTTGACAAGTAGGCCTTGCCAGTGAATCAGAACCGACCTGCCAGGGAAGACAGCAATTTAGGGAAATTAGCAAAGAAATACCTCCCAAGTGTCTGCTTCCTCAACAAGCCAAACTTTTGGACAATATGCATCACCACTTGCTTTTTAAAAAGCCCTGTAAATATAAACTGCTTGCAGTGATTATGGAAATAGCTACCAAAAGGCACCCAACTAAATAACAAGTGAACACAGCAATAAACCAAGCTAGTTCTGTCTCTAATCTACACTGCTATTATCTAATCAGAAAAGACTGAAAACAGGTCATTATGTTTTAAGAACACTGCAATTTTGAAATGAGGCCTTCCCTGTTTTTGCTCTCTGAAATCCTGATCACATCAGTTATTTCAAGATTCGGTTTGCAGGAGCTCCATTTAAACAGGAAAAGCACTAATTGGGACTCTAGTAGCAGCTGTACTGCTTTGATGTCAGTTACGAGGATGACTTGAGCAGAATTCCTTATGGCCTGCCAGGCCCCAGTCTGCAAAGTTCACCCTTGGGCCACTTGGTACGCCAGTCATGCTTCTTGCAGCCTCACTCAGAAGTTGCTTCTTTAGGAACATCTCACATGTGACACATTCTGGGCTATCACAGAGCAGGAAAGAGACAGCCAAATAAGCCGAGTAGTGAAGTGGCAGTTGTGAAACCAAAGACAGGCGAGCCAAAGCCTGTTCACTGGAAAGAGCATTACTGCGAAAGTCAGAAAAGAGAGGGTCCAATTTCTACTTGCCATGATTAGCCTCAGATAATGTTCCTCTGCCTCACTTTGTCGACTGCAGAAGCAAGGTGGTCCACACGACTGCTAAGGACATCTCCACTCCTGGAAAACCAAGGTGCAGGCAGTGGATGTGCGCAGCCTGACCCCAAGCCCCCAGCAGCCTGCAGAGGGTCTGGCCCACTCTGCTGTGCTCTCATCTCACAAGGGGGCCTGCAACACAGGGCCCCAAGAGCCTGGGCTTCCCTTAATCCTTGTAAAGGACCTAAGCTGCTGCAAAAATGAATGTTCAAACCAAACTACTAATAACAGCAATTTCATTCTCAGAATACTAGAAAACGGGTGGACTGGGCATTACTGAATGCTAGAAGACCTGACTATTTTGAAAATTGGTCCACAAAAGAAAAGAAATATTTTCTCTCCCTGTCCTATGTAGGTTATGCCACAGGACAACCACCCAGTTGATGTGCTTCTGGTTGTTAGGCAAACAGGCAAGATGGCATTACTCTATCATCTCTCTTCCCCCAGAGGAATCCAAACATAGCTGCTACCACGACCAAAAAGACAGACATGTCTGGAATCCCAGCATACTGGAAAGCTGTGGCAGGAGGGTTGCAAGTCTGAGCACAGCCAGAACAACTTCATAAGATCCTGTATTAAGATGAAAAATATAACATAGTTTAAAGAGTCTGAGTTCAATTCCCAGTAAACATGCGTGCAGGGGGCGCCTTGTGCCTCTCCCTGTGATGGGCCACAATCCCACTGATGAAGCAGCCTTGGGAAAACCAGCGCAGCAAACACCACTCGATGAGCTTCCTGTTCTCACCACTAGTCTACAGTACTCACAGAGGACAGAGGACAGAGACCCAGGCGCATTGACTACACAGGGATGCAGTAGGCAAAGTCTAGACCAAGGGCAACAACTAGGCTTCTTCAACAACAGTGCAGAGGTAGAAAGTAGGGAAGAAAGGAAGGAAGAAAAGACAGACATAAGGAAAAAATCAGAGCAAGGTCTATAAAAAGACACAAAAGACGGATCAATCAATCACAATCAATTCAAACTGTTAAAAAATTTTGACACCTATTGAGACAATTGGGAATTTAAAAAAACTGACAGGCAGCTGATATTATGGAACTGTTATTATAGTTTAGGTGGAATAACTGTATCATGGCTGTGCTTTGTTGAAGATCTTTACATTTTATATGCCTTATACTTTAGAGAGCCATAGCAAAATATGTATGGATTAAATGACATGTTATGTTACATTTGCTTCAAAGTAAACTGGGCTACGCCAAGTTCATTACAATATTCTGTCTTCTAAGTACATTCAAAGATCTCCACTAAAATGTTACAAAATTAAAACACTTAAGGAAAGTGACTGTCCTGTGCATGCGTCCATTCCGCTCACTCGAACTTCTACCATCCTGCACTGGGGCTCAGATGGGTGAGATGGGCTGCTCCTCAGGACAGGCACGATCGTCACGAGCCATCGGGAGGGGACCCTCTGCTTGGGTTTTCACATCCCATGTAAAGATCTTTCAGCTGTGAAAATTTTCTGTTTATGATACATTTAGATCAAACTCACCCTTCTGCCACAAAATCTGTGCCCTTCCTTTTTTTTTTTTTTTTTTCATAAAGCCCTAAAAATGCTACCATAGAAGGACACTTTATGCACAGGCATGAAAAGGACCCTATCGTTCTTTACATGTGGGGCTGTCAACACCACCACCTGGTGACCCCATGGCACACAGCTTGGGCCAGAGACCATGCTGTCCCTTGCATCACCTGCTGGTCTCCTCTTTCCTCCCTTCCAGGGTTGGGGCCTCAGAAGCTTCCTGGATATCGGCTGGCTCTCCTGAGACATGGGGCTAGAGACAGAGGACATCCAAGCGAAGCCAGCCCTTCCTCTGTAGCTCATCAGGAAGTGGAGCAAGTAAGGTCCAGAGTGTCTTTGCCACTTCATTTGAAGTAGATTCAAGAATTTCACCAAACTCATATTTCCTGCTTTCTGTAGTAGAAATATGAAAATTGAGCAAAGCTTTGTTTTCCAACTACGTTGTATCACTTGCCACATTAAATATAAAAAGTTTGTTCTTTAAAAGTGTAAACCTTTGTATTGAAACTGAAAGGAAAAAATGGTAGAAGTTGTTTGTTTTTTATTTGTTCACTGATTTCATTTTACGTATCCGGTACAGGGTCTCATTATGCAGCTCGGACTCAGTGATCCTCCTGTTTGCAGCCTCCCCAGCGCTAGGATTAAAGGTGTGAGCCACCACACCTGGACCCAGTCACTGGCTAAGGGCAGCATGGCATGCAGGACTGGGGATCAAACCCTGGTCCCTGTGTCCTTTCGTGACCCCTGCAACCACAAGTGTAACTGAACATGCAGGATGCCTGACTGTAACCTGATACCAAGCTTCAGGAACTGATGATCAAAACTCTACCCCTGTAACCAGGCTCTCACCCTGCTAGCTAATCAGAAGCACTGCCAGGCTGTTCTGTCTCACCTCTGTACCTCCTGCTTGTATGTCATACAAAAGCCCTAGTGCACCAGACATGGAGGTCTGATATTCTGGAAATGATCCCAATCAGGGCCTCCAAATCCTGGGTGTGGTTTCAGTGTTTCTGCTTGTTGTTGCAAAACCAGATCACCAGATCACCAGGGAGTCCTGGTGTGCTGCTTTCTGCATCCTCTGCTCCACGTGGAGCCGGAAGGAGGAGGCACCCAGTGAGGTGTCTGCTGAGCGAGGGGGAAATGAGTGCCTCAGCTGCGCTCCTGCTGCAAAATGGAGAGACCATGCAACGACCCACGGGGACATCTGCTCCATGGTTAAGGCCACTCACCCTGGGAAGTGGCGTATGCTGGGACAAGTTCTTTCCACGAGAGCAGTGGTAGGGAATCTACGGCACACGTGTCAGTTGTTTTTCTTTTAAGACAGAAGATGGCTGATGTATGAGTTGTTTTCTCTAAACTAAATCCTGAGTACCCAGGTTTAATTGCCATGTTGGCACTTCGTGATAAGTAAGTAGGGTTGGGGTTGCAGTTTAGGCACTTGTCTCTGAAAGGTTTACCATCACTGCCCTCAACCACACTGCCTTCATGGAGGGTAGCCCCTGCACCCAGAGATGGAGGGAGATGGACGGCTGTACAGACAGAGGGATGGAATCCACACTCAGAATCATACAGGACTTCTCAACACTTTAAGCTATTTGGCTTGCCTAGATTACCACTTTAACTTTTTATTTAAAACAGAACTCTACAAATTTCCAATTCAGAATCTCAGCCTCAAACCCTATTTCTTTAAAAGGCTTTTGGTCTGTGATTTGCCAAAATAATCTATTACTAATAAGAGAATTTCTGTTTCTTGGGGGTGGTAACACACATACCGTACACACGGAAGCTCACAATGTGAAAATGGCCCTTAAAAAGGAAGGTGAGTGAAAAGGGGGGAGAACAAATTCCTACTCTAAGTGGGAAGCTGCTTTAGGAATAACCCGGCCTCCCAGCTTGTTAGATCAAACTCAAGGCTGGGCAAAACGCTTCTCTCAGGCACAGCGCTTCTGATTCTGAGCCCGAACATGGATAACTGCAATCCGCAGGTCTGCATGATTGGAAGAGATTCCAGTGCTGAGCGTAACTGACAGCAGACTGAGGGCCAGGCTCCCAGGCACAGCAAGCCCTCTCCTGTGCCTGCACTGTCTTCACAGAGAACAAATGGGACCTTAGGGCAAAAGTGAAGGGGTACAAAAGAACACATCACTCTCCAGTCATCAGATGGAGGAACCTGACAGTCGGCGGGTCTGCTTCCCAATTAGTTCTTAAAAGTGAGCGCACGATATTCAATCATCCTGTGAATTGTGCTCTTCTTGGAACCTCTCTCTTAAAATGTGCTTTGACTGTTGGCTGGGAAAACTGGATAGAAACGTTAGCCTTGCTAGTACCGTAAGAAAAAAAGGCACGAAAGCGCAGCACCTTAGCCATCTCACCGCTACCCAGGAGGGCTTTGGGGCCCACCGAGTCCTGACTCTCCCGACAGCAGCCAGCCTAGATGCAATGCAACTCCTTGTTTGTGGAAGAAATAGCTCGATGGAGCCAATTAGAAAATAAAACCTGGAGGAAGAATTTCTCAGTCACCCAAATTTTTTGACAGAATTTGCACATTTAAAAAGCAACAGTTAAACTAGGTTTTTATGAGAAACCAGCATAGCTCTCTTTATCAAGAGCTAAATCTGGGAGAGGGTATCATGTCTTGAAGCAGCAGGACTTCTAACTGCAATGAAGAAAGCCACTGAAATTGTTACCAAGAATAAAAATATGATTTCAGAGCTGCTGGCTGGGACTCACATTCTGTGACTACACAAAACTTAATCTCACACCTTGTATAAACATTTGCTCATTCACAGCAATTGTTGCAAGTTTTAAAGAAAACTACTATTTCTCTTGGCTAAATTACAACAAATCACATCCTTCTGATGTTTTCCTTCACAACTGGCATAAGACGTGAAAAGCTCGAAGCCCGCATGCTGACATGAAAGTAAGACACAGTCTGATAATGAAGAAGCTGAACACACAAAAATGCTCAGACGATCCCAAATTCTCTCGCCATTTATTTTAAATGGTGGCCATTTGTGAGAGCCAAGGCTCACTGGCGAAAGGGGCACAGCTTTTCCTTCATCAGCTTTTTCTGGGAGAAGACACTAGCTGAAAAGAGAAACCAGAGGGCCCATCCTTTCCAATAACTTGGTGGGTAGGTGTTATGGTTTGTGTCTAGTTGTCCCCGCAAAGCCTCATGCAGTCATGAGGTGAGGACTTCTAGAGTTTGTGTTAACTCATGATCCACTGGGATTATGTGTGATCCAAGGCTGGGATTATGGGTTTTAGTACTGCTGGGATTACCCATAGGTG
>NW_004524699.1:4432608-4475158 GCF_000260255.1 Octodon degus | reverse complement strand
CCGACACGGGCTGGCAGCCACGACGGCAGGAAGGTGATTTACCACGCTGACAGTCGCAGAGCAAGGCACAGAAACGGGGAAAGAGGGCTACTCATCAAGCTGCCGCCCCACGGCAGCCAGAGGTGGAAGGAGACGGGCATGCTGCCAGGAGAAGGAGCAGAGACATGCTCTGTCCCAAAACTAGGCCTTGGGCTCTCAATCAAATTTTACACCTAACCCCATTTTCTTTCCACTTCACTGTGAAGCGGTAGGATGAGAAAAGGGACTCCAATCAGGAGGAAAGTGTCTGTCTGTACCCAGAAGCCCACCTTCCACAGGTGCCTGCACATGTACATGTAAAGCAGCACAGGGCACAGCAGTCCACTCCCTGCACGCTCTGTGTGGCGGGCCACAAGGGAACTCCTCCCAGAAGGCACTCCCTGGTGCAGTTTCCTGCCCTGGAGTGACTTCTTTAACTAATCAAAGGTGGTGGCACTGACAGGTGCCAGTCAGACATACAAGAAAGCCTGCAGCTTTTACTTTTATACTCTGGGAGCCCCGAATTGCACAAGAGATCAGGTCTAGAGGCCACAATGGGCAGAAGAGGGAACACAGAAAGAAAAGGGATAAGGTTACAGATAAGAGATCTCAGCTCCCAATAACCACCCAGCTGAGCACACTCGATAAATGACCGGTGGCAAGGCCGGCAGAAGAACTGACCAACAAGGTGCAAATCCTAAGTCAATATGTTAGGTTGTTATTTTGGCAAGGTTTGTAATGAAGGGACATGTAAGTGATCTATCTTGCCTATCTCAACTATCACAACTACCCAACAATAAACTCTAGTGTCACAGTTTCACAGGTTGAGAACAGAAGATGCATACAGCTTGGTCCACAGCCACTGGAGGAGTGGTGGATTTGAACTCAGGAGGTCTGACACTAAAGCTGGCCGACAGCCTTGCTTAAGGTCTACAGGGCAAGTCTTCCTTGGCCACAGCACCTCTGATACAAGGGGTGACCTCTGCAGTCACAGCTGCGGTGCTAAAGCGGCTTCACAGACAGACGGGAGCCAGGGGCCTGGCTTGCCAGCACTGCTCTGAGTCAGTGTGCTAAGCACCCGAGGATCTGGTTGTCATGTAAATTCAGTAAATTCGTGTTCTAGGACATCGACAGTCTGGTCTCTAGTCAGGTGTCTGTACTGCTGACCCTGAGTCCAAGCAGCCTCAGACCCTAAGAGGGGCTGCCCAGGAGTACTGGAGCCTGCTCATCAGTGTCCTCTCACTCGTGTCATACTGACAGCCCTTCTCATGGAACACAGTGCAGAGAAGGATGAAAGAAGCCATCTGACCACATCTACCTGAGGAAAAAAGCTCGCACGGGCCTCGCTGTACCACGACACGGCTCCCTCAGCACCCTCTTCACTTTTCTAGACCTTCACTCTCTGGACAGGAACTTATATGTCAACCCTAAAACCTAAGCCAGTAACAGCCAACTTTCCAAGCAAACTCTGTCATAGTTCTTAGTCGGCCAACCTTTCTCTCAGAGAACAGGTACTGTTAATTGGCTGGGGGAGAATCTCCTTTTATTCCAGCAGTGGTTCCTATTTCAAAGGCTGCCTGTAATACTCTACAAAATTGGCTTTGACTCTGGTGTGAGACAAATACACAGAAGTTTATTAGTACATTAAACCTAGCCTTCCCTTCTAGTCATTAACAATGAATATTTTTAGCATCTAAAAATGTGCATCTCAGACAGATATGTAAATATTTAGCACCATCCTTTTGAGACTGCTAAGCTTTCATTTTCAATCACGCAGAGGTATGTGAGTATTTTCATTAATAATCTAATTATATCATATATTTCCATTCCATGCAATATTTTGCTTCTATATTTGAAATAATTGAATCCATTTGTGCTAATAAATGTTCTAAATGGAATTTTAATAACTGAAATAAGCACATATTGTACCCCTCAAAACAACTAATAAAGTAAGAACTACCGTTTCTATGACAGCAAGGCAAGCTGCCCACGCTGGGATGTGCGTCAAGGTCGCTCTCTGGATACAGTTCCTCCTGCTGCTCGGCTGGTCCAGCTGCTCCTGCTGGGGCCACTTTCTGAAATCCAGTCTCAAAGGTGGGCTCACTTGCATCACCGACTGGCCTCACCCTTCACATTCCTTTTCTGAGCGCCTCCCGTGGCCTGCCACCACGCCCACAGCCTTCTGGCCCTTCTCCCCACGCCAGCCCCACACTCCTGCCTGGCAAGCTCCACCCTGCCCAGCATCACCTGTGTCCAGGTGCTCTGTAAGCCACCCATGCACTCTGCCTCTTTGCTTCTGCTCTCTCTGATTGAAGGTGCACACCCAGGAGCCCCATCTATGGCTAGCTGACATGTGCAGAGCTCCCAGAACCACGCCCGGCACACAACAGCTGTATTAAGTCAAGAACCACTTGTCTGCCAGGCAGCTTCTACCCCTGGGGCTGTGGCAATGCAGAAGACACTGCAGTCCCTCTTTCAGAGACATCTTATCCAGACCACAGAACAAAGCACAAGATAGTGACAGGCACAAGAAGGGCAGAGCGGAGGCACAGGATGGTGGAATGACAGAGGCCTGGGAAGCTTCTCAGCTCAGTTGGGGAAGACCTCTCTGAGGAAGCAACATTTCAACTAAAACACCTACCAGGAAGGTTATTTGTATCCTCCTCGTGCTTACTGGATTTACAGTCATCCTGGACTGCTGTGGGCTAGGGAGAGTCACACTTCATGTGTCTCCTGATACTTCCTGGTTCTATGGCTAGATTTCTGATGGTGGTCTTGTTAGGGCCTCACTGCAGTCTCCCATTTCATTGTCAGAAAGCTCCCTTTGCAGCCAGTCATCAGAAGCCTTGAACCTGACTTTGTCTTGTGTGCCTATTACAGGCTAAGTTGTCTCTAAAACACAGGGTCTGTCTACTTGGCATCCCTTGTACACTGTACAGAGTTAAGCTCTTATTCTGGGGTTAAACTGAGTCTTTTTACCTTAACAGATATTTAATCTCTTAATTATTGATATTACTGGTGCGTGGCCCAATTTTTTCTTTTTTTCTTTTCTTTTTTTTTTTTTTTGTTGTTGTTGTTGTTTTGCAGAACCATGGATTGAACTCAGGCCCTTGCGCTTGCCAGGCAAGTGCTTATTCTACTGAGCCATCTCCCTGGCCTCAGTGGCCCAAATATGGTCAACTTATTTCTCATTTTCAATCCTGTGCTTTCTTTGTTGTTTACCTTTTGTCATGTGCATTGTCTTTATTGTTGTCCTGGGTGAGTAGTAGGTTCCATCTTTTTTCTTTTTAAGTCTCTTATGAATTTTCTTTCTAGTTTTATATAATATGCTACAATCTTGGTTTTCTGATAACAAAATCTCTTGCTCCTAAATGAGCAAATTCACTAACCCAAGTCCTGATTTCCTGTGCTGCAGGTGAGATCCCAATTTTTATACTTTGTAAATATTTTCATATCCTTTTTAAAAATATATTTACCCTTCTGAAATAGTGTTCCTGATAATGCCTTGGCTGTATTGAAACAGACTAGTAACTTCACCATTTCTCACCAAAAATGTGAGGTAACTGGTTCCATTTCTAGCCCCCTTGGGGGCCTGCCCATTAGCTCAGTTGCTTAAGTGCCTGCTTAAGCAAAGCAGTCAGGCTCAGAATTCTGTGGTTCAATCCTTACGACCTGCCCTGAAGGCATCTTCAGGGGGCAAAAATAAAAATAAAAATAAAAATAAAAAATCCTTCCATTTCTAGCCCCCACTCAGCCTGACACACAATGGACAGTCAATGAATGTTTGTGGGGTGAATGAATGCACTCAGCTGATTTCTTTAGTCACTGCACTTGGTCACTAAGTACTTTGGGGGAAAAACTGATGGGCCTTTCCTGGAGTCCACGCTTGCTACTTGTTTCTTTCTTTCTTTCTTTCTTTCTTTCTTTCTTTCTTTCTTTCTTTCTTTCTTTCAGAACGCTGCTGTCTTTCTGATAGGTTCTGGCCCTAGTATGAATTGCTGTTTTATTATGATGGTCATGTAACATGGCTGAAGCTCTAAAACAAGTTTACCTTCCCAGAGACCATGTTCCCCTTCTTCCCCAACCCAGTCCTGTATACAATTTACTTTCACTTTTCCTGTGCCGCAGGTGAGATCCCAATCAGCTCCTTAGGTGTCATTAAACCTGCCCCTCAGACTCCACCACTGACCAAAGTCTGTAAAGTCTCAGCTGCCCATCATCTCAGGTGAGAGGGTTCCCCCATATCCTTTGGATTCACTGCATGTTTTCAGAGTCAAAAAAGGCCTCTTTTATCTTTCCTATGTCTTTACTGTACTGCTGAAAAACCTAACACTTTCTACTTGACAGGACTTGGGTGAGGCTAAGAACTCTTGGGTTGGACGTTGGATGCTCCCCTGGCATGGAACAGGTGGCATGGAAAGAGCCCATGCACTGAGGAGTCCTGCAGGCTGTGGTGTGGGCTTCCAGAGGTAACCTTGGGGACTGACTGACAGGCTGCAGCTTTCGGGGTCCTAACTCCTTATTTTCCTCGTACCAAGTACCCGAGCAGGGAGATCCCAAGGTCTGGGAAGAAGCCTGCAGAGCGTATCTTTGAAAAACTTCACGGGGCAACCGCTGCGCAATCAGCAATGAGAACCAGAGGCCCAAGCAGAAACCAAACTGCCAACACATCTTTGAAATGCAGCGACTAAAGGCCCTGAGGTGACGGTGAGCAGAAGCAGGAATGAACTGTCTTGGGATACAGCACACACCCAAGTGGTCATTTGCTCAAGTCAGCAATGGTGACAGGCAGGATTCCAAGCTCTGCTCAGGCTGTGTGAGACCCAGAGAAACTTCATTCTGAACAGAATTTTTACAGAAATCACTGTCTCCCTCAAAATAGCACACCTGACAACGCAAGAGATCGAAATGTTTTTCTGATATTAACTTACTTTTAGGTATCTGAAAGGCATTCTTTTTTAAAAATGTATTTTAGCACAAGGTCTTACAGGGTCTCACTACACAGACTGGACTCATAGTCATCTCCGTTTTCTTTTTTTTTTTTTTTTGGCAGAACTGGGAATTGGACTCAGACCCTTGTGCTTGCCAGGGACGCGCTTATTCCACTGAGCCATCTCCCCAGCCCCAATCTCCTGTTTTCAGTATCCCAAGTGCTAGGATTATAGGCCCACGCCATCACACCCAGTCTCAGTGGTCATCTCAGTGTGTCCCATGGGCAGGGCCAGCATGGCACACTAGGGATCGAACCTTGGGCCCTGTACCTTCCTAAGCAGGTGCTTTAGTCCACTGAGCTATTGGGCTGGCCCTGAGAAGCATTTTTATTTTCTTGCAAATTTATTCAATTTTCTGCATCCTCCTGCTTCCTGTTTGTACTATCCCCACTGTTGGGAGGATAATATTTCACCACAAAATGCTGTGGACTGTCATGGAATTGGGCCTCTCCTTCCTGGAATCTCTACTGGGAAATCTCATTAATCCGATTCCACTGATGCAGTGGGGAAAGCAGTCAAGCAGGCGTCAGGACACTGAGGACTGCCTGCTGGGGACTGTTGCCCACCAGCCTCAGACTCCCAGGCACACAAGAGCATGCTCCAAGGGCCCAGGCAGCAAAACACTGTCTGAGCAGGGCAGAGGCTGTGTCCATTAAGATACAGATTGGGTTCATAACTTATAGTCTTAACATGTTTTTTTAAAAAAATGATCCAGGAAAATTGTTTCTGTAAATACAACAGTGAAAAAGTAAAATAAAACCACAATATTGAAAAGGTCAATTTCTGAGCTCTTACGCTTTTTAATAATTTCCAAATATTGTGACCATAACTTTCCATTTTAAAAACAATAAATACTGAGAAGCAGCCTGCTAACTACCTAGATTGCATCTCTACACAGGAACAGTTAGTAATGTATCCATGTTTTCTGTGTAGTAAAGAAGACATCTGCTTTGCAAATCTAGTTCTGAGTGAAGATATTCAGAAGTGTAAAGAGAGTGCAACAGTGTAGATACTTTAATATTCATTCTCTCCTTCAAAGTTTAGCTTATAACAACTATAGAGAGGATGAATATTATCATTGCTACTGTGTGGATGAAGAAACTACGGATTAGAGCATTATAGAAGTGCCTGGCGAATACTGAGCAAGAACAGATTTATGTCACTTGGAACTAAACTGCTACTCAGACCTCACTGAGGCACATGCCTTCAGCCTTGGCAAAGCCAGAAGAACAAAGGGTTCTGGTGCTACCCTCCTGGGACAGCAACAGGAGCTGGGGCTGCTCTGAACTCACCTCACATCCCATGACAACATCTTCACCGGACTCCACAGCAGGCTTGTGCTGCTAGGCAGGCCCACATTACATGCCACAACACATTTTTTATTTCTTTTATGAATTTAGTTCAGGGTCTATAGGGTCTCACTACACAGACCGGACTCATACTAATTCTCCTGTTTTTAGCCTCCCAAGTGCTGCGATTACAGGTGTGTGCCACCATGCCCAGTCTCAACTGCTGTCTCAGTGCACCCCAGGGGTGGGGGGCAGCACAGCACGCCAGCGATCGAACCCTGGCCGCTGCGCTCTGCCGAAACAGGTGCTTTAGTCCGCTGAGCTATCTGGCCGGCCCCACCATATCATAATTTTAACCATTTTTAAAAACTGTGGTTAGCAAAGCACATAAAATGATTACGGTCTTACCCCTTTTTAAAGATACTGTTCAATGGCACTGTGCCCATTTACACAGATGTGCAACCTGCTGCATTATGTTCAACTGAACTCTATTCCGCCCTTAGTAACTGAATTAGCAGGGCCTTGTTACTGACTGCTAGCCAAACCCTAGCTGCACCCACTGCTCTGGTCCACATTCCACTCCACCCTCTGGTACCCCTCCCCACACACTGGCCCATTCGCTATCTCTCCACCCCACAGGGAAGGAGACCCACTGTGATCTCCCTCCCGCCGCCCTCCGCCGGCCCCCGTCACTTCCTCCTCTCCTCTTCTGTTCGCAGGATGTCTGTGTCTCCTTCAGAGGCCGGCTCCACGCCTGTACCGAGGGCTTGTCCCTCAACAATGCTGTCTCCTTGCATGCTGAACCACCGGTGCCTTGCCAGAAGAGACTCAGGGCTCATCTCCAATTCCACGCTGCTTTGAGGTTACCCTTCCTTCTGTTTTATGCCTGCACCTCAACTTGCCCCGTCTGGTCAATCCCGAGGATTCTGACCGAGTCTGAAAGCACGTGCAACCATTGATATGTCCACAAGTCTGTAATCTCCATGGGATCTTGCCTTGTGCGTGCCTGAGTGGTACGCAGCACACGTGTCTCACAAATAAGTATTAGGTGTGCGTCCTACAAATTTCCCAAAAGAGGAGATGCCCGCACTCCACACTGCTGGCCAGAACTCCTCACCTCGTCCTCGCAGACCCTGCCTTGCTGCACAGTGCGCCTGGCCACTGACTGCAGTGCAGTGTCACCCTAGAAGATGTGCTTTCTTAGCTCACCCTGGTTCTATGCTGCAGCCTGCTTGGGGAATGATGTTCTGACCAGATTTACAATTCCCATCAGGGCAGGAGATCTGACCACCACATCTCTCAGGGGACTTCAGCTGCTAACAGTCTAGTGACTCACAGCCTACACAAATCCCAGGAATGAATATTCTCTTGGCTGCCTCTAAACACAATTTCATCTTCAATTTCTTTATAAGTTCCTCAAAGCTAATGGCATACAACTCCACGCACTCATCAGACATGGGCTGGACAATCCATAAACATCTGCGGTAATTCATTAATCAAGTAATTGTCCTTACAGCAGCAGGGCACACCGAGGAATACCAGGGGGTGTTGAAGAGCAGCACGAGGGGCCCTGACTTTTAAATCATAACCCAGAGTATGACAACAACCTGCCTTCCCTTCCAGGATGACTTCTGAACATTTCTCATAACTGTTGCTTGTACTCAAATACCTCTGAGCAGCCAGCCGTACCAAGCAACAGATGCTGGTCGATACCTTCAAGTACAGCAGCATTTCAAAACCTGCAGGTGCCATCAAAGACCTACATCTGCACCCGTGCAGGGAGACTTACCCTCAGCCACAACTACTCAGAACTGACGCTTGAAAGCAGCGCTGTTCTTTCCATGTTCTCTAGCCCAGCCAGGGATCCTTTAGAAAAGGAACAGAAACATGCTACTTTCATTATCTGCTACAGAATTCAAAAGTGGACTATCTTCTAACTTATTATGGGTAACAACGATCCCTACCCTACCCAAACCTTGTAAAGACCCACATGAACCTCAGTAAGGGTGCTACCGACTCCTACATAGCTCTGTAAATGCTCTGTCTTCTCTTAAAACTAGGGCATCTTTCACCTAATTTCTTAAGTAATAGCTAACATATACAACCTAATAACTTTCAAAGCTAAAATACAAAAACAAATCTGCCAGGCATGATAGTGCACACCTGTAATCCCAGCACTCAGGAGGCTGAGGCAGGAGGATCACTGTGAGTTTAAGGTCAGCTTCAATTATATAGTGAGCTCAAGGATATCATGAACTACACAGCAACACCCTGTCTCAAAAATATCAAAACAAAAAAATACTTAACACAGAAAAATGTGAAATAGAATTTAATTTTTCTTCTATGGTTCCAGAAGGAACTCAGATTTTTCAGTTGTCTCAGAGTCATGAACTATTAGCAACCAAGATATTTACCAAAATGCCTACTAATACAGCTTTTTGTAAGTATATCTGTTGACCCAAGTTATGGCATTTTCTTATTCTTCATTGCTCAATTCCAGGGGAAGAGGAGGAGGGAGATACACACACACATACATGCACGTGCACACACACACACACACACACACACAGAGAGAGAGAGAGAGAGACAGACAGACACAGACAGACAACTGGAACAGAAAACATGCATGCCAAGAAGAGACATCATTTTACTGTCTGAACCTGGGCTGTGGAGCTGAGAAAGGAGAGCCTGTTACTGTTCGTCTCCATCAACAGGCATCTCTCCTATGGGACATGCACATGGAGGACACCTGCATGCCATCCAGGATAAACATCTACAAAATTCCAATCTATACTACAATCAATACTCCATCTCGTCTGGTACCTGCTTCCAAAAGGGACGGTGCCTCCTTATCCAAAGACGCAGCTCCGAGCATGCCTCCTGCGCTGAGCTTTCCTCACCGCCCCAGTGTTATTCACTCTCCCAGGACATTACCGCCACTGACAACAACAGTATCCTGGCGTGTGCAGGACTGACACTACCTGAGGCTCGCCACATGGCAGGCACAAGCTACTGTTGTGCTGCTGTTACCCCCCCTGACAAACAAGAGGACCAAGGATGAGACAGGCTGGCTGACATGCTCCTAGGCATCCAGATGGTGAGCAGGAGACCTGGGTTCAAGCCCACAGTTTCTCTCCACACAGAACTTACTTAATTTCTTGCAGGGCATATTCTAAATCTTTGGCCTGATGGTAAATTCCAAAGAAGAAGGACTCTATTCTTGGAGTCTTACGTAAAACTGCCAATAACATCAGTTGGTATACATCTTTAAAAACTTTTTGCTGGGGAGATGGCTCAGTGGAATAAGCACTTTCCTGGGAAGCGCAAGGGCCTGAGTTCAATCCCTGGTTCCGCAAATAAATAAATAAAAAATAAAATAAATAAAACTTTTTAAGCCAAGGTTTTTCTCCCCACTGTAAACCCTTAGTCTCCCTGCTGAAAGGTTGTAAAACAAAGGATTCCTGGGAGGAGGGAGGGAGGACTAGCACCAGTACACCAGATCTTAGCCAGACACAGCAGTGTCAGAGCCAAGGAGGAGTGCAGCTGCCCCATGTGGTCCCCGCTGCTGGGTATCCAAGGTCAGTGACTGGGTTAACATGGATTCGGAGAAACCACGGGCTTCACTGTGCTCCCACACACAGAGTGGCAGTCCAGGGAGAGGCGGAGTCGCTGCCAGGGACCTGGCAGGCCCTTCCCC
Organism: Octodon degus; assembly: GCF_000260255.1. Classification (NCBI taxonomy): domain Eukaryota; kingdom Metazoa; phylum Chordata; class Mammalia; order Rodentia; family Octodontidae; genus Octodon; species Octodon degus. Next base: position 4,465,163 of record NW_004524699.1, on the reverse strand, counting down.
TGGGTGCCTGGTCCTGCTGACAGAGTGCAATGGAAAGTGCAACAAGCACATTAGCCCCTGGTTTGTGCCCCAAGACACAGGGCAGGAGAGGCCCCAAGGAAGCACTCACGCTACCAGACTCCTGTCCCAGCCCTGCCTCATACTGCGCCAGAAACATTCCCACAGCCCAGGGGGGTAGTGGAGGGTAACATAATGCCAGCTCGAAGGCTCTCAAGGATTCGGGGGGGGGGGGGAATCCCCATTTACCTCTGTTTAGTTTATCAGTCTGACCTCTGGAGAAATCAGAGGCATCCTGGAGGAGGGCTGCAGACTATTACAAGCTCAGTTCAGCAGGGCACTCTAACTGCATCTACCGCGGCAGATGTGGCATCTTTGCCACAGATAAGAAAGCCATTGATTCAGTGAGTGCACGTTTTTTCTAACCCAATTAAAAACAAAGAGGATCAAAACTATTTCATACTCTACACAATGGAAAATAATGTCTATTTTCCATAGAGTTTCACCTTTGAGAAATTCTCCTGTCCTCTGTCAAAATGTAACACCCAGCACAGTTGTGCCAGCCTCCTTCCTACAGCTCAGGCCTTTGGTTGTAGGGGGAAAATCCCACAGGAGAAAGCAGCAAGGCCCAAGCTGGCGTAGAGCTGGCTCACTGTGGTACACATGGCAGCTGCACTACACATTCACTGGGGTACTGTGAAATGGCAGGAGGGGAAGGGGGGCCTCCAAGCAGGGTGGCAAGTACCAATTTCACGTGGAAAAAAAGTGTAGTGCAAGTTGAGGTGTCTCAGGGACTCCTGGCAGTGGTGACTGGCCTGGTCAGATTGTCCAGAAAAGACTAGGTCTGAGGTAGACACATACACATGGAAATATGGGGAGTGGACACGAGGGTGGGAAAGCTCTGCTCCCGTCATCACCCACCACCAAACAAAAAGATCCGACCAGCTCACACCAGCCATCCCGCAAAGGGGCCCTCAGTGTTCGCAGCAGCAGCAGCAGCAGAAATGGACAGGACGGCATGAACCTGCAACCATTAAAGAGGACCAAGATACTGGTGCCAGCAAATATCCAGGCTGCCAGCAGCAGAAACCAACACTGAGCTCCCAGCATAGCACCACTCCTCAAGAAGGCCAGCAGACACTGAACAAGGCAGTGTATTTTGTCCTGGAGCAGAATTGCAAAGCACTTAGGTGGCAGTCACAGCTTATAATGAAGGGGGATATTTGCTGTGCCCCTTGGCAAACGATTAAGGTGCTGTAGGGACCAAGATCTCGAACTCTGCAGTTCATCAAGAGTCAGGGAGTATAGAGGACTTCTCTTCCTTCCCTTGGCTCCCAGACCCTGGCATTCCTCCTCTGGGGACTCAACCCCTTGCCACGTGCCTTGTTCAGTGTCTGCTGTGTTCTGGGCAGGGCTCCCCCTTTGCTGAGTACTGCCTCCAAGCGGGGCCATCAGCAGGTTTTACCGTAGCTACCGGGTGTGGTAAGTGACGTGCCCAGGGATCCCACGATCCCACGATCTTGGGTCCGCTGTGTGAAGTGGGCTTCTGTGCAGGAGACTCAGATAGGACGCCCTAGCCTTGCTGTACCCATGAGAACAATATGCTAGCTTTCGGGGATGGAAGAGGCCAGGGCAGTCAACCTGCAGCACTAACAGCTGGCCTTCTTGAGGAGTGGTACTATGCTGGGAGCTCAGTGTTGGTTTCTGCTGCTGGCAGCCTGGATATTTCCAGGACAAAAAGAAGAGTCGTCCATTTCGCTAGAGTCTTGGCTTTCCTGGTTAATAAAAAAAAAGAAAAAAAAATCCATATTCTGTACTCACATCCGCAGCATGAATACCAAACCCTAATTCCATCTGAGGAGAAAGAATTTTCATTTCCAAGTTAGAAAATAAAAGGAAAGAGGCTGTTTCTCAATAAAATTAATAAAAGTAAATAAAAAAAAAAAAAAAAAAAAAAGAAAAAGGCTGCTGAAACTAGAGAGGAACACCTGTGGGGGCCAGGCAATCCATTGGGCACCTTATTTAACCTTAAGGTCCAACCTCATTCACGTGTGGCTATCAGGTGTGGACACCACAGCCAGGCTGAAGAAGAACCAGCGGTTAGGATGCAGGCCTAAGGGAATAAAGCTCTGGCCTCTCACTGGGAGAACTCTAGTCAGCACTGGCGGTGAAGGCTGGGCACAAGGCAGAGCAGAGGATAAAGGAAGACACGGTGGCTACCAATGGTGCCCAACTGCAGTAGCAGGGACTCACTGAGCTTCCTGTTCTCCCCATGAAGAAGTGGCTGCTTGCAAGGGTAGGTCCCTTCACGCACATGGAGAGGGGCTGGTTGGCACGCACACACCCGGACACAGGGAGGCGCCTGCACAGCAGTGTATCAACAGCAACAAGCAGATACTTAACTTCCTCTCTAGTTTCAGCCGGTGAGCACTGTACACGTTGAAATGTTGTACCATATGCTACTGCTGGGTAAAAATCAATTACTAGCATTCTGGAAGGTAGCCACCCAGAAACAATCTCAAGACCGAGGAGGAAGGGGTAGAGGAGATGCATTCCCAGGAAAAGCGTGCTGCAGGGCTGGGGCTGGTTGTGTTTGGGCTTGGGAAGCAGCCCCCCACCCCCAGAATGAGGCACGGTAGAAGGTCACCCTGGCTGAAAAAGGGCAACCTCTGTTGGGATGCTGGCTCTAGACACCCCTGTGCTCAGGCCTGAGTCCATTCCTTCCACTTCCAAGCCAGGAGACCCCAGGACAGGGGTGAATCCCAGCGTCCACACATGTAAAGCCATGAGAGGGGCGGGCCCTTTTGGAATGACACGGGCTTTTGTGGCTAACTGCTTCACAGGGTTCTCCTCATTGCAAGCTTGCTTTAGTCTCTCATCACCTTTCTTTTGCTCCAAGCCCATAAAGCTGGCCTCATTTGCACAACAAAAACACGGATTCCTACTGCCTGAAAAGATATTGCCTTGCTGCCAAAGGCAATGCTCACAGGGCAGCGCTCCAGGCCACAAGGAGCGCTGTGGCAGAAAGCCCCTTCTGCCTGCGAGACCCTGGAGTGAAGGGCTCATCGCTCCTCCTGGGTTTGGAGGCCAGTCTCAGGAAGGAAGCAGGGCCCTCACCCTGGAGTCCATCTAAGAACAAAGCAGATGTGGCTAAGACCACACAAAAGACACCTGAGAGGCACGAGTACAAAGTCTCTCAGTGCTATTTTCCTTCCCACTTCCTCGTCCATCTTGCCCAGGACAGGGTGACAGTGCTACAGAGTGAGCAGGCGCACTGGAGGCAAGCAACTGACAGCCTCCAGCCCTGCCTCCCTCAAGCTGTGCCTCAGGCCACCGTAGCCAGGAGGTGAGGGGAGAAAGCAGGTGCCTCCTGGCTCTTCCTGGGCGGGGTTTTCTTGATGTTCTGAGACTTTCCGTCAGCAGTATCCGAAGTTCCTTTGGGGTGAAGACACTGACACATGCTGTCTAAACGTCGCCTGCATGAGCAGCATTGGATTAATTGGTCATAGGGGACCTTTAAATTCTAATTGCTCCTTTGTTAAAAATAAAAATGTTAAAAAGGAGAGAGAGAGAGGAGGTTAACATGTGAATCTATTCTAGCCCCTCAGGTGTTTAAAGTCAGGTCTGTGCATGCCCCACTGCAGGGAAGCCTCTGCTTGAACAGCCAGGAAGAAGCTGAGGAGGAAACCGGTAGCCTTAATTTACTTACTGTATTACTTTATTTCAATTGTTTCAGTTTTTCCAAGTATCCATGTCACCTCCCAAAAAAAATGTATTTTCTTTGATGTCAATCAGGAAAATGTCAGCTTTCTAGAGCTACTGTGCTTGGGATACACTCTAGCTTAACAATATAAAAATGAAACAAAATTTTAAGACTGTGAGAGACTGGCAAGGGTATTTTCTTTAGAGCACTGTGACGCCCTGAGGTTTCTTGTCTGGGGCCTGATAAGCCTCCCAAATCTGACTCTCCAGGTGGAGACCCTGGGAGCTACACGGAAAGTCACTCTCTAGAGTTATGAGCTACATTCTTTTAAAAGGTACGCCTGGGAATCACCTGCGCCCTGAAACACAGCAGGCAAGAGAGCTGGAGGAAAGTGCCGCTCAACAGCCTGCTGTGGAGTCTCCCTGAGGTCGGTTACCAGGAGAAGCCTAAGGCTGCCACATCCTCTCAGGATGCGTTCCAGGGTCCTCTGGAGGGGCGAGTCTGGTAACAGAAGGATTAAAATGCAGTTCTCAGGTGCCGAAGACAGCAGGGGAGGATGATCACCAGGGGAGCCAATCCCACGACTTCTCTCCTTTTTTTTTTGGCTCTTTGCGAAAGAATAGATATACAGGGGGCAAGTAAGTATGTTGTTGAAACCACAAGGAGGCATCACTACATACCCATTAGAACACATCAACTGCTGGGGAGAATGTGGAGCAAGTGGGCCACTCACATCCTGCCTGAGGGAACATAAAGTGACACAACTTCTTTGGAAATCCGTTTGGCAATTTTTAAAAAAACGTTGAACTCATGTCTGCCAAACGAGCTAGCTATTGTATGCCTCAGTGTGTATCCAAGAGAAATGAAAGTGCATGTCTATACATAGACCTGTCCGTAAGTGTTTATGCTGGCTTTATTTGCAACAGCCAAAGCAACACCAACACCCATTAACAGAAGAATGGAAAAACAAACTGGAATATCTATTCTTTGGAATAATTATATAGCAAAAACCAAAAACCTACTGATACATACAAAAAAATGGATATATCCCGAAATGAATAGGTTGAGTAAAACATCCAGATTATGTTTTACAAGGGTGTATGTTATATAATTCCATGGATATAAACTTCTAGGAAATACAAATTAACCTATAGTGACAAAAATTTAGATCAGTAGTTGCAAAAGGGGCGAGAGGGGATAATAAAAGAGCAGGAAGCAATATTAAGGCAAAAATTATTTGTTATTTTGACTATGGTGAGTAAAGTAATGGTTTTGCAGGCACATAGTGTGTTACTTTAGATACATGCAATTTATATATTGCTCTTTTTGTAACCCTCAGTAAAGGTATTAAAACATACAGCTACACTTTTTTTTTCTTTGTGGAACTGGGGATTGAACTCAGACCCTTTCTACTGAGCTATCTCCCCAGCCCCAAAACATATAGCTATAAAGGAAAAATATATATCAGATCTGTAATAACCTGCATGCTTTTAATTTACATAAATACATTTTAAAGTATCCATAATAGCAATGCAACAAGCTTAGGTTAAGATACTAATTTAACTAGAAGGCCCTAACCACTCGCATAAAAAAAGAATATATTTTAAGGGGAAAAGTAAAGCATCATCCATCTTTTTCTCTGATCACAGCTAAAAACTAGGTAGAAAAATGGTCCGGTACTGATGCTGGACGCATTCAGAACAGAGGAAGCAGCAAGGGTGGGACTACTTGGAGCCCAGCTTTCCTTCAGGAGAGAGAAGGCTGACAGCAGCTCTCCAGGTAACTCCAGCCCTGGAGGGCTCCTTGCGACCCTGAGGGCTCGCAATCCTGAGGGCTCCTTGCAACCCTGAGGCAGGTGTTCTGAATCTCACCAAGGATCAGGACTTCTCCTACAGGTAGGTTAACAGCAGCCCCAAACAGCCCTGTCTAGTTTTCTGCTATGCAGCCTTCCTTTGACTCTGGAACTCACTACAGAAACAAGCAAAATCTAAGGTGAAAATGGGTCTTTTTTTCTCTTCCTTTCTCTTTCTCTCCCTTTCCCACCTCCCCCACCCCCTTTTAAGACAGGGCCTTGCCATGTAGTTCAGGCTAGTTTTGGACTCACTTTGTAGTCCAGGCTGTCCTCAAACTCATGCTGATCCTCCTGCTTCAGCCTCCCGAATGCTAGGATTACAGGTATGTACTGCTCCACCAGGCTTCATATTTTATTAAGAATTTTTGGGCTGGAGAGATGGCTCAGTGGTCTAAAGCACCTACTTGAAACAAGCTTGGCAAAGCACAGGGACCGCGGTTCAATCCCCCAGCACCACATGCCAGCCAGCCCCGCCCCCTGGTGGGCTGAGCTGGGGCCACATACACACACAATAAATAAATGTAATAAAAATAAATAAATAATTTAAAAAATAAAAAAAAAAAAAAGAATTTTTATGGGTCTACCAGACTGGTGCCATCAGATGAAAACCCATTCCGCCCTAAAAGACTCAAGCTAGTAAGAGTCAAAGCCACCTCCCTTTGGAGCCTGGCCTCACGCTACTGAGGTCACTGTACCTGTGAGCATCTTCTGCATGGGTGAACAGAGAAACTGGCATACTGCTTCCTGGTCACTGGTAACCCTAACTAGAGACTTTCTAGGTACAGATCTGAGTTACTGAAAGCCTACATCGCAATGAGAGAGAAAAGGAAACACATCAGGAGCCCACCAAAATGACCCTGCACTCCAGGAAAGAACACAAGATTTTTTTAAAAAGAGAGTTTCACTTACAACCAGCATTAGTTGGGAATGGCATGGTGTAAAATATTAATAATCCCGAAGCTGTCTCTTTGTTATGCAAAAAGGGATTTTTAAAAAAGGATCCAACCTCTGTCTGAGGAGCTGTACTGGCGACCACCCATTTCTGTTCTTCCTTTGCCCAGTAATGGCCAGAGTGATGCAATAACCACAGCAGACAGCTGTCTTCCTGGATAAAATCACCTTGTAAGGAGAAATGCAATTAGAGGGTGCAATGAAATATCAGTTTTAAACTGATTCTTCAGGCTGCCACATTCAACCAAGGGCTTAAAGGCTGGTTTTCTACTTTATGCTATTTCTCTTTGATTCAGTATCTCTGGAAGACAGTGCATTTTAAATTTTGGTCTTTTGCACAATGCATCTGGGACAAATGCAGGACAGGGTCGGCTGGGAGTGAGGTAAGGACGAGAGCCAGAAGCTGAGAGTCAAAGTGTCACTGAAGTCAGGCTGGGGGGCACAGCGCTGGGCAAGGCAGGGCAGCAGGGCTCTGTCACCGGCTTCTCCTATCTCCCTCCATGACCATGCAGAATCTGTCCATTCCCCAGACCTTTCCCCCCAGCCCGGCACTGCTGACCACCAGAGCTCTACTGCTTTAACAACAAGCTAGTTCCCGACTTGGATTTTTAAAAACATTTTATCATGAAAAGTCTCACACATAGCAGTCCACCCTCCTCCATGATTTGCTTCCTGCTGCTCTGGCTCCCTGTAGTCAATCTCAGTCTGGAAACATGTTCAAATCAACTGTTGTAATGTCACCAGTTTCTGCTCATGTCATAATGACCCCAAAGTGCAAAAGAGTAGTTACACTGACAATCTAAATATGCAAATGAGAAGCTTCCAAGTGGAAGTTCTCAATTTAATGAGAATGAAAAAATGAAGAGCCAACCAAACAGCTCAGTGGATTAAAGTACCTGCTCAGGCAGACGCAGGGGCCAGGGGTTGGATCCCTGCCAGGAACTGAGACAGCTACTGAGACTGGGTGTGGTGACACGTGCCTGTAATCCCAGCTGGGAGACTGAAAACAGGAGAATCACTAGGAATCCAATCTACGTAGTGAGACCCTGCAGACCCTGTACTAAAAACATTAAAAGAAAAAAAAAATGTATGTTGAGGTTGTCACCATCCACAGTATGATCAGAAGTTTCATCTGTGAAACTGTGAAGGATAAAGAAATTCATGCTAATTTTGCTGTTAATTTGCTGTTGATCTCTTACTGTAATTTATGAATTAAACTATCGTAGGTATATATACTAAAGCTGGTAAAGAGTTAAAACTGTACCATTTATAGCTCAGGCCGAGCTACGATTTTAGTCATCCAGAACACATCCCCTAAAGACAAGGGGGAATTAATGCATACACAGAGGCAAACCAATAGTGCACGGCATCCGTAATCCCTATCACAGCACAGGGCAATGGTAGCCCTATCCATCAGCAGCATAATGTTCTCATGATCCAGCTTCACTAATCTTAATCATACTCTCCCAACCCAACACCTTTGGCATGAGAAGCCTGAAGTTCTTTCAGGTATATCTGGTCTGTTGTAGCAGCCCATCCAAGGTTCACAGGCACCTCGCACTGCAGGTGCTTCTGGTAAACTTACTATATATCTTCTGCTTATGCGTGGTACTTTGTCCACTTTTAGATTTCTAGCCTGACCAAGCATACACCTTGCTGTGAGGAGTCATAAAAAACATGATCAGCGTGAAAAATACACACACACACACACACACACACACACACGGAATCAGAGACAGACACAGACACAGAGACAATGAGAATATGAATGAGAGAAGAGTCAGGGGCTCAGGCAGCAGGAACCAAAGTCCAGAAAGAAGACCAAGATGGAAAGACAGGATTCAAAAGGGCTCAGGACTTCTGGCTTCTGGCCACAGGCCAGCACTTCAGAGCACGCGAGAATCCAAGGAGACGCCTGGCTAGAGCAGGGAGGCCAAGGTCTCCTATCCGTCTAAAGTGCTCCAACTCCAACAAGCTACAGATTATAGTCTATGGCTATTAGCTGAACTAAATATGGTTCTCTCAGGGGGAGAAAAGTAGCTTTTACAACACATATGCTAATGAAGTACAATGATATAGAGCATTTAAAACAAAATGTCCCTATATTTATTCTCCACAGACAGATTTTTGCATTAATATTTATGAGGATTCCTCGTTTGTTTCTCTCAGAGACTTTTCTCCTGCCCAAAGAGAGCGAGTAAAAGATAAGTAACATGAACCAATTATCTTTTAAACAGCTACAAAGGACTATCTTATTCATCAGCAACCTGCCACTTGATTAATCTTTCTAATATACCACTTTCTACACATCAGTCCCTCTCACGAGCCCCTGAAGCTTGCTCTCCCTGCAGTGGCACAATGAGGCCTCTGCTTGGCTTTTGGACCCCACTAAAGCCTCAGAACCAACTCTTCATCCTCCCTTGGCAGGGAGGCTCCCACTGGGGACAGGTCTACACTTTGACTATGGGAAGGGCCTGGCTCCCAGCCACCTGAACACCTAACACTTACACTTCCAGTTCACCTCCAGCCCCAAGCACTGTGACCACACAGGCAAGACATCTCAAAAAAAGGTATCTGCAGCCTCATCAACCAGGCAGGCAAGCCAGAGAAAGGGGCAGCTTCTAGGATGCATTGTTCAGCCACCAGTGTAAGAGGCAGGGCCAGGCAGAAAGGTGCTACAGGCCGTGGCCCTCAGGGCTTTCAATCCAGGCATGACACAGGCAGAAAGGAAAAGGGCAGAGGCACAAAACTGAAGCCTGGCAACAGTGAGGAAGAGGAAGAAGGGTCCCGGTTGCCCAGGCACTGAATCACATTTTCCCTTCCCTCAGTGATGGACTCAGAAATACACTTTCCTCTTTGACCTGCTCATAACACTGACATAAACACACCAAGAAGGACATTTCAACAACTATTAATGGGCATGTCTTTCCTAGGCCTTCAAATGAGAAGCTCTATCAAGCAACGAGGACAAGGCAGCACTGGAGTTCAGACACAAAGGAAGTTTATTCCACACCCTCAGCCCCCAAATGCCTTTTAAGTATATTTCAAGGCCAGTGGAAAACAAGTGGGTTTTCCAAAGGAGAAGCCTAGGGAGAATTAAACTGCCTGGGCAGTTAAACTTTTACAGTCCAACTGAATGTGGGCCGGGTTCTTTTCCCTCAGAGGCTGAGCGCACAGGCTGGCTTCAAGGAGCTCTGCAAACCAGAGCTGACCACATGGGACTTCTTCCGGTCCCTGTGCCAAGACAGCCCTGTGCCAGCTGCACTTACAAGTCTGCAACTAGGAAGGTATGTTGTGGCCAAAATGGCGATTTCCGATTCCCGCAGAGGCAAGCCTTGCTACTGGAATGTTCCGCCCAAGCTCAGCACAGTGCATCACTACAGATAAACTGTTTGGAGGCCGGACTAGTACTGTATTCCTCACTGCTCCTGGAGGCGATTCCAGCCCTGCAGGAGAAAGGCAAAGAAGCACTGAGTCAGATGCTTACACATGAGTGATGTTAATAAATGAGGCTGGTAGTGTCAGTTATTGGAAACTGATCTCTTCCTTATTAATATGGTCCCGCAATGGAGAGAAAAGATTTCTCCATGTTCTAGAATGCAAACAATGTTTTAATCTTTAATTATATTCTCAATTTTGGCTCTTCTGGAGAGCTACAGCCACCTAGGCCTAGGATTATTGCTTTATTACACAGCCTCTCTGTGGTATTTAATGAATATTGTTACTTAATACTTGCCAGTAGGGGAAAGGAAGACTTAGTGAATTTCCACCCAAGTTTTGATGACTTTCTCTGAAACTTGGGAAACTTCTGCTGCACAGTTCTCTGTCTCCTTTATGGGACATCAGCACAGCTGCGGCTGTGTCCATCTGGGAGCGGGCTGTCCTCTCAGTAAGGCGCCTCTGGAGGGGGATTTAGCAGATGAAGCTCTGCATTTCTAAGGCAATCCCAATGCTCCTCACTCATGGTTTATTCACTGGTACTTTGCTCAGGGGCAAGTTGAACTTTGCAAATTCAATAAACGGAGCCTCTAGGTATGGTAACGCGAGGTTCTTATTATCATCTATGTTGGTGAATTTATTATAAGCTAATCACCATATACCCACCAATTCTGCCCCTGACGATGTACCAAGAGTCTGAAGAAGATAAGAAAATCAAGTCCCTGCAAAGAGACATGTTAACTGTCACTGTATTAGCGATGTCTACGTCAGGATTCTTGTAAAGGAACTGCAGAAGCCTGAAGTCTCATACCTGTGCAGCTGAGGAAAAGACCTCAAAAATCAGCAAGAGGAGAAATGGCTGGTGTGACAACCAGAAAGCTGCAGGAGGAGACTGCTGGATTGGGGTGTGTCACCCTGGCAAGAACCTGCCTTGCTCGGCTGAAGCATCAGTGACCCCGATAAACTCCCTCCTCATTCATCACTTGCACCGAGGACAGAGGATGTTGCTGCTCTGCTCCTGTGACTACTGGTAGTTTTACATTAAGCAAAAGATAACAGAAGCCTCCGCCTTTCCAGAACAGAGCGGCGCTCCCCACACAGCTTGGAAAGAGTCCAGTCATCTGTACAAGCAGCACGTGTGACTGCAAGTCAACGATCTCAGAAATTAGTGTGCAAAGCAGTGGTGGCAGAGGTGCCTCTTTCAGTTCAACTCCTGAAGCCGAAGCAGGGGTCGTGCTAAGGGGACCCCAGGGGTGAGCGCCATGTCCTTATCCCTGCTACCCTGCAAGGTGGTGATGAGTCTCTCCAGCAGCATGTGTCACAGCACGCTGTCTATGCTTGCTGTGCTGTGCTGCCGCTCCAGCGTGAGGTGGGGCACCCAGAAACCAGAGTACGGAGAGAAGACGGTGTTTTCTTGAAGCATCGGACAACACTGAAACGCTCTGGGATGTAGAGGAAACACTACCAATAGGCTCCACGGAACATGAAAAAATACTACCTGGTAACAAAGTGGAACGAGCCACTGGTACATGCAACCTAAGTGAAATTCAAAAGCAGCCTGTTGCGTGAAAGAAGCTAGAAGTAAGGAAGAAACACTACGTGATTCTGTTTATGTGAAGGCCTAGAGATAAAAATACAGGTACAGGAATAGAGACTGCAATGGGGACTACCCGGGGTGGTAACCTGTAAGTAAGGAGCCAACTCTTGGGAAGAGTTCTGCTTTCAAGAGGAGAGATGAGTTTTCACACAAAAGGTAGATTTTTTTTTGCAAACATGCTTTGTCTCCTAGTGAGAATGATCCAGGAGAAGGGAGACCCACGGTATGGTGGGGGCATGGGCGAAAAGCAGATAAAACATCTTAGAAAAGCAAGGGCTGGGCCCAGATGACAAATGCAGCATGGACCGGTCCTCCCCAGGGACCACGGAGTTGGAAGACCATGAAAAGAAGTGTGTCCTTAATTTGGCAGGCAGGACCTTTTCATGGAAGATAACATGATACAAAAAACCTGCCTAGCCCCACTTAGGGCCACAGAGTAGCATTTTGAAATGATCCCCCCCCCCCCCACGAGACTCAGCTGTGCAGCACCTTTTACCTCTGCTGCCATAGAAGGCCAGAACCTCCTTAGCTGCTGAGACCAGGAGTCACAGGCCATTCATCCTGGATACACGGATCAAAGCAAAAGCCCATCTTCACTGAGAAGCACACCAAGAATTACACTGCAAAGTCAAGGTTGCTGGTAAGACGCAGAAGCACGGGCAAGCATAGGTTCGAGTGACCAACACTAGACACACAAATAGCTCAAACGAGATGGCCACTGTCTAGGCTGACCTCATCCCCAAAGGATCAAGGCCAGCAATCCTGACCCAGTAACGGCACACAGCCTCTTTGTGAAAAGATGGCATCTGTGCTACTAGAGACTTAGAGGAAGACTGGGGAGTCATGGAAGGAAGCTCGTGCTGCCCACCATGGGTGAAAGATCTTTCAGCACAAACGTTCTCATCTCCTCAAGGAAAAGGAGAAGATATAAATCATTAATCCCACATACTGCTCACCCTATAGAACTCCGGGGTGGGGATGGGGACAGGGGTGATTCAGCATCAAGTGATGAATGAGGAGGGAGTTTATCAGGGTCACTGATGCTTCAGCCAAGCAAAGAAGGTGCTTGCCAGGGTGACACACCCCAATCCAGCAGTCTCCTCCTGCAGCTTTCTGGCTGTCACACCAGCCATTTCTTCTCTTGCTGATTTTTGAGACCTTTCTAATGGGGGGTAGAGATGGGCATCTTCAAAGATAGCTAAAGCCAACTGCATTTGAAAAACAAACACATCCCAGAAATCTGCACTCTGGCCATGCCTGTGGTCTATAGCTGAGCAAAGCCAGGGCATGGGGGATGCATGGGGAAGCAGTCGCAGTGTGTTACTGGCTTCCTCCACTATTCAGAAGTAAGTACAAGTGACACTGTGCTGTCTGAGGCCAAGTCACAAAAGGACAGCCTTGCCTCTCATGCTTAGGCTGTTGAGAGCAGCCAACTGCCATCTCAGGCCTCCTGCCATGGCCAGCACCAGCCCACCTGCTGCACCACGAGCGAGTGGAAGCTGAGCTTCAGACCTTCCCCTGCAACTCACGGGAGACCGATGCAGAGCTGCCCAGACAGGCCATTCCCAGGTTCCTGACCCGCAGACCTTAAGAAAGAATGCTATTAAGAACACTCAGTCAACTTGTTCTGTAGCAATAGTTAATTAACAGCAACCTTGGGAGATTTGGTTATTTTAGAAGAAATTCAAGGGATTTCCTTACTGACAAACTTAACTTATGGCCATGTCATGCTTAGAAAAAAAAAATTATAATTAGGAAGCTGGCATAGAATATAACAGTAACATCGCTATTAATATGAAAATTCAAAATTCCATAGATCAAATTATGCTGCCTTACATTAACAACTGATTTCAACAATGGTAGAGTATAATACAAAACAGTATTATACAATAATCTTTTTAAGAAGTTTGTTTCTAAGAATTATACATTACATATCTACAGGGGAAAAAACTCAAGAATGATAGCCATCAAAATCTTAACAGTACCTTTCTCAGGATGACATTATTGTTATCTTTGTTGTTTTACTGCTAGTTTTATTTCTTAACTTGAAAAAAACTTCCACCAAGTTTGTATATTCTCAGGTCAGTAGCTGTGTCATCCTTCTGGTCCACACCAAACAATAAGCGCCACATCCTAAGTACTCAATAAAATGGGCTACAGATCCCGCCTCCTAGATAGCAGCTCTTAATGGGGATTCCAGGATAATGTGAGCCCAAAAAGCTCAATGATGTGAAAATGCAGCAGTCAATTTTTGCAGGAAATAAGCTGCTAAATATAGGAAATCATTTGATTGTTGTATTCTTGGGACTAACTAACCACTTTCCCCTTTGAAACTAAGTATTCTGAGTGATTTATTATAAATTTATAATGTCAGTGGTGAACACCTCTCTTTCGTCCCTTGGCCCCAGAACAAAGTCTGCTGATCGCCGTGATGCCCAGAACAGTTTCACAAAGGCCTCATAATAGCCTGTCACCTGCAAACAGGTTTCCAGCCAATGCAAATTAACACATGGCGAACAGATGGGCTAAGAAGTGACTCTTGTCAAGAGAGTTAGCAACAAACACTTTCAGCTCCAGTCTTCCAGGACCATCAGAAAGTTTCTCACTTCTCACCCAACATCTTGCCTCAGTAGACAATCCATGCGGGGACAATGACAGGCTACAAGGCCCATCAGACTGGAAAAGCTGAGTGCTGGGGCATACAGAATCACCACATCTGCTTGTGATGACAACAGAGTAGTGTTCCTTAAGAAGCTGTCTGATTCTCAATCCGCTTCTTTTCAAAAAACATGGTGCCTGTGCATGTATGCAGCATACAAAAATGACTCATTGGAGGTGAGCTGTCTGTGTTTGTCTATGTGAAGCAATTGTGAGCTGGGAGGGAACTCTGGCAGAAACAGTGGCAGAAGAGCAACCACCAGTAGGAGAAAGGGCCCACAGGAACAAACCTTGGGGCTCCCCCACAGCCTCCAGTCACCTCCTCATAGAGGCCTCTTTTGCTGCTGCTCTACTGAGGCAAGTTCTCCCTCTTCCCCTTATTTACTTCCCAGCATTCGTCACAACTGGGGAGTATATGGTATTAATTTATTTAGGTTCCCCATCCCCACCTGCCTGCCCTCTACTACAAAAGTGCCACAAAGTTGGGTCTGTGTCCAGGCCTTAGGAGTGCTCATGGCTGCACTCTCGAGGCCTGGAACTGCCCAGTGTATACAGTAGCAGGCACAACAAATATGTGCTAAACACATAAAATAAATGAGATCTTCAGCAAAAAGAAACAATCAGATCTCACATACTAATGCTCTTTTGGGCAAGTAATATAAAGACGCAGTTTGCAAACAGAGCTGTAAATAAAAACGAGCACAAGAGCAGGACAGGCTAGGCGGTGTATCTGAAGGCCAGGCGCAGCCCTTGGAAGGAGGGCCTGTGGGAGTGTGCACGCCACAGGGACGCTGTCGGCAGGGACCACAGGGCTCACATTTCTCACTCTATACCACCGGATGAGTCTTCACACACACCTACTGGGTCTTCTAACACGAAACAGGGAGTCGATGTACCGATTACGGCACAGTTAAAGAAATATTTTTTAAGAAATATTATACAGCAACAAAAAAGAACAAACAGCCTGGATAAACCTAACATACACCATATTGAGTGGAAAAAACCTGATACACTTTGCTGGGGCCGTAGATCAAGCATGTGCTCAGCATGTACAAGGCCCCAAATATAATCCACAACACAAACCAAATAAAAAAATAGACAACAACAATAAAAAACTGATACAAATGACATGGTTTACATCAAGTTCAAGGACAGGCAATACTGTTTCAAGAAGTTCTAATACTGTTAAGGGGAGGGAAGGAGGTAGCACAGGCACAGACCGGAACACGAGGGGCCTTGCAGGACTCTGGAAGTAGCGGCTAGCAGATGCCCTTGTGTGAGGCAAAGGCTTCACGCTGTATGTTCTGCGACCCACATGCTGTACCTATCTGGGATGGCTCCTGGTCGGAAAAAGAAGAGAACACATATCCCCACTTCTGTGCAGCAAGCAAGCTGCGCCCTGGGGCTAGCGCTAGTGCACTCCCAGACAATGCACATCTTTTCAAATGCGATTCTCAGCCGCCGCCCTGGTAGAATACAGACAAGCACCTCATGTTCTGCCAACTTTGGATTTGTGACAAGATAAATATTATGTTAGGCAATATATAAAACTCCAAGTACATGGGAAAGTCACAAACAAAACATATTAGCTGCCTTATGAACATGCGTGTAAATGGTGACCCCATCACGCTTTGTTTTTATTCCCACTAAATTCATTTTTAAAAGAAACACAACTTTCCATGAGCCCAAAACAAGAACGATCAAGCATCTAGCCAGGACGAACGTGCGGTTGCAAACCCATCACTCACTGAGGCGGCAGGACCAGGGTGGTGGGCTGAGCCTTTGGTCTCCGCTTGGCTGACACTCCCATCTGATTTGCAGAGCGCTTCAATGACTGTTGATTTAAAAGGCCGGATGCAAGACCTGCATGGTACTGCAACTGCAAGAAAAGAAAGGGGAAGGCGACATTTGTAAAAGTAGGACAAAAAGCCTTCAGCTATCAAGACTCCGTGACCTTACCCTGGTACGATGTTTTAAGTAACTTCAAATACAGTTACTAATACGCTTCAAAAATTGATTCAAAAAGAGGTAAGTGGATAAAAAGAAACACGAGGGTGCTCATCACAGTATTACACACCAAGGAAATCCAACAATGAACTAAGAAAGTGGTTCAAGCATGAAAATAACTGTAAGTCATTTTGTCGAATTAAAAACAGTTGTGCTGGGGCCGGGGCGTTGGCTCAGTAGAATAAGCGCTTGCCTGGCAAGCCCAAGTGTCTGAGTTCAATCCCCGGTTCCGCAAAAAAAAATAAATAAAAAATAAAAACAGCTGTGCTATAAGCACAGCGACACTTAAAAAGAGGTTCTAAAGACTAACAGAATTTGGGTGATTTTCATCTTTTTTTCCATTCATATTACTGGGAACTGAACCCAGGGCCCTCCCACTAGGCTACATCCCCAGCCCCTTTTCAGTTTTTATTTTGGTTTATATTTTGAGACACTCTACAGGCTTGAACTTGACAATGGAGGTGTGCACCACTACACCGGCCTACTTTCTTCATTTTTCATTATCATTCATGTTTTGTGCCAATGATTTTAATATAAGGTCCTTTTCTAAGAAAAATCCAGAGGCTTTCTGTAGAGACCAAGCTCTGGGAACTCTTGTGACAGTCATGTCTTGCTTATAATGAAACCCACAGACCTCAGTCTACATACAGGAGCAGGACCACGTCACAGCTGATTGTACAAACTCCAACACACCATGAGTCAATGCTGAGAAGGACTGGGCCAGCTTTTTCAAGGAGGAAGGTCTAAGTGTCAGCCCTAACCTAAGAACAAGCTCATTCGTATCTGACAAGAAGGCATCCGAATGGATACAGGATCGCTGAGGAGGACTGGTGGAGAAATCTATTTCATTTCTACTTAACTGCGACTGGTACAATAATGGGTGGCGGGGGGGGGGTATGTCCTTATAAAGGGCTCCAGGCCAGCATCCTTTGCTTTATTCCTGAACAAACTGCTGAGCTTTGAAGTTACTTAGGACAGATCATTTTACTTCTATAGTATTTCAACTTCTCTGTTGGAAAAGAGAAATGACACTGCCTAGTTCTAAGCCAAACAAGACTTTAAAATACGCACTTGAAGCTACAGTTTGGATAAAATACAATGCGTATGTTCTAAGTGTACGGTCTGGCAAGTTTTGAGAAAACGTATGCATCTACGTGACCAGCACTCCAACCAAGATAGAGAAATTTCCATCACTGTAGAAACCTCCCTCATGCCCCAATGCAGTCAGCCTCCCACTTTGACTTAAAAACAACTAACAATTCTCATTCATTGCCAAATAAATTATACTGTATATCCAACCCAACATGTGACAATGACATTTACCTTCTTATTTTAATCCTATGCTTTTGTACTTCAGATCTAAGAGCTGTCATCAATCTCTCCATAATAAAAGTAGCCTTGAAGGGTGCACCAATTTTGAGCAGATGTAAATAAAACACTCAAATGTGCAAAGGCCAAGCTGAGGATTGAGCCCACTTACAGCATCCAACATTTCCTCCTCTCCCACACACACATTCAGGCCGGGCATGGTGGCACACACCCATAATCCCAGCATTCAAGTGGCTGCCGCAGAAAGATGGCTGTGAATTGGAGGGCAGCCTGGGCTACAAAGTGAGCTCAAGGCCATCCCTGGCTCACATAGCAAGATCCTGCCTCAAAGAAACAAAAAACAAGGGCCAGGGAAATAGCTTGCAGCTTAAGCACCTGTCTGGCAAGCACGGCATCCGAACGGATACAGGATCGCTGAGGAGGACTGGTGGAGAAATCTATTTCATTTCTACTTAACTGCGACTGGTACAATAATGGGTGGGGGGGAGCTATGTCCTTATAAGCACGAGGTCCAGACTTCAATCCCTGGTACCGCCCCTCCCAAAAAAAAGAAATCCATGTAGAACTAACTAAACACACGAAGTAATTTCTTTTCAGAATGTTCTTCCAAAGCATAGATTTTCTTTACTGAACCAGCTACAGTATAGCTGGTGATAATGAAACTAGTGACGACCATATATAAGGAGCCGGGGCCTGGATGCAAAGGGCAGTAAGGTTCTGAAAAATGAATGGCCTCACCTAAAGCCACAGGACTGGGCACAAATAGAGAGTGAAGAAAACAAAGTCAGTTAAAATGATCTGCTCCTTGCAAGTGGCTATAAAAATGAAGATAATCAGTGACCCAGTAAGACTGGAATGTCTGGGTCTGGAGCATCCGCCCTGCTTCTGAACAGGCTCCTGACTTACTTGGTCGATTTGCTGTGGGAGCCTATGTCCGCACAACTCAAGACAAAGACGTATCGCCTTCATAATAGAAAAAGAGCTCTTCTCAGGGTGGAAAGGGGGGGCACAATTTGGCTCTAACAACTCATCTTAGACCAATGAATTTTGCTCAAATTTGGTTTTCTCCTACAGATTTGTTAAATGGGAAATCAATGGAAGCAAGGGACAGTACAAGTTTGAAAGACAATGTTTCAAAATGTCAGCTGCTTGGGTTTCGATCTTCCCCACCAGAATTTGCAATGAATGCAATATGCACGGGGCTTTATGGAATTAAAGGGAAGACAGCTTGGCAGGGCCCTCCTGGCTCAAGGAATCAGCTCCCTTTGGCTCTCCTTCCTCGTCCATGCAAGCTCAGCCATTCCAGCCCTCCTGACTCTCTGAGAGGCAGAGTCCTGCTAATGACGCACAGCAGCAGGGGATTGGGCCCACCTGGCATCATTCGGATCATCTGCTCAAATAAAAAAAAGTCCACACAGTACAAGTGCATGCAAACTGCTGCCTCCCCTCCTAGGGTTCCAGCGAGCCCTTTACCATCCTAGACGGTCTCAACATATAGTGCAGCTCTACAAGCACATGTAGGTGGAAGGATTCTTCTTCTCCCAAAACAAAATCTGCCCTTGCGAGCTGACTCATAATGATTAAGTGACATTTGTTAATCATATATACAGATCCCAGTTTCCAGGAACATGGCTCCGACTGTCAAGATCTATAAGGGGCCCATTAAATATTAACTGAACCACCTTTATAATGGGAGAAAAGGTCAAAGTTAATAAAACTGACAGGCAGCTCCTGTCCAACTGGATTTATACATTATTTAAGCACCAAACACTCCATTCCATGAAACATAGTTTAGATCTGAAAAGACTCTTGGAAAATGTTCACTCAGCCAATGGTTCTAAAACAGCAGAAGGGAGTTCGGAGCAAATCCACAAATTAACATTGAGAACATCTCACTCCACAAAATACTGCCATAAGTTTTCAATTACAGATTCTGTAATATTTTCTATAAAAGTGTATTTCAATAAACATACTCCTCTCCAAATGTCTGTGGCATGGAAACAACTTTATTTTAAAAAGCAACTTACTAAAATTCTAATGTAGTTTTCCTATCCAAGACCATTTCTTCACTAACCAGCAAGAATAAAATGAAAGAGGAAGGAAAATAAAACCATCTACTCTTAACTTCTCCTTTACACCTAAGAGGATGGGAGCGCTTACGTGGTATGTGGGAAGGGGTCCTCGCTGACCATGGAGGGACCCTTCCATGGGACAGCCATCCCGGCCTGTCCTCTGGAGCAATCAGACAATATCCTTCACTTACATTTTGCTTTCTATCCATTTTAGTCTTCTCTTTTCCATGAATGACCTAGGATTTTTCCAAGTTCTCAATTCAAAGCCTTTTCTAATCAATTAAATCTACTAATTATCTCTACACTCAGGAAAATCTCAACAACTTACAGATATGCGATAAAGACCAATTTTAAATCTGGAAAAGTTTCATTTGCTGAATAATTTTGAAATTATTCAGCTCAGGGAGATGGGTCAGTGGAGTATGCGCTTCCTGGCAAGTGCCAGGGTCTGAGTTCAATCCCCAGTTCCATCAAAAAAAAAAAAAAAAAAAAAAAAAAAAAAGTAATGTTTACTGATACTAAACAAGTGCAAAGCCCCATGTGCTGTCTGTCAGGTAGGGTGCTGGCAACCAATGCACAGACTAAGGGCCTCTGTCCACCTCCTCCTGGGAAATGTGCTCCTGGGCTTGGCTAGCACAAGAGCTGGGTGTCTTCACCATCATTCTTCCCTATCTGCAAGACATGCATTATACTTGTTCCAAGAATCCGCTGACTCTAACACTGGAGTCCTCTGGGTCTCTAAAAGAGTTAAGAGAGTTTGTGGCTTCACCGTAAAGTAGGCAAGAAATTCCTCTGACACAGTCACAGGCTCAACAAAAACTTCCTCCCTTGGATAGCGGGTCTTTGCAGAATCTTCAAAGAGTCTGAACTCCTAGGGTCAAAGGCTGTTTAACATAGTTAGGATTACAAATAATATACTGAGAATAAATGACATGAAAGAATATAAGATTGGGACTCATGTTTAAAGTTTCTAACTTAAATCCAATGATCAGTGATCTGATTAGTCCTCCAGTAGCTTGATGTCTTTCACATTGGTCTGAACGCCTCTACTTGCTCCAAAATAAAGGAAACAGAGGCCTTACAATGGCCTCTACTATGAGAAGAAAACAGAAGAAAATGAAATATGTTCAATCACCAGCAAAGCCAGTATTCAGCTAGGCCTGGTCCTTCCACTGCACTACAAGCTTCGATCTCTGGGGTCCACCTATGCATCTCTTCTCTAGCCAGGCCACTGGGTTCCACTTTAAGAATATGACATTCAACCATCTCCACACTTACAAGTCAGATCAATCAAGATTTGATTCGGGCTTCTACAAAAATTATTATTTCCTTTTCAAGGATTCACTGAAGTCTTCTCTGAAGGGGAGAGGAGTGTTCTTCTGACCTTAAAGTATGACTCACTTTATCTTAAAATTCACTTTATGAGTACATTTCTAAGAACACTAGCAAGACACACTGGTATGACCAGTAATCAAACCTAAAGACAAGGAACAGGACAGCCCTAGGCTGTAATACATGGCCCATAGGACAAAGAGTAGAGCAGGAAACCCATCATCCCTGTCAGTCACTCTTGCCAATTTCCTTTCTCCAAGCACACAGCTACTACCCAAGCAGCTTTGTGCCAACTCTTGCTCCAAGTGTGAAGCTGGGCACCTAGAGACTTTGTAGGAGCAGGCTTACCTGGTCATCAATTGCTCTGTACGCTCTACAATGTGCACTGCACACAACAGCTGCTAACGAGTTTGTCAACTGACAGGCAGACTGGCAGGTTAACAAGACTACTGTGGCCTGCTTGGCATTGTCACAATCCAGAGACCAGATCGGCTCCATCTGACTGTCCTCAAGGTTGGCCTCTTTCAAAAGCAAACACAACAATGCTTTGCAGGTGCTCATCATCACAGCACAGCATGAAGGAAACCTCTGATTCCAGCTCCCCAAAGGCTAGTGTGTCTCAGTCCTTGTGTCTGAGTCCTGCGGAATCACAGAATCCTAACATAAGAGAGGCCAACTCCACCTGTACCCAACCCCATTCACAGGGGAGGAGATTCTAGATGTCATGGGACACACCTGTGAAACGAAGCCAGGCCAGCCAGGACTCACCCAGCAGGGAGCAGAAGTGGTGTCAATTATTCCCACCCCAGGAAGGAAATCTGCTCCTGTCCCTCCTTAACAGGGAATTAACTACATGACACTAAAGAGAAGCAGCAGCATCACGTGGCTGTTGGGCGTGCCCTGCGCTTGCCTCTTTTAAGCGCTGAGATGCTGCACACACTTTTCCTTCTGAATGGTTCCAGGTGCATGTGAGATGGTGAGTCTTAGGGAGTGTGAAGCCCCATTGTTTTAGGGTTGTAACGTTCATCATTAAATATCTCAGAGAAAAGAAATTACAAAACCACAGCAACTTCAATATTGTCAGAAAATCTAAATTCTATGCTCAGCA
Source organism: Octodon degus (assembly GCF_000260255.1). Classification (NCBI taxonomy): domain Eukaryota; kingdom Metazoa; phylum Chordata; class Mammalia; order Rodentia; family Octodontidae; genus Octodon; species Octodon degus. The sequence continues at coordinate 4,443,119 of NW_004524699.1, read as the reverse complement.
GTAACATATTTAACCTTTTTAGCAGCTTTGATGCTGCTCCCTAGCTATTATACCATGAAGGGACAATTATAGTACTGCCTAATGGCTAATTTGTTTTTACCAAAGAATTCTCTCTGGGACTGCCCCAACAGATCACTGACTTGAACGGCACCTGGCGGGCTCAAGCTCACTGGAAATCTCTCCGAGGGGTAACAACGCGCCAAAACCCACGGCCACAGTCTAAGAACACCCAACACCTGGACTGGCCACAGCACACGTGCCTGAGTCAAGTCACACCCCCAGGGCTGGGATGTCCACCTGGTGGGGGGTACAGGGAGGTGCTAACCTAAGACCCTCACACAGTCACATTTTTCCGAAGAATTACATTTCAACTGGAACCAAGGCATGTGCAAAGCCAGGGACACTTTGTCACAACTTTGAGTTGCAAAGACCTTTGCCCCTCATTATTGAAATACATTTTATTTCCAGCTAATGAGAAAGAGCTGCATATTCTGATAAACCTCTGGTTCTTCTTCTGAGCATAACTCTGAGCAAAAATACAGGCAAGCTTTCCTCCTATGATCTGTGCCAAGGAAAACAGCTACAGAAAAAATCATGAATCTAAGTGTTTTGATTGGGTTTTAATCTAAGTATCAGATAATGATATTAGCTTTTTTCCTTCTTTTATCTCCTAACTTCTTTCAAATAGCCAGCTAGTGGTTAAAAAACAAAAAACCTTACAGTTGGCCTTTTATGGGTAAATAATCTTTCCACTTGATCAAAATGGTATCAATAACCATAAGAGGGAGGCCTCCAATTTATTTGCCTATTTGCTCTCTCTTGGGAAGCTGGGCTTTAGGCCTTCAATTACTATGAAAGCAGAACACCACATCAGGGCTGTGCTTCCTGCTCAACTGTGCACTATTTATGTGCTAAATGTCATGCGGGTTTGTTTTTTTCCTACATATTAATCCTCAGATATTCAAACTTCAAAAGCTATCACAGAAGTAGACAGGATGGACAGCAGTCTTTTTCTAAATAGCTGCAATGTGTAGGGCTGGGTAGAACTGCTCCACTGGAACTTTCCAGAGCTCACACCTTTATTAACAGGCCTTTCTCCACAACTGCTCCTGTCTGCACTACAGCTGCATGCATGCTATCATACTGGCAAACTGCCAATCAGCTAGGAGGGATATCACGCCTGTATCACAAGATTCACTAACAAAACAACTGTCAATGTGGCTAGACAGGGAGGAACACCCATTGCAGGGACATCTGCATAGGCAGAGAGGAAGGATTCAAGAACACAGTAAGGAAAGATGAGCAGTAAACGCGAAGCAGAAGGCAAACAAGGGTGCCTATTGCCCTGTCTCCCTTTAACCACCCCTCACATCACCCCAGGTGCCTCACAAGGTCTCAGAGAACAACCCACAGGGTCACAATGTAAGAGATGTTGCACAGCTTCCTAATATTATGGGCCAGATGTTTGCCCCCTTTAAATTCTTGTTAAAAGCCTAATCTCCAATGTCATGGTATCTGGTCCTTGGAAGGAATTAGGGTTGGATGAGGTCATAAGGGAAAAGTCCCTATGAAGGGATTCATGCACTGAGCAGAAAAGAAAGAGACCAGAATTTTTCTTCTCCACAGGGTAAGGATATAGCAAGAAGGTGACCAGCTGTAAAACTGCAAGAGGGCCTCACCCAACACCAAAACTACTGGCATATAGATCTTAGCCTCTACTATTGTAAAAATAAAGGTCGTAAGACCAGGCCTGATGACACGCGCCTATAATCCCAGTGCTGAAAACAGGAGGATCACCCCAAGTCCAAGCTGTGTAGTGAGATCCTGAACCAAATACATAAATTAGAAAGAAAGATTGTTTGAGCCATCCAGTCTATTATTTTGTTATAGAGGGAAGGCATACAGCCATTTAAGATGTGGGCAAGGCAAACTCTGATGGTGCAGAAGTGAGAGCCCTGGAACACAGCACTAAAAGGTGGTGGTGATGGTGACAACACCAGGTAGGCTGGCTTGTGTTCCCACTAGAGGAAGCAGTCCATGACGAGGTAAGCCATCGTGGTCTCATGCCAACTAGGCTTCAACTGCCCAGATGCTTACCCACTTATACCCTATAGGTCCGCACCCAATAAAAATGAGTATTTGACTTTTCTCTCTTACTGACCAAAGACTGAAGTAGCAGGAAAGAATGGTGTATCCAGAGTTACTTCCATCCTTCCAGAAACACACAATCTTAGTTTCTAAATGAATGCGTGAGACCTGGATCAACAGTCTGCAAAGCAAGGCTAGGGTTAAGGTCCCGTGTAACATTGAATTGCTATATTATAAAGGTTTCTCTATAAAAACACAGCCTGAGCTTTACTGCCTACTATAAAACTCAACAATGGTAGGATTATACTTATGAACTGCAATGATTTTGCCAATTAGGCAGTTAGTGAGGAGGTTTGGAAGAGCCCTGAAGTCCGCTTGTCTGATGTCAGTCGAAATCCAATGCTGTGCTAGAGCTCAGACAGGTACTCAAATGCTGATCCACACAGAGAACTACATTTGTCATTCTCCACGAACATTCACAGTTGAGGCATGGGGAAAAGCTAATACCACATACAATACATCTTTTCTGAATATTTTTTTCCCAAAGTAGAGATTTTTCAGCTAAGAAATGAGTACAATGAAAAACACTGGACATTTGTATATGTCAACTCTAGACACCCAATTCTAAGCATTGTCCTTTGCAAGGTATATAAACTAGTGAACATGTTTTTTTTTAAATTACCAATCTAATAAAAATAATGATTAGATTATTATAAGTATCTTCATTTACAGGTAATATGAAGCAGGGCTACTCCTTGGGAGAGAAAAATTAAGTCGCCCTGGCCTAGGGCACACAGGGCTCCTTGGGGAGGTCACAGAACTCCCCGTCCTCCGTCCATGAAAGGCCTGTCTTGGGCATCAAACTGTGCACCAGAAGGTGCAGCCCCAGTAGCTTCCCTGCAACCCTCAAACACCAGCGCTGTGCTGGGGCGGTGAGCAGCTACAAATGCAGGACCTGATCAGCTCTCCCAACGCCCTTGCTAAGGAAGAAGGCAAGGCGGTGCAGTAGAGAGTGAAGACAGATGCACAACTGCTGCGGCAGAAACACTAAGGACAACAGAAGTGGAGGTCAGCAGACAGCTGCTGAGTCTGGAGACCAGGGACCCAAAAAGGGCCAACAGCACTTAGGAAGTACTTTTTCCCTGGTTGTTTTTAACAGCATTCTCTCTGGGAAAGGGGAAAGAGGTCTGTGAGGAGGTGGTGCTCTCTTTCCTTTGCACTCTCATGACACAGCACAGGCTGAGCCCTAGGGACAGTGTGGTCCCACAGCAGCCAGACAGCAGCTCTACAAGCTGGGTTCTGGGTATCTCTTGACCTTCCCGAGCCTGCTTCTTCTAATCGGGCTGATGAGTAATTTCAGGTGCACGTGGTAGGGACCGAGTGTTTTTTACATTCACTGGGTACACTCCCCACAGCAGGCTGTAAGGGTTTTCTTACCCACCAACGCCATGGAGGGAGGCACTGAGGAAAGCAGAATGGCTGTCGTCAGAATTAAGTAGTGATGGAGTCAGTAAAAAAGCCTCAAGCCCAAAGTCCTGCCCTGCAAGGCGGGCGGCATGGACAAGAGTCATGCTTGCAACTTTCTGAAGGGACTATGCCCAGAAATGCCCTCCTCCAGTAAAAGTGGCAAGGATCACTTTTTAATCGAACACTGTCACCCTAAGCATCTCAGATAACAGGCTCATCAGTGTAATACACAGAAGGAAGCCAGGCACCCACCAAGCTGTTCTAAGCGAGGCGCTGCAGTGAGAAGAAAGTACGCTGCACAACTCTTCTTCTATAACTGAGGGACGCAGTCACCTGAGATGACTGAGTCACCTGAGATGTCCCCCGGCCAATGCTGAGTAAAACCCTCCACAAAATGAAGGAAAACCCATCTGTAGGAAAATAGATGCACTCTGAGACCATAATGCTAAATGAAATAAATCAGACCAAGCTTAGACACTGTGTGGTTTCTCTTCATGAGAAATCCAAATAAAGAGCAAAACAAAAGATAACAGGAAGTAGGGAGACAGAGTTTTCTCAAATGGGAATGGGATCGAGACAGAAGGCGAAGAAAGGGAGAGAAAAGGGGAGAAAAAAGGAATTAAAATGTATTATGTACCTGTTCAAACTTCACAGAGGGAATATAAACATTGTGCACAACAAAAAAGGGACAAGTGCACAAGCCTCGCAGGAATCTTGTCAGCATGCTAAATGAACAACTCACAGGATTAGTTGGGAGGCTACTAACATACTGTGGCAACTGTTTTCTTTCTAATCTACACCAACCTGAGCACCCAGGATGTTGGCTCAACCTTGATACATTACACCAGCAAGTTAAGGAGTACTCCGTATGCACCTAACAAAGTCCTGCGAGCTGAAAGGTCGACATCCCTCTCCAGATGCCCACAGTACTGGTCTCCCTGCAGAACTGTGGGAGGTTGCTGTGGGTCTGAGTAGACTGTGATCATCTATACAAGAAGTAGGAGAAGAAGCAAGTAGCTGCCAGCCTCTGTGGCAGGATTTTTCCCCCATACAACACAGGGCTGTGAGATTCCCCCTTGGAAGAAAAAAAGTCCAAGTCATACAGATAAACCATGAGAATGTTTCTGGTTTAAAACAAACAACAGATCAGAGTGAATCTCCTACAGATCAAGTAACCTCAGCAGGCAGTGAGACTTTTACTATGCTTAACTAAGACTACCTGTGTGTAGTCAACTAAATATAAACCAGAGGCAGGCACTTGGAGTTAGTGAAGAGTAAGGACACGGAAAGCACTAGGCAGCAGCTGGCACAGAGCGCACCCTTAAAACTCGTCCAACCAGATGACATGAAGAACCCCACATGCTGAGTCACCACAAGGAAGCCCGTGACCTGGGCAGAGGGCTTGCCTCCTAACATGGACCTCAGAAGGGATGAGCGTGAGAGGGTCTGGGGAGGGGCCATACACAGAAAGAAGCTAGCTCTGGACACAAGTTACTTCCTCGAATGAGGCTCTGCAGCCAGATGCACTTTGCTGTGTGGCTATGAAGAACAAGCCAAGCAACCAAAATGCGCAGCAGCAGCAGCAGCAGCAGCAGCAGCAGGCAGCAGGGAAAGTCCCAATGGCACTTTAACAGCATGTTGTCGTGGGGTAGACAAGCTCAGACATGGCAAGGAGCCTCCCTGAGGCCTGGAGTGAGAAGACAAGAGTGATGCTGCATCCGAATCAGCCACCTTTCCTTCTCAGTGCTGGGCACATAGAAGCAAAAACTCAAGCTCACCCAAGCCAGTCTGCCACTTTCCATAAGCACCGCTTACAGGGCTGACCACCGCACACAACAGATGGGACTGCACGCACATCCTTACTCTCCTACACTGTGTGCCTCAAGTGCCAGAGGCCCCACAGACTCACGCAGGGCCTCGGTGGGAACTCAGCAACTGCCCACCAGGACTGGGGTAGCTTGATGGGTGTAGAATGGAGACATGGGCAACTACTGGGAGAAATGCCTCTACTTGCAGAAGGTCAAGATCCTTCTACAAACGCTCCCAAAGGCAGACACTTCCTCTCAGCTTCACTGCTATATCCTCATTGTCCACACTGGCGTGTATCCTAACAATAGAAAACACTACACAACAGGCTTAGCTGGAGTATACACAGTACTAGTCTAATCCATGTAATCCAGGTAAAATCTGTACGACTATCTTCTAAGGCAGCTGCTCCTCCTATCACCCCTATTTCACTGACAAGGACAGTGAGGCACAGATGTCAAATGGCAGGGCCAAGATGAAATGTGGACAGCCTGGCTCTGGGGTTCAGATGAGGCAACCAGAACATAGCACGCACTCAACATACATGGGGTGTGTGTGTGTTTGTGTGCGTGTGTGTGTATTTAGTACAGAGTCTACAGGATCTCACTACATAGATCAGACTCATGGTGATCCTCCAGCCTTCCAAGTGCTGGGATTACAGGTGCGCGCCACCATGCCCGGTCTCATTGGCTGTCTCAGCGTGCCCCAGGGGCAGGGCTGGCATGGCATGCCAGGGATCGAACCCCGGTCCCTGTACCTGCCTGAGCAGGTACTTTCGTCCACTGAGCTATTTGGCCAGCCCTCAACAAATGTTTTTAAATAAATGAGTAAATGAATGCTCCGCTAGTGGGAGACAGCCAGAGGAGACATGAAGGAAGCTTCAAAGTATGGCAGGAGTTTGAGTTCTGAGTGCACATAAGGTCACCAAAACCATGCAGGCACAGCAAGGACTCAATGTCCCTCGTCGCCCTAGAGGTGTCTTCTGTGAGCAGCCACACTCAGGCAACCCAGTCAGGAGGGAACTGTTGTGAGGCTCTGTGGGGAAAAGGACAGATGTCCACAACCTGGCTACTTGGAAAATGGAGACACGGTTCTCTGCAGTCCAGTAAACAGCTCCAGGGTCCCTGTCCACAGGCCTTACTCAGCTTCCTGGCCCCAACAGCATCTTCCAGCGCTACGCCAGGACACTCTGCCTGGTACCAGGGTACGAATGTGTACTTTTGCACTCACTACCGTCTGCTGTCTCACACCAGAACACAGGACTGGGAAAACAATCTGCCAGCACAGGGCCAAAACTTCCTTTTCACAATATAAAAATGTGTCCAAGTCCTCAAAATCAAAAACTTTCTCATCAATGCAGGGACCAGAATTGGTGGCAGCAAAACCTGACATGAAATGATGTGTGTCTATTTAAACCTTAATTTATCTCACTTAGTGTGAAGAGTCAGACATGTCTGTTACACAATATTTGATTACAGGGTCCTGCCCAAGCTCCTGCTAGAGAAATTAATGCAGTATGTGATATATGGACCATGCTACCTTTCTATAGTGTAAAATATTCTAAAGCCAAACACATCCTGACTCCCAAACCCTGGCATTAGGAGCTGTGGGCCTGCGCCACACAGTAGAGGGTGAGTGAGCTGCCCAAGTTGGCTGGGCCTCCTCTGCATTAAAACCATCCACAGAGCCTGCCAGGTTAAACCTCAATTGTATTGGGTCAGACAAGGAACCTGCAAATTTGCATTATAACAAGCAACCCATGTGGCTCTTAGAAATCTGAGAGCCAGTAGAGTAAATTCTCAAAAAATATTTGTTGACTCACTGACTGGATGAGGAAGTCAGTATCTACCTGGAAACCATCAAAACACACACCAGAGGGAAAAACCTTGGACAGGGCACTATTCACCGAGATCCAGCCTCTTACTGGACCACGGAGTGGACTCTGGGTCTTGGACATGAGCATTACACTTCTGGCACGGAGTGCCTTTCCTCTTCCCAACTGCTATCAGAAATCTGAACTTTTCATGCACATAGATGTCTCTGAAGAGTGGTAGAAGCAGGACAGGGACAAAGAGAACAACAAGAGCTTTTGGAATTCTGTCCCCTACCCCAGTGCTAAGCTACACTTGATTAGCAAATGTAAGACGTGCATTACAAGGGTCTTTAAATAGTTAAATTTTCAATCTTTATAAAAAAGAAAATCCATCAGATGTGATTGATAAGTGTACTTTTTAAAACTAAGGGTAAAAAAGTAAAGATTGGCAACATTTTTCGCCATATAATTTGCTTTCTTTGCCTTTTTCCACAGCACTGCACATAAATCAAAGAAATGTTAAAGAGACCCATATATCACCAACTGGCATTTCAAAACTATTTACAAAGTCTTTAACAGACACAGGACAGAGTCTAGGAAACCAGGACCAGGGAGCCTGAAATTAGGAGAAAATGAACTCACACACTGACAGAGTTAATTAAGTTTACAAATAATTCTCCAGTGAGCAAATTATGATATTTAATAAGTACTGCCTCAATGAAGCAGGGTTACAAAATATGGAAGGGTTGGCAAGGGAGACAAGCCAACTGAGTTTTCCAAACAAGAATAATGTATATTTGAACAAGCTGCCTTTCTATGATTAAGCACAGAAATCTGGGAACAAGGCAGGGGGAATAATGTTTTAATAAGGTCTGAAAGAAGCTTGTGAGCTGCATTTTACATTACCCTTGAAAAAAAAAAAAAAAAGCAGCAAGCAGGGCAAGGTCCAAAAGTTGCAATCAAGATATACAGGTCAGCCAGTCCTGTATGCGAGCTGTTGCTGCTAAGGTAGCAGAAAGGTACACTGAAGCAGGATGCATTTCCACAGAGAAATGCAAGGGTTTCCCAAAGCAGACGACTTAACAAATCGATAGCTTATGTCCTGGTTTTCAGACACAGAGAGAAACGCAAAAAGCTTTACCTGTCCATCTGGTGGAGACAATGGCACAAACTGCCACCATGGGAGGCAGGGCAGGGGATCAAGCGACCCCACTACACCCAGACACAGGGCCAGCTGCATAGGAACCAGGCAGCAGAGCTATACTCTCCCCAGCTGCTCAAGGACAGTGGACCTGATGCCACGGGCAACTCTGTTTCTCTGGAACACTCCCCTTTGAACAGTGTCATCACCCACCATGCACTCTTGCTGTGAACTACTACACTCAGACAAGTGGACTGCTCACAGCCAAGGCAGCAAGAAAGCACGCCTGTGAGAAGAGAAGGGGGTTAAAGCACCATGGGTGAACTGGGAACAGGCCTGGCCTTTCCTTCAGGGAGCTCAGTGCTTTACCACCTCTCTGGCATTGTACAGCTCCCTTAGAAAGAGTATTAGGGACCCAGAGACATTAGCGCTCCATTAAGAATGCCAAGTGTTCTTAGAATGGAATGGTGAAGAGGAGGCACTTTGTAAGAAACATAGGTCCATTCAATCAGTGTTCTGTAAGACACAAAGCCAACATGCCTTACACGTGTGTGCCAAACAAAGCAACATGTTGCAAACAGGTGCCAGAGGCCTGGTGGCTGAGGTGGCAGAAAACAGCCACCACTCCCTGAAAGCTACAATTAGGGTGAGTGGAAGAACACAAAGGTACAGGCCTGCAAGGGACTGAAGTAGAAGTAGAGACGCAACAAAGAGAGGTCAACCAAGTCTCAGCAGTCAGGAAGCAGATGGAACAGCACGCCCCAGCAGAGGGAAGCTGGCTGAAAGCTCACCCTGCGCAGAGGGGAGAGCTGGCGTGCAAGGGAGGAAGATGTCTATAAAAATCAAGCTGGCCTGCACTGAAGAGTTTTCCGAGACCAAGAGGTGATACCCAGTGTCACAGAAGTCTGGGAACAGGGCAAGAAAAAGAAGGTGGGTCTCTTAAATTTTTTTTCAGTACACAGACTCCTGCTCCCATCAGTTGCTAGGCAATGTCATCGACAGTCAGGCTGACTGAGACAGGTTGAAAACAGGAGCACACCTGTACCGGGGACAGTAGGACACCCCTCTATGCTCAGCCTTCACAAGGAAAAACAGCCAAAGTACACCATGCAGCTCAGCTAAAACCCAGGCCCACCGTCACAATTATGGGAAAACTAGCTACTGGTCAAAGGAAAGTCATGGGAAGTGGGTGGTAATGGGAGTTAACTACTACTCTGCCACCTTCCACTGCGGAGTCAACAGATAACATCTTAAATAGCACTCTGAAACAGCAAGTTATTTAGGGGCAGGTAGGTAAGAATTCATGGAATCAGCTAGAAAAGTGAAAGGAATGGCCTCTGAGAAGTGGGTTGGAGACACACAGGCAAAGGACCCACATGTCTGTGACAAATTTCATAGTGTTGCTCACTTGCCTTTTTAATGATGTGATTGTATTCCTTTAATGAAAATAAAAATTATACTGGGAAAAAAAGAGGGCCTCTGAGGTAAGCAGGTCCTGAAAATGTGAGTCCTGCTGTGTATGACAAACGGCACTCCATCACCTGGGGACTAATAGTTTACTACGGTAACACTTAATTTTATTTCAAGCTTTACTGCCACCCTTAAAGATTTTTACAATAGCAGATGCCTTCCCTCCCACACATCAATTAATTGGCAAATTCACTCAGGTTGTAGAGATAATGAGGTGCGGAGCTTTTGAAGGGAGATGTGGTGGGCGAGGAGGAGATAAACTGGGCTATGCCAGCAGGAACCAAGCGCAGGGACAGCTCCGCCCTGAGCCACCAGCCCAAATCCATCCCTGGCTCCAAATATACATGGAGAACATGACAACCACCACCAGGAAAACAGAAAAGGAAAAAAAAAAAAAAAAAAAAGGGAAAATTCTGGAGATACTCAAGACATGCTCTATCATAGATTAAAATTATGATTTTCAGGTTCCTTTTTTTTACAGGTTTTTATTCTGTATTTACCGAGAAAATAAACTTTTTGGAAAGAAATGATGCAGCACTCTGCATTCAACCTTGGTTTGTAACTGGCAAAACTACCTATCAAACCCACACATTTGGTTTTTTCTTCCTACTTTATGAAACAGCTGACTCAAAGTAACCAATGTTGTTTCAAAACACTGGAGTTGAAAATAGTTATGCCATGTCTGCCCTGACAAAGAACTGTCTCTTTCTTTTTTTTTTTTTTTTC